>NC_133127.1:47815266-48118296 GCF_048418815.1 Hemitrygon akajei | reverse complement strand
TTATTTTAGCGAATTTTGAATGGTTAAAACAGGGTTTAAAAATTGTCCTTATTTTCTAAGGCTCTTGGAAAAAAACAATTATCCAGTTGGCTACTTTGTTCTGTGGGTTGTGATCCGCAGTGTTGGCCTGTGGTGTACGTGCACTGATGAAGATGCAAATGACTAGTTGTTTATACACCCAGGTGATCCAGTGGTGTACACATCACCGGGATGATCCTCCACCACCAGAAGATGATGAAAACAAAGAGAAGAGAACTGATGACATACCTGTGTGGGATCAAGAGTTTCTGAAAGTTGACCAGGGTACTCTCTTTGAATTAATTCTGGTTAGTATATATTGCTTCTTTGTGGTTTTAAACAACTGCTGTTTGACTGTAACGTGTCATAACTGAATGTCTAAATATTTATTGTTTTGCTTTTGTTGATGCTTGATATGTAGGCCTCTAAGTAATTTGGACATGGTGCTGTTTCCATGCCCATATGGCCATCATTTCAACAGGATGTTATTAATGGCGAGGTTGTACATAGTGTCTTACATTTCATGTCGAGTCACACCAAAGGAAGTGAATGGTGGGTATGGTGCTAATCTTTGTTTTTGGGTGGTATTAAATTATTTGCAAGTCATTATAATTGCCCTTGAGCATTATTTCATCACAATCCTGTTTCTTTTTCAGGTCAGGAAAGGTTTGAGAGTTGGGTAACTTGTCAGTGCTTATTTCTTGTAGTCAGCCTATGTGTGGTTAGTTCAGTGAAGTTTTGACCACAAACCAAATGTGTCAAATTGCTTTTGAGTTGTGTTGTAATCAACTCTTTACTATTTAAATTGCTCTTAAAACTGGGGTCGTTTTCCTTGTCCCATCATAGCTGATCGATTGTAAATGTGGCAGTTTGTATTCTCTGCAGTTGCCTGCTGATAGAACAGTTTTGTTAGATGCATATTTGGGCAGTTTGATCTTTCACATTGAATGTGATCAGATACTGGGTGGGCTGGAAACAATGTTTAGAAGTGTTATTTTATAGGAAGTTGGATATTATTTGTGGAATAAATGGCTGGTTGGAGACCTCACGTGCATGAGATTTGTAAACCAGTCACTTGCTCCTGTTATTCATCTAAGCTGGTATATTAGTCCAACACAGAATGTAACAATTGCTTTGGTTGCCTCTGCTTGGTGCTATTTCAGAGGTCAGCTAAGAGTTGTGTATGGACCCAACCAGATAAAAATGGCAGACTCCAAAGGTGGTTGATTAGATTTTAAGGAGAGGTCTGTAGGTTTTATTTTTCATTCTTGGCCAGCATTATTTCTAGTCCTTATTCTCCTTCAGAGAGTAGTAGTGAACTGCTGTGTTGTACCCCATAGTCTTTCAGATGAGGGTACTCCCACCGTGTAGGGGAGGGAGTTGCAGGATTTTCATCCATTAATGAAGGAATTGAAATTTCCAAAGTGATTTGGTGAGATTTGTGCAACTTGCATGTGGGGTGGTCATACCTGAAACCCTTGTTCTAGCTTGTTTAAGTTGTAGATTTGGGACACTGTTCCCTGCACCAGTGCCTGAAATGTTGTGGTGGTTGTCGGATCAGTCTACCAGACATTGTTTTCGTGCTGCTTGAGTATTTTAGAGCTGCACTTCATCCACACAAATATTTATCATTCTGTCAGTTATTCCTTGTAGTTGATGGAAAGGCATTAGTGTCAGGAGGTACAGTTGCAAGAAAGAGTTTGTGAACCCTCTACTATTACCTAGTTTTAGAAACATAGAAAACCTACAGCATAATACAGGCCCTTTGGCCCACAAAACTGTGCCAAACATGTACTTGCTTTAGAAATTACCTAGGGTTCTCCATAGCCCTCTATTTTTCTAAGCTTCACGTACCTATCCAGGAGTCTCTTAAAAGTCCCTATTGTATCAGCCACTCCGCTGGCAGCCCATTCCACGCACTCACCACTCTCTGCGGTTTTTTTAAAAATTTACCGCTGACTTCTCTGTACCTACTTCCAAGCACTTTAAGACTGTGTCCTCTCATGTTAGTCATTTCAGCCCTGGGAAAAAGCCTCTGACTATCCACAGAATCAATGCCTCTCATCATCTTATACACCTCTATCAGGTCACATCTCATCCTCTGTCACACCAAGGAGAAAAGGCCAAGTTCACTCAACCTATTCTCATAAGGCATGCTCGCCAATCGAGGCAACATCCTTGTAAATCTCCTCTGCACCCTTTTTATAGTTTACACATCCTTCCTGTAGTGAGGTGATCAGAACTGAGCATAGTACTCCGAGTGGGGTCTGACCAGGGTCCTATATAGCTGTAACATTACCTCTCCGCTTGTCGTGGTTTCTCGTGCCCCACAAACGACCAGGAGACGCAGAAGATTCTTCAAGAAGTGTTAAACTTTAATTTGCAAATCAAAGCTGAGACAGTCATTGAGCTAGTTGCTGATTGCCCACCGATCCTTGTACATAGCATTTTTTATAGCAATCTCCTGGTTTAGTTGCATTAGCATATCCAATTGGTCTACGGTTGGTTGCGTATCACTAGTACATCAGCCACTATTGTTTCTACCCATTAAGTTAATCATGTTCTAATCTACATCTCTTAGCTACTTCTCATTAACACACCATTATCTTCTTATTTGGCTACATTCTTAAGTCACTGATCTGTTCAATAGTACAGAGACAAAACAGAGATTTCATTCTCCTACTAAATTGGATACATAGCAAATAGCAAACACAAAGCTGACTACATAGTTTTGGTTACACAGCAAACAATGCAACTTTTATACTCCAATATGCTCTTGAACTCAATCCCATGGTTGATGAAGGCCAATACACTGTATACCTTCTTAACCACAGAGTCAACCTGCACAGCAGCTTTGAGTGTCCTGTTGCCTCGGACCCCAAGATCCCTCTGATCCTCCACACTGCCAAGAGTCTTACCATTAGTACTATATTTTGTCGTTATATTTGACCTACCAAAATGAACCACCTTATGCTTATCTTGGTTGATCTCCATCTGCCACTTCTCAGCCTATAGTTTTGCATCCTATCAATGTCCCGCTGTAACCTCTGACAGCCCTCCACACTATCCACAAGACCTCCAACCTTTGTGTCATCAGCAAATTTACTAACCCAACACTCCACTTCCTCATCCAGGTCATTTATAAAAATCAAGAGAAGGGAACCCAGAACAGATCCCCGAGGCACACCACTGGTCACCAACCTCCATGCAGAATATGACCCGTCTACAACCACTCTTTGACTTCTGGGCAAGCCAGTTCTGGATCCACAAAGCAAGGTCCCCTTGGATCCCATGCCTCCTTACTTTCTCAATAAGCCTTGCATGGGGTACATTATCAAATGCCTTGCTGAAATCCATATACACTACATCTACTGCTCTACCTTCATCAGTGTGTTTAGTCACATTCTCAAAAAATTCAGTCAGCCTTGTAAAGCACGACCTGCCTTTGACAAAGCCATGCTAACTTTTCCTAATCATATTATGCCTCTCCAAGTGTTGATAAATCCTGCCTGTCAGGATCTTCTCCATCAGCTTACCAACCACTGAGTAAGACTCGCTAGTCTATAATTTCCAGGGCTATCTCTTCTCCCTTTCTTGAATAAGGGAAGAACATCTGCAACCCTCCAATCCTCTGGAACACCTCTGTTCCCATTGATGATGCAGAGATCATTGCAGAGGCTCAGCGATCTCCTCCCTCACTTCCCACAGTAGCCTGGGGTATATCTCGTCCAGTCCCGGTGACTTACCCAACTGGATGTTTTCCAAAAGCTCCAGAACATTCTCTTTCTTAATGACTCTATGCTTAAGGTCGTTTTCCGTGGTGAATACTGAATCAAAGTATTCATTAAGTACATCCACTACCACCTCCAATTCCATACGGTCTTCCACTGTCACACTTGATTGGTCCTATTCTCTCACGTCTTATCCTCTTGATCTTCCCATACTTGTAGAATCCCTTGCGGTTTTCCTTAATCCTGTCCACCAAGGCCTTCTCATGGCCCCTTCTGGCTCTAATTTCATTCTTAAGCTCCTTCCTGCTAGCTTTATAATTTTCTAGATCTCTATCATTACCTAGTTCTTTTTGAACCTTTCATAAGCTTTTCTTCTTGACTAGATTTTCAACAGCCTTTGTACACCATGGTTCCTGTACCCTACCATCCTTTCCCTGTCTCATTGGAACGTAACTGTGCAGAATGCCACGCAAATATCCCCTGAACATTTCCCACATTTCTGCTGTACATTTCCCTGAGAACATCTGTCCCCAATTTATGCTTCCAAGTTCCTGCCTGATGGCTTCATATTTCCCCTTACTCCAATTAAACGCTTTCCTAACTTGTCTGCTTCTATCCCTCTGCAATGCTATGGTAAAGGAGATAGAATTGTGATCACTATCTCCAAAATGCTCTCCCACTGAGAGACCTGACACCTGATCAGGTTCATTTCCCAATACCATAACAAGAACAGCCTCTCCTCTTATAGGCTTATCTACATGTTGTAACAGGAAACCTTCCAGAACACACCTAACAAACTCCATCCTATCTAAATCCCTCGCTCTAGGGAGATGCCAGTCAATATTGGGGAAATTAAAATCCCCCATCTCGACAACCCTGTTATTATTACACCTTTCCAGAATCTGTCTCCCTATCTGTTCCTCAATGTCCCTGTTACTGTTGAGCGGTCTATTTAAAAAAAATACGCCCAGTAGAGTTATTGACGCCTTCCTGTTTCTAACTTGACCTACAAAGACTCATGTGGTCTGATCTTCATCCAAGTCACAATAATAGACGAACACTATCTGCCTAAACTAATAACACTCAAACAATCGTACTTTCATGTTTCTATTGAACGTATTGTTTAATCATTCACAGTCCAGGCTGGAAAAAGAGTGTTAACCTTTGTATTTAGTAACTGATAGAACCTCTACCAAACACTTCCTGTAGCTGCTCCTCAGACTTGCACAGTAGTGAGGAGGAATTTTAGACCATTCCTCCATACAAAACAGTTTCAGTTCATCAGTACTTCTGGGATACCTTGCATGAACAGCCCTCTTCAGGTCATGACGCAGCATCTCAATTGGGTTAAGGGCTGAGCACTGACTTCGCCATTCCTAAACATGAATTTTCTTTTTAAATGATAGTTTTGATTTACTCTTGTCTTTCAGATCATTGTCTTGTTGTTCATCCAACTTCTAACAAGCTTTAGTGACAGACCATTACCCTGACATTCTCCTGTAAGATGTCTTGTTACAATTTTGAATTAATTGTTCCCTCAGTGATTGCTAGCTGTCCAGGCCCTGCGGCACAAAGCAGCCTAAACCATGATGCTCCTTCCACCATGTTTCACAGTTGGGATGAAGTTTTGGTGTTGGTGTGCAGTACCCTTTTATCTCCAAACATAGCAGTGTGTATTTCCGCCAGAAAGTTGAACTTTTGAACATCTAGCCACAGAACATTATCCCAGAAGTGTTGTGGAAGTGTGGTGGTCTTTTGCAAACTTGAGATGTGCAGCAATGTTTTTTTTGGAGAGTAGTGGTTTCCTCCATGGTGTCCTTCCAGGAACACCATTCTTATTCAGTGTTTTTCTTGTAGTGGACACATGAAGAGACTTTAGGAAGTTCTAGAGATTTCTGCAGGTCTTTTGCTGTTACCCTTCCGCTCTTTTTCACCTCCTTCAGCATTGCATGTTGGCGCTATCTTTGCAGGATGCCCACTCCTAGAGACAGTAGGAACAGTACTGAGTTTTCTCCATTTGTAGATAATGTCTAGTACTGTAGATTGATGAACACTAGGTTTTTAGAAATGCTTTTGTTGTCTTTCCAGCTTCATGCATCTCTACAATTCTTTTAAGGTCCTCAAAGTTATTTTGATTGAGGCACAAGTAGATGTTTCTTGAGAAGAGCAGGCTCTGTCAGTAACCCGTCTTTTTTATAGCGCAGGACACCTCTACAACTCACGCCTCCAGACATCTCATTGATTGGAAGACTGACTTCAAATAGCTTTTGAGAAGGCTCACGTACTTTTTTGAACCTAGACTCTGATTGTTTAAATGTGTACTCAGTATTGACGAGAAGTATGATTTTTTTTGTGTTATTGGTTTAGGCAGGTTGTGTTTGTCTATTATTGTATCTTAGATGAAGATCAGACCACGTTTTATGAGTAATGCAGAAAGCCAGGTAATTGCAAAGGGTCTCAAACTTTTTCTTGCAACTGTATGCTATTTGTCTCAGCTCTTCTTCAGGTGCCATTGAGTTTCTGATGAGTTGTGACCACCGAGACATTAATGGTCAGGGACATGGCCTTGCTAATGACATTAAACCTCAAGCTTTGGTTGTTAGACCTTCTTGTCTTTGCTGCCTGGATTTTGCTTGCAGCTGCAGTCTGTTTCACTTTGTGAGGAGTTGGTTTTTTTTAGGAATTGAATATGTGAATTCAACAGTTTGTCGTCTTTTCTGAATTTAGTCCAGTGAAACAATCACTGCTATCCCCTGCAAATCTGGGGAATGACCCTTCGTGAAGTGCTTGGTTAGAATTTTTTTTGTCCCACTGTGGAAAAACTTGTTTTAAACAACATTTTTTGTTTCAATAGGCAGCAAACTACCTTGATATCAAGGGACTACTAGATGTAACTTGCAAAACTGTGGCCAACATGATAAAAGGAAAAACACCTGAAGAAATTCGCAAAACTTTCAATATCAAGAATGATTTTACCGAGGAAGAGGAAGCACAGGTATTGTCAGCTCAGCTTGAAGGATTGCTCTTGAATTATTTTTTTGTCGTGGCTGGTTTGGGGTGGCTTGAAGGAAGTATCCCTTTCTCCTCCTCTCTAAGCATTGTCTGAAGTACATACTAGGGGCTATGTGGCTATACTGAGCAACTCCTGGCTATGGTTTGAATCCAGGCTGAACAAGTCCAAAGCAACATAAAGTTGTGAGTTATACAGCACAGGAGCCTGCTGATGACTTGATACTTCCCTATCAACCAAGTTGCCTACCTGAGCTAGTCCCATCTCCTCATCTTTGGCTCATATCAAAATAACTATTTAAATATTGTAATTGCTTACCACTTCTTCAGCCAGCTTGTTACCCACTACCCTTTGGGCTCCTCACTTACTTAAACCTGTGCCTTCAGTTTTAGACTTCCCTATCTGTTGGGGTGGTGGTGTGGAGAAGAATAGTTATTCATGCTACATATGCCCCTCAAACTTTATATTCCTCCAAGGTTGCCCCTCAGCTTTGTGATCCAGGGTCAACTGCCCCAGCCTATCCTGTATCTCCTTGTAACTCAAGTATCCCAGTTCTGCTGGTAGAGTGGAGTCCATGGAGCAAAGCTGATTAAATAACTTATTTCAAGCCACTGATGGGGTGGTTTTCTCTGTGATAGTATTAGAGAGCATATGAGGCTTGGTGTAACTAGCTCCTACAAATTATTTAGATATTCTGGGGCAACTTTTATTTGTAGGTTTTTTTTGACATTGTGTAGAGCAAGATGTTCATCTTATGACTGCACTGCATTTTATTTCAATTAACTAGCAATTAATATTTGCCATTTTCTAGACCTTTCAGTTTTTACTAAGTTTCTACTCCTGTATGTACAGTTGTCTTTAAAAATGCTCACTAATATCCAAAATTGTAATAAACAGATGAACTAAATCAGAATCAGATTATCTCTTAATAGTATGTGAATTTTTTTTCTATCAGCTGTACAAAATTATTAATAAATTCCAAAAATGATACAAAAAATAGACATGGTATTCATGGACCACTCAGAAATCTGAATGTAAAGGGTTAGAAGCTATTTCTGAAGTATTGGATGAGTCTTCATTCTCGTCTTGCTCCTCCCTAACAAGAGGGAATGTCCTGGGTGATCAGAGTCCTTGATGATGGATGCTGGAAATGCAGAGTATCTCACATAATGCTGAAGAAACTCAGCAGGTCAGCATCCCAGAGAAAGCAACAAACAGTCAATGTTTCAGCCAAGACCATTCATCAGAGCCTGCCTCTTGCTATCTTTGATGGTGGGGAGGGTTGTGCCTGTGAAGGAGCTGACTGAGCCTGTAATCCTCTGCTGCTGCTTGTGATCCTGTGCATTGGAGCTTCTCTGCCATAGTATGGAGAAAGGTATGGGAGATGGGCTTGTGAGGTGGCATGGTAGAACAGTGGCTAGTGTAACATTTTACAGTGCCAATGGCCCGGTTTCCAATTCCTGCTCCTGTCTGTAAGGTGTTTGTACGTTCTCTGTGTGACAACATGGGTTAGGATTAATAAGCTGTGGGTATGTCATGTTGGTACCAGAAGCCTGATGACATTAGCTGCTGTCGGCTCATCCTCGGACTGTGGTAATCTAAATGATACATTTCTCTCTATGTACATGTTCTTCAGAAGTGATGGAAGGATGAAGGATGACCTAATTGTACTTCTCTTTTTCAGGTACGGAAAGAGAATCAGTGGTGTGAAGAGAAGTGACCCAGTAGGAATTGTGCAACTCAATGGAAAAGCTTTGCTTGCACCATGTATTATATCATTAGCAGCCTGTGATTCCTCTAAATATAGTGATAAGATAACCTTGCGTAATATTTGTAACTAGTAATAATTTGAGCTTGCAGTGTGCTCCATGAAACCTATTAGTGAGTAGCACAGTGACTATTTATTACTCCACTCTGACCTCATTGATCTGTGGAATGTAAGTTGTATAAAACTGGCAGCATGACAGCAATTACTATGTTAATTTGTATTTAAAATTTACTCTTTCAATGACTTTTTTCATGGCTACCTTTTACAAAAAAATCCCCAAATGATTTTTGAATCGATTTATGGTTGCTGGTTATGGATTTTAGCCCATGTTAATCACAGTGCATGAAGTGCATCCTCAAGATTGATGTCACACCAGTGATCTCTTGATATATTCCATTTGTATCAAAGATGATTTAGGTTCCATTCTTTTCTGGACTTTCTACATAACCCACAGTTGGCAGAGAACTAGAAAGGTGTGGTAGAACTGGTTTAAAGATCAGTGTTGAAAGAATTAATGGGATGTAAAGTTCTTACTGTGATCTGTGAGCATTTTTGGCCAACAAAACTCCAGAAATCACGGATATTGTACTACTTCACTCTTTGAATTTCTGAATATTAGTGTCAAACTGGCTTGTTCTTGTGTGCTATGGAGTACAGTTGCTTTGTTTCTTTTGTTTTCAGGAAGAAACCTCATTAAATAACTTGTAGTTTATGTTTGAAAGGATTGGAGTGCTTAAAATGGCTTGTTGCCCAAATGGCTCTGGTATTGCTCTTTTCTCCCAAGAAAACGCTTTGGCGATTATGGGAGTAACAGCGCCAGTGATAACAGCTATGAACGTGCAGAATATTTTTTCCGGAAGAGGTGTCACAGCAAACAAAGAAAATGGTCATACTAGATTTAGTGACATTATCAACAGATGAACCTGGATTGATTAATATCTTGAGGAATGTTCACATTATTATTTACGTACAGCATGTGCAAAAGTATTGGGCATATGTATATTGATAGGGTGCCTGGGACTTGCACAGTACTGTATTTGACAACATGGAGCAGAGATCAAATTTGTAAATCTGGTGGGACCAGAGGATGTTGGGAATGGCAAATGTGGAGTGTCACGGGAGTGATGCAGAGGAGTGCCAAGGGTGAAGGGTGGTGTGAATGCAGACCTACCCAGCCTTGAGATACAGACTAGGTGATTTGATTCCAAACAATTGGTTTTTTGATCATTGCAGAATGTCTGGTGCTTCCTGCTCCCTCCACTCACCCTTTCCCTTTTCCCAGCCATGATTCCACTCTCCCTGCCTTCTTCCCAGTCTCAGTTGACAAGAGAGACCCAAATCAGAATAGGGTTTATCATCACTCACATTTGTCATGAAATGCTTTTTTTTGCTGCAGCAGTATAGTGCAATTCACAAGATTTTACAATACTGTGAGAAAGTCTTGGGCATACGAGCAATATATATGCCTAAAATTTTTGCACAGTTCTGTATAGCTGAAGAATTCCAAAATAGCATTGTCAATTCTTTTATTGCAAAGAATGGAAGAATTGTAATTCTGAATGCAATTCAGAATCTGCATGTGACCAATGAAGAATAAATGTCATATCAATTAAACTTGAAGCCTTCAGAAACACAAGATTTAAAAAAAAGATAATGGTGTGGAGTTGGGGTCCCTTTGAGGTGATGTGTCTGATATACAGATTTTACATTGCAAACTTAAAATAATTGAAGTGCAAGGTTGGAAGCCTCCTTCAAATGCAATCACTTTTTTGGTCATTATTCAAGAGTGTTCTTTCACTTTTCAGATTTGATAATCATCAATTTAGCTTTAACTTAGCAGTCGTAGCCCCAAATGCAATGTGGGGTCTTTATTAAAGTATCTGTAGCTTGAAGCAGAGTTTGGTTTGTGTTATCAACTTGAATTGACAAATTAGTGGCTAACTTTCTAGCTGTCTTGTGTTGAAGCAATGCTATTGCTGGTGGCCACCATTGTGTAAATATTGACTGAATTTATCGACCGTATGAATGCTTAAGATTCTTGCACCTTTTCATTAAAGTTAATTCCACAATACTAAATGCATTGACTGGTTGAGATTTTTGTGTAACAAGCCTTGCATACATTGATTACCTCAGTATTTCCATGAAATAATACACCAACTAGGATTCTATTCCCTGAAATTGGGGCTAAAGAGTACACTACTAAGAATTGATGGATATAAGGTGCAAAACCTTTCTGATAGTTATTGCAGAATAATGGTACAAGATTTTAAAAGCCAGAAAACACTTCTGTGGTTCAGGTAGTACAAATAGTTTTCAGCAAAAGGCACTTGAAACTGGAGGTCCATGAGCCAATCCTCATCAGGGATCAGAGACGGAGAGGGTCAGCAACATCAGTGTCCCCTTTTCAGAGGATCTGCCCTGGGCCCAATACGCAAATGCAATTATGAAGAAAGTACGGCAGAGCGTCTACTTTGAAGTTTATGAAGATTTGGCATGAAATCTAAAAGCTGACAAGCTTCAATAGATGTGTGGTGTTAAAGTATATTGACTGGCTGCATCTCAGCCTGGTATGGAAACATCAATGCTGTTGAATGGACAATCTTACAAATAGTGCTACAAAAAGCCCAGTCCATAATGGGAAAGCCCTCCCTACCACTGAGCACATCTATAGGAAGGCAGCATCCATCATTGTGGGGGTGATGTTCTCTCCTTGCCATCACCAAGAAGGTACGGGAGTCTCAGGCTCACACCAGCAGTGAGTCCCACAACCTATGGACTCGCTTTCAAGGACTCTGCTCCTCATGTTCTCCATTTTATTTCTTAATTGTCTTTCCCCCCCACCCCATTTTTTGTATTTTGTTGCTTTTGAGCAATGGTTATTTATCCATCCAGTTGGGTGTGGCCTTTCATTGATTCCATTATGCTTGGATTTACCTGGAAGGAGTCTCAGGGTTGTGTATGGTGAGTACTTTTGAAAGTAAATTATCACTTTGATGCTTGTTCAGTTAATTTTTAAATATTCTTGTTAAGGCAATTTGGAATGCAGGGAATAGTGGGGATATGGGCTTGGGTTCAGAGGTAGCAAACAAGCTTGAGGGCTCTTGGTCTGTGTTCTATCTTGCAATCTGCCTGATACAGCAGTATTGAGACCAGTCAATTAGAATAGTTACAAGATTCTTGGGTTCAGAATTGGCATAATTTGATTTCATGCAGAGGGATGGCATATTGGATTTCCAGAGCTGACATAGGAACTGTTGTAGATGAATAGACAAGGTTATAAATATGCAAAAAGACTGAAAGTAGTTGAGCGTTTTTGCATTGCTAGCAAAATGGCAGTAAGCCTTACCGTATGAGTACAGCAGACAAGTTTTAATAAAAGAATGAAAACCTTTAAGGATAAATAATTCCTTGGGTGGTGGTGGTGGGGGTGGGGGGGGGTTCTGCTATCTCTCTATGCAATAGCAGGGATATAACAAGTTTACCTAAAAATATTCTAGAATTAAATTGAGAAAGGAACTATTTAAACATTGCTAGAATTGCTCCATAGTTCAGTCTCTCTCACCTGGAAAAGGCTGATCTATTTTGGGTCACTTTTTATCCTTGACTACATTCTGTAAACCAAGGCTGGTATTTATTACCAATTAAAGACTTGTCTTGATGACTCTGTGCTACTTTCAGAGGCCAAATAAGTCAACAGCATGACTGGAGCTAGACACAACAGCCTCCCTCCCAGATGTGGTAGTTTGAGTCGCCATGGCCACAGGAAACTGCAGAGCAGCAAACAATATGCTGGAGGAACTCGGTGGGTCATACAGCATCTGTGGGATGAAAGTTTGTTTCAGGGTTTCAACATGAAATGCAAATTTCATTCCTCCCACAGTGTATGTAAACTGAGTTTTTCTTCCAGTATATTATTGCTTTCATCATCATACCTGCATTGTGGTGGCTCATAAGGGTGGATATATCAGCGGTTTGATATTTAATGTTCTGTGTTATTTATGTGATTAGTTTTTTTTGCATTTTGGTTATTTGATGATCTTTCTTTTAAATGGGTTCTACGGTGTTTGTGGCTGCCTGTAGGGAGGCTTACTGCAGGGTTGCATACTCTATACATAATTTAATAAATATTTTGAATTTCTAAACCTGCCAGTTGAGGTGGGGATTCAAATTATATTAAAATTGTGTAAATTGCAGCATTTGTAGAAGATGCAGTGCTAGTTACAATCTCTGCCTCCATTCTTAAGCTGTTGATTCTGGATTTCCTGTTTCTAATAACTGTTCATGTGAACATTATTACTGACAAAGCAAACAGTCCTCTTTCACCCCATCTAACACATTGAAAATGGTTGAGTTTTACACTTGGAACATTTGTTGGAGCTTGGCCTCAATTTTTTAATAACTGAGCTGTTCATGTTAACTTTGGATGCTCAAAGAGTAAATACATTTGAAACTTTGAATACCAGTCATCAAGGGATCAGAAGTGGAAAGGGTGTGCAGTTTCAAATGCTTGGCTGTCAACAGCTGAGGATCTAGCCCAAGCCCAACAATTACAAGGAAAGCACGGCAGTGGCTATATTTCATCAGGAATTTGAGGAGAATGGTTATCAAAGAAACTTCCTACAAATGCACTATACAAAACATTTAACTAGTCGCATTGTCTGGCACAGGATCAGAAAAAGCTGCAGATGTTGCAAATTCACTCAGCCTCTATTTTTCCTCTCTTGCAGTGCTGCTGCAAAACAAACTTCATGTCATATCCAGTGCTATTAAACCTGATTCTGATCTTAACTGGGTAAGTGGGCTAAGGAATGCTGGCAAATGGAGTTAATCCACATTTTGGGAGGACAAATGAGGGCAAAAATTGAAGTGCAATACACACCAAAATGCTGGAGGGACTCAGCAGGCCAGGCAGCATCAATGGGGAAAAATAGTCAATGTTTCAGGCTGAAACCCCTTGGCAGGACTGGGGGATAAAAAGCCGAGTAGATTTAAAAGGTGGAGGGGAGAGAGAAATAACAAGTTTAAGGTGGACCCTGGAGGGGGAGGGATGAAGTAAAGAGCTGGGAAGTTGATTGGTGAAGGAGACAGAAGACAGTGGAAGAAATGAAAATGGGGGGAGGAGCACCAAAGGGAGGTGATGGGTGGGCAAGAAGCTAAAGCATTACTGGAAGTTTGAAAAATTGATGTTCATGACATTAGGTTGGAGGCTACCCAATTGGAATACAAGGTGTTCTTCTTCCAACCTGAGTGTGGCCATGGATGGAGACTGGGAGATCCCGCTTGTTCCAGCAGATGGCGCGTAGACGCTCAGTGAAGCACTCTACAAATCTACATCAGGTCTCACTGATGTACAGGAGGCCACACCAGGAGCACCAAACATAGTAAATGACCCCAACAGACTCTCAAGTGAAGTATTCATACTCATCTGGAAGGACTATTTAGGGCCCTGAATGCTGAGTTTCTCCAGCATTTTGTGTATTGCTCGGATTTCCAAAATCTGCAGAAATTTCAGTGAATGGCAGGACCCCAGAGAATGGATAACAAAAGGACCAGTCGTCGTGGTAGCTTAACAGGGTAGTGAAGGTGGCTTTTTGGCACACTGGCCTTCAGCAGTTAGGAGTATGGAAGTTGGGATATTGCACTTGTATAAAGATTTGAAGCCACATTTGGAATATTGTGTTCAGTTTTGGTCACCCTGCTGTAAGAAAGATGCTGTTAGGTTGGGAAAAATTGCAGAGATTGATGAGAACGTTGCTGGACTTGGACATTGTTGAACAAGTTCAGACTTTCACTAAGGTCTGATATATAAAAAGATGAGGGTGATGGGCATGGTCTTCTAAGGATTAGGGTGAGAGGCGAGGGATTTAATGGGAACCTGAGGGGCAGTGAGGATATGGAATGAGCTACCGGAGGAAGTGGTTATGACTGATACTTAAACAGTTAAAAAGGTTGTTTTATAGGTACATGGATAGGAAGTTTAGGGACATTAGCCAAACAGGCTACCTTAGATTGAGAATCTTGGTCAGCATATATCAGATGGCTGGGGGTCCTGTTTCCCCCATTAATTTACCCTGTAATCTATTAGATTTCCATTACCTGCATACTAGGAGTAGTTTTGTGGCTAATCCATCCACTGACCCACACACCTTTTAAGACATAGCAGGAAATATAAGTTGTCACACTCTGTAGACCATACAGGTTAGGACAAGTGTGAAAAACAAGCTTTCTGGATTGAATTCAATCTCATTTGAATTATGTCATTAAAAATTTGCGTAAACTTTCAGTCAAAAAGAGAGCCTGCGACTATTTAAGGGAACTATTATTGGACATAAATATTAAAGTAAAAACTGCAAATTCTGCATTTTTCAGTATAAAGCTCTTAGTAGGCACATTGAGCAGGTGCCAGACAGTTCCTGCATTTTGGAAGGATAAACTACAAATCAGATTAAGAAAACATCTCTTAAGAGTGAAATCTCAAGGATCAGGTTACAATTCTACTTGCAAGTACTGATAATCATTTATGTCCATTCCAAACTCCTTCATGGCCAAGGCAATAAGCAAATTTCAACATAAAGCTGGTGGATCAGAATACTAGGATCAGGAAGGATCAAAGTCAAAGTCACAGGGCAAGCTTTCTACCCCCTAAAGCATTTGTGGAATTGACTTTGTGGTCACAACCATCTACATTTTGGAGGAAGAATAAAATTCTCAAACAAGTGAGTTCCAATTAATTTTTTACTTTCATACGCATACAAAATGACATGATTCACTTTGACTTCTGGCTCTGTGCTTGTGCCTTCAGCACCTTCACCACTATCTTCTGTTCCTCAATAAGGAACGCACGCTTAATTCTGAAATTTAAAAAAAATGCACATTAGATTAAATTTTATAGCCAAAGGCTTAAAAACTCAGACACCAATCACACATCCCACTCTCAGAACCCGCACTCTAGGCCAAAATTCCCTGCTGTGATGGGACACAAGCTTTGGCACTGCGTCAGGTTTTGGGTCCACACACAAGGTTGGCTGCCACTTTCTTTTCCTTTTGCAGTGGAGTCAATCCACAGACAACACATTGATCAAAACAAGTAACCCTGGAATCAATTAACTGCACGCTTCTGGGGCAAGTGACTTTACCATGAACATACAACCATTTGGGTTTAAAACTCATGATCACCAATAGCTTAATATACCAAGTAGTCATCTAGTAAACTACCTGAGGCACCTCCACCGTAAACTTTGATGGCGACCCTATAATTTTTTTACTACTGGGTAATCATGAACTCCCCAAGTTAGAGCACCCGACTACACTACACCAATGCCTCAGTGAGTTACTGATGGGAAAACCATACTTTTACCACCCCCTACATAGTTTCACACCTGACAGGGATGCTCAATAAAGCAGTGGACAAGAAACAAGTCACTTTGGAGTTTACCTGTCACGCACACACTTGGCACACATAGAACCACCATAGGCTCTACTGACGTGTTTCTTGGTCTTCGATAATCTCATTAGGACCTTGGGTCGAACAGCCCGAATCTATAAAAATTTAAGAGGAAGCAGTTAATGTGTGCTTTCTGTCAACATTCTGAATAGAGAATAATCACTAGGTTTAAAATCAATTTATACTAAGCAGGACATAAACCATTTATCAAAAGATTTAAACTAGGCGGCATAGAAATGCAGTAGTTCGCACATCGCTTTACAGCCCCAGCAATCTGATTGGTATTCAATCCCTGCTGCTGCCTGTAAGGAGTTTGTACCTTCTTCCATGACTGACTGGGTTTCCTCCCACATTCCAAAGATGCAGCTTGGCTTAGTGAATTGTGGGCATACTACGCTGGGACCGGAAGTGAGCTACCCAGCTGAATCTTGCTGATTTGATGATGCTAATGACATTTCATGTTTTGATGTATATGTGGCATGGCAAGGCTAATCTTAAAAAAAAATCATCTATGGAAGAATCACTGAAATGAAACTAGGAATAGGTGATCCAGTGCCTTACAGCTAGGTTCTAAGTTAAACCTAAAAAAACCAAAGGCTGCATGGGTCCTCACTGTTGCAGCAAAGTTTAATACAAACTCAAGGAACAACTTGGTTTCCTTCCACTTTACAGCTTTCCAGGTCTTCCAAAGTTCAACCACTTTGGATAGCCTTTTTGACTTGCATATTTTGATTACAAAGCAGATAATTACAGTTAATTATTCTGTTTCTTTTCACATCGCTTCCGAACCAGTTTTAGTAATGTCACTAATCCAACACCCCATTTTATTCTGCACTATTGTCCCTTGCGTCATTCTCTCTCTCACCTTCCTCCTCTGCAATTTGCATTTCATCCAATCTTGTTTTCAGCTCTGCTCCAAGATAACTAACCTGAAACGTTAACTCCAAAAATGCCAACAAATTTGCTAACCATTCTGGTGTATTTTTTTGTTCCATACAAAAGTTGTGTGAAATGTGTTTTGTTGGTCCAAATCTCTTTTATTTAGAACAGATTATGTAGCAAATAAAAACAATCCTTACTGGGAAACGTTACCCATTCTGATGACAGTAGTTATGCCTGATGAGCATGTTTCCAAGTTCATGGCAGTCAAACTACATTAATTAGACTCTCAGCGATCTACAGATTATTCCTGGGCTATGAACAGCCATCTCATGGATATTCTCAGATACAAATAAGCTCTCAATATTAAATTTATAATTCTGACATATGTACATACATCGAAATAGCAGAACTAGTTTCTTCTCTCGTTTCACATTTAGTGATTTTTTATTCTTCTCAGTCTTAAGTGCATATGGTGCCATTCACCACAATATTGTGGAGGTATAGTTAGCATATCAGGTGAGTTTTGTGTATTTCTGACTTACAAATTGACTTCTGAATGCCTAAAAATGGAACCAGTTTGGTACCTGGAAATGGCCCGCAGTTGTCCCAGGAGTATGTAAAGTGGAAAATTAAAGTACTCCTTCATATAGTGTGACTGCACTTCACAAACAAGACAAAAATAAACCCTCCAAATATAGATAAAGGATTTGCCGTGCCTGTGCTGAATGCCAAAGATATTATCAGTATTTTGGAATTGAGGTACTGACCAGTTTTTCCTCAATATTTTTACAGCAACTGGGCAAGCTGAGGAAATGTACTTTTGCCAGAGTGAAGCTGGATGCACAAACAAAATTGCATTCTGCAGACTTTTACTGCAATTAAAAGGAAGTCCCAAATGACAGGTCAGTAATGATCACTGCCTGTGGGAGGTGGTAAATATTCTAAACCAGACATGGGATCTATAAAAGACAGCTTCCCATTCGTTTTCATCTTTTAAATGTTACTTCAGGGCTTTGTTTGTAACAAATCCCTGGTGGTTATATATTGTGGCGACCCACTTTCTGCGCAGGCGAACCGGGTCACAAATAGCCAGCGCGTGGGGAGAGACTTTGGTAATGCACCTCTGACATCATTTCTGCCCGGACAGGGCGGGTGCTAGGGATTAAATGCCAGCGCTGCTAAGTTTGAATAAACTAGTCTTGAAACGACTTACCGACTGCGTGTCATTATTTCAGCGCTGTGTGTAGCACATCACTACATTTCATTTTCATTCTAACAGCAGACACAATGGTGTTCAAGAGGTATTTAAACATGTGAACATGCAGAGAATGGATCATGTATGGGCATTTTTAATGGCAAATATCAGCATTTGATTTTTACACGCTTTTTAATGTACACCATTAATCTCAGTCCATGGGTGGACAGAGGGGTTGCTCTCACAAGAACATTAACAAGTTGCAACCATACTAACATGAGTACAATCAGTAGGGATAGGCAGCAACACCTCAATACCGGTACCCAAAAAGGCTCCCTAACTTTACTCCTTATGCATTATCAATCCTGTGGCCAGATTCTGCTCCAACTCCATTTATCAGTTTATAGAGGACACCACCAGAATGGCCCAACTCTCAAACAAGCCACAGCACAGGAAGGAGACAAAGTCTAGCGCCATGGTATCATAACATTTCCCTCAATATCAACAGAACCAAAGAGCTGGTCATGACTTCAGGAAGCAACGGTTATTACAGCTCGTGGCATCGGAGTTCAATGCTGGCATCCTCCGTACGCCCTTTTCCCTCCCACAGTCCAAAGAAGTACCAGAAAGGTTAAGTGTTCATTGTAAATTGTCCAGTGATTAGGATAGGGTTAAATTCGGGTTGTCAGGCGTTGCTGGGCAGTGCCGCTCAAAAGGTCAGAGGTCTTACTCTGCACTCGATCACTGAATAAAATAAAATGAGCAGGGTGGAGCCAACAGCCCATGGCCTCATCAATGGTGCTGACCTGGAGATGCTTGAGAGCTCCAAGATCCTCAGTCCCGATCTCATTACATAGACACCAGAACCTAGAAAGCACAGCAGTGCCTCTAATTCTTCAGGAGGCCAAGGAACCTTGGCATGCCCCTGTTGACTCCCACTAACTCCTACATATCTTGGTATGGCAACTGTTCTTCCCAAGACCACATGCAACTGCAGGATTGTGGAAATAGTATGCCGTGAAAGCCAGCCTCTCCACACTTCTCGGTGCCTCAGTAAAGCAGCTAACGCAAAACCCCCCTCAGAGATTCTCCCTTCTTCCAAATGCAGAAAAGCCTGAAAGTATGTACCATCAGACTCAAGGACAGCTGCTATCCCACTGTAATGTGTCTATTGAATGCACCTCTTCTACGACAAGATAGACTCGATCTCCATCTACCTTGTCGTGGACTTGTACCTTATTATCCTGCACTTTCTCAGTAACTAACACTACATTCTCCATTCTGTTTCTGCTTTTCCCTGCATTACTTCAATATATTGCTGCAATTAATTGATCTGTATGGATGGCATGCAAAACAAAGGTTTGCACTGTACCTTGGTACATGTGACAATTACTAACAGCTATCTTTCAACAAGAATAAAACTTTCTCCTACTCTGCAAATGAACCTGATAATTGAGGTCAGACCAATGCAATTCACATAAACAAGCCTGAACACTCGTTGAATTATGCCAACTCCAGCAGTGAGACATGCTTCGGATTTACACTTCCATACCATCTAATTTGCAGTGTGCACCCTATGTCATTAGGACTAAAAATGTCACTCTGTTGAATTTGAAGTTTCAGTAATCCACAACACAATGTGGTCAGCAGTAAAACGCACATTATAGCAAACTGTCCAGGCAAGACTGAAGCTTTACGTCTACAACTTCAAAAGGGCTTATAAATTATCATCACTAACAAACCAAGCACAGGAGGTGGAGGAGCTTAGGAGAATTAATGGCGACTCCTTTGCTTGCATCTTTGGAAGCAGCTCTATTTCCATCTTTAATATCTCTATTTTTCCCTTTCAGCATTCTTTTGAAGACCCTGACCTGGAGTTGCATGCTGACTCTGGTTCTCTGCGGGAATGGGACCCGCTCTCGGGGTTTCACGACTGGCCGTTATTCATCACACCAAGGGCTCGGCCCACCTTCGGAGGGCCTAGATCTCATGGCCCTGGAGGCGGGCAGATTGAAGGTCAGTGTCCAGGCAAGAGATCAGTGTGTTGTGGGAAATGGAAGATCTGAGGCTGTGTGCCCAGAGACCCAAAATCTTTGGGCACAGAGCTCAGCAAAAGCGACGCAACTGACTTTTAACATCATAAACCAGTGAGTTGTTTGTTATGCCGCCTCTCTTGCTGTGAAATGGAGATTACACTTTCTCCCTTATTAGGGAGAGGGAGGGAGAGAGAGAGAGAGAGAGGGAGTGCACGCACGCCTGTGGTGTGCTGAATACTGGGTGAACAAGTAGTTTTCGCAGTACCGCAAGTCGGTGTCTTTGTTGTTGCTTTGCTCACGCTTGAGTGTTCAGTAGCACTGCCGATTCTTTTTTGCCGGTGGGATCGATGCTTGCTGCCGCTTATGCACGGGAGGGAGGGGAGCTGGGGGGACTTTTATATTCTAACATTTAACTGTCATTCGTTCTTTGGGGGCACTCCTGTTTTCTGTGGACGGTTGCAAATAAAAAGCATTTCAGGATATATATTGTATACATTTCTAACATTAAATGTACCTTTGAAACAGGAACATATATATAAAATTTCCCTATACATTTAAAGACTACATAATTTAAAAAATCTATTAAATATCTTCTCCAGTTCTACAGGACAGTCATGATGCATAAAGTCTCTTGCCTTCACTAAAGCCAGAAAGACATTAAGATCAGAAAACCATGAAATAAATCCATGTTTGCTGATCTTTTCTTTGACGAACAGCTCGGACTGCAGAACACAGTGGTTGCTGAGGCCTATCCAGCAAGCGGTCAGTTACTCACAGCCACAAGGGGCAAGTAACAGCAAGTACATTTTAAAATGACTTACACCACGCAGTCTTCCAGGACAGATTCCACATGCGGACTTCGGTGCCTTGCCGACTTTCTTCGTGTACAGGAACACAATGCGGTTTCCAGGTGTCCGGGAGCTTCACAAATTAAAAAAAAAATAGTTTTCAGAAAATTAGTATTAAGATTGTTTGGGGGGGGGGGGGGGGAATGCACTTTCAATTGTAATCATAGAACAATGCAGCACAGAAACTGGCTCTTTGACCAAACTTGTCCATGTCAACCAAGGTCCTAACTGAACTGGTGTCATTTACCTGTGTCTGCCTGAAATCACCCTGAATGATTCCTATTCCTGTGACTGTCCATATGCCTTTTAACTGTACCCATCCATTCCACAGTCAACACCCATCGTGAAAAAGTTGCCCAGCCCATCAGATCCCTTTTAATCTGTATGGAACTCACCACTTGCATCACTTACACCAAGCAACTTCAACTGATTCTTCTCACTTCTGACAAATCAAAGGTGTATTCATGGGCACCTGCATGCTTGTCTTTCTGTGAATAGTCCCCATATCTGATATAACTACCGTACTCCACAACTGTTACACTGACAACTGCAATAGTGCCTGTGCAAAAGTCTTCAACTTTATCTACTCCAGCAGCTGCGCGTGCCCCTCACATTTTAAACTTATACCTTCTAATTTTGTACTTCCAATATACTACAGGATGATCAGATTAAGGGTCGCAGGAATGAGTTTAATGAAAGAGACCCATTTTTGCTGGAGCAGCTCAGAAGTCAACCCAGCAGAGGTGATGTCAGGAAACAGTTCTTCACACAACTGGCAAAGGATATTGGGACCTTTCTCCCACAGAACACCAGAGAGGGGTTAAATGAGAGGCTCAGAATAGAAAGCAATTTAGATTAGAGAAATAGAACCAGGATAGTACAGGTCCGTTATCATTTATCTTAAAGGAATAGATGCGCTGAATATATTCCTCTTATATGCAGTACTTACAGTCTTTTCTTGTTGGAGGTGGTGTTGTAGGACAACCTACGGCGGTATGTCAGACGCTGAACCATTTTTTAAATCTGTAAAAAGAAGAAAAAAGTATATCTAATAGACAGTCTTGAAGATGCAGGCTTTCAAAATTCAGATTTGTCAATAGAATGTTTAAATCTGTGGAGATAACTAGCTGATGTATAAGACAAGATATCGATGAGTATCAGATTCAGCCCTTGGAATCCCAGTACTTATAGCCTGATTTGTGAACTACCTTCATAAACTAAATTTAATTTCTATGCTGGAGGAAAATAACCTAGCTCAAATTTCCCAGTAATCTATTAGATTTTAAGGAAATACTCATTCATATAGCACCTGAATGTGTCAAAACTATTCAAGATTCTTCTCAGCAGGACCAATCTAATTTGACATGAGCTTAAAGAAATATTATCAAATAGCATTTAAGGAGCACCTTGAAGAACACAAGAGATTGCAAAGCCTACGGCTTTAGTCTCAGTTGCTGAAAACATGGAAGACCCTTTGAGCTTGCAGAGTAAGGCCAATCAGGGAACATCGTAAAACACAGAATAAAAATTTTGATAAGAAAACCTGTTCCTACAAACTGGAGAATCTGCCCATTTTCCACTCAAACACCGTGACGGTTACCAGGACTTCAGACTGTCAGCAGCAAGCAGTTGTGTTAAACTGCAGATGGCTGCAACACTCAGAAACCATTTTCTTTAGTGTGACTATCTTAGATGAGCTCTACATGCTTTGGGTTGTGTATGACTGTTGGTACTGTATTTTGCACCTTGGCCTTGGAGTAATGCTGTTTCATTTGGTCGTGTTCGTGGATATTTATGTATGGTTGAATGACAATTAAACTTGAACTTCAGGTCTAAACTAAGGTAAAACCAACAGTTTCACGCCACACTTTTTGCCCAAGATGGTTCTCGATTGAAAAACAACAGCTGTTCTAACAAACAAGTATTCAATAGTACAGGGGAATTATCCCTGGCACAAAAAACAGAAAATGCTGGAAACTCGACAGATCAGACTGTATCTGTGGAAAGAAAAATAACCTAGACATTTAACCACCTCTCCACGGATAATGCCTAACCTCTCCGTGTTTCCAGAAATCTTTCACTCTATTGTGACATAAGAGACGGCAGATGCTGGACTCTGGAGCAACAAAAAAAGAGCAGGAAGAACTCAGTGGGAGGACTAGGAGAACTTGCAGAGCAAAATGGAACTTTTGGGTAAAGACCCTTCCTCTGAACCAGATGAAAGGTGTTGATTAGAAATGTCAACTGTCCATTTCCATCTACAGATGACACTGAGTTCATGTAGCATCTTCTTTATTTTGATGTATCTGCTGGTTTTCTTGATTTTCAAGTACCCCATCGTCCTGTCTCCTCTACCAACACCATCTGTACATCTACTTGGATGCTTCACAACTTGATATGATGATTGCCCAGAGTTGTAGACACAGCTCAGTCCATCATGAAAGCCAGCCTTCCTTCCGTGGACTTTTCTACATTGCCCTGCCATACAAGGGCGTTGCGGTCGTGTAGTGGTTAGCACAATGCTATTATGGCTCGGGGTGTTGGAGTTCAAAGGTAAATCCCAGTGTCCCCTGTAAGGACTCTGTACACCATCCTTACAGAATGCGTGGGTTTTCTCCAAAGACGTATCAGGTTGGCTAATTGGTCATTGTAATTTGTTCCATGAATAAGTTAGGGTTAAATTAGGATGGTCAGGGTTTGACTTGAAGGGCCTATTCTGTGCTGTATCTCAAAACAGCCAACACAATGAAAAGCCCCCTCACCTTGACATTCTCTCTTCCTTTCCATTATACTTTACAGAAGCTTGACAACATGCACCACTAAAGCACAGCTTCTACCCTGACATTATACGACATTTGAAGGGCTCTGCTTGACTGCTTTCTCGGTAACAGCTGCATGATATTCTGCACAGTCATTACATTTCCCTCGCACTACTTCAATCTACTTACATTGTAAAGTTATCTGTACTGGTGGCATGCAAAACAAGGTTACTCACTATATGTGTGATAATAAACCAAAGCATTAGAGGCCCAGGTTAAAGGCTCAGGCATAAAAAATAGGGTAATATAACAATAATGTGGGAGTGAGGAAAAACTTTTTAATGGGAACCCATCGCCTATGAGGGTGTAGCAAGATTATGAATAAGGAAATTGAATCACTGGTCGGATTAGTCCTTCCTCTTCGGATCCTGCTGTGCTACAACTCAACGTTTGTAAATAATTCAGATAACATATTAATGAACCAATTAAACCACCGTCCCTAAGTACCGACAGCCCTAGCCCAGACGGATACGCCAACAGTCTGGCCCCCAATCCCACAACCAGCTAACTATTACGCCCAGGCCCAAAGCCGGGAGGGTGGTTAGTGCTGACTTCCCGGGCACCAGGAGCGGCACTGGGCTTTCGCTCCGGCCGGCGGGCATCAGAGACGGAGACGTTGACAATATACATCCCGGAGGAACTCTCCCGCTCGGGGTAACACCACTCGGCAGAGGATCCATCGGACCGCGGCCGCCGATGGCACCGGATTGTCGCAAGAACATTGGCAGGCAGTCCGCCCTTCACCAGAACCATACCTGCAGCCGGCGTCACCGGAAAAGGAAGGAGGAAGCTACTCGGGGTGGAAGGTCAAATGGAGCCAAGAACCGGACGTGACGTGGGGCTGAGCGGGATTGGTCGTGTTGTTAAACGGCGAAGCTTCAGTCCTGAGCGCTGAAACCATGGGGAACTTCATCAGTGTAACTTACTTCAGTTTAAAGCACGAAACAGTGCAATGGTGGACAAGAAGCAGCTCATTCCAATGAGTATTTTCCGCGGTCAACTAAACTGAATGCACACAGAAGTGTCGGCGGTGCGTGTTAATCGGCTTATCATTGCCACATGCACTGAGTTTTCAGCGAAAAAACTAAAGCATCCGGACACTGATCATTCTGTACCAAAACGGACCTTGTAATTTTTGCTCTAATTGTGTTCTTCCTTGTAAAATATGTGTATACTTCATGCTTCATTCATGATTTTTCTTGTGAACGCTGCTTCTCTAAAGTAAATCTGTGATTCTGCAAGTCAGAATCAGGTTTATATTCACTGAACTAAAATATGTGAAAACTTTAATTGTTCAGTTTTTATGGCACTGTTCACACATGTACTTAAGCTTATAATAAGATCTACTCTTGACCTGGTGATGTCCCTGCACCTTATTGTTGCCTGTACTGCACTTCCCCGTAATTGTAACACATTATTCTGTAATTGTTTTCCCGTGTACTACCTCAACATACTGTTGTAATGAAATGATCGGCGGATGGCATGCAAAACAAAGTACTTCACTATCTCGGTACCTGTGGCAGGGTAGTGTAGTGGTTAGCACAACACTGTTACAGCTCGGGCGTAATCAGAGCTCAATCCCGGCATTCTCCGTTTGCACGTCCTCCCATGGAATGTGTGGTTCCCTCCCAGTGCTCTCTCTTCCTCCCAGTCCACAGACCTATGGGTTAGTCGGTTCATTGGTCACTGTAAATTGTCGCACGATTAGGCTAGGGTTAAATCAGGGGTTACTGGCTCAGGGGGCCGGAAGGGCTGATT
This sequence comes from Hemitrygon akajei, assembly GCF_048418815.1. Taxonomy (NCBI): domain Eukaryota; kingdom Metazoa; phylum Chordata; class Chondrichthyes; order Myliobatiformes; family Dasyatidae; genus Hemitrygon; species Hemitrygon akajei. The sequence continues at coordinate 48,092,787 of NC_133127.1, read as the reverse complement.
TGCGCTGTCTTTCTAAATCAAGAAAACCGGTCTACCACTTTCATCTCGACATTTACAGTCCAAACATAAGTATATTGTGGGAGTACAAAGGGATATATCTGGAGGATGGGGGGGGGGGGGATATATCTGGAGGATGGGGGGGGGATATATCTGGAGGATGGGGGGGGATATATCTGGAGGATGGAGTGGATATTTCTGATGGGTGGGTAGATATTTCTGGAGGATGGAGCAGATATTTCTGGAGGATGCAGTGGATATTTCTGGTGGAGGATGGAGTGGATATTTCTGGTGGATGGAGTGGATAATTCTGGTGGAGGATGGAGTGGATATTTCTGGTGGATGGAATGGATAATTCTGGTGGAGGATGGAGTGGATATTTCTGGTGGATGGAATGGATAATTCTGGAAGATGGAGTGGATATTTCTGGTGGAGGATGGAGTGTATATTTCTGAAGGATGGAGTGGATATTTCTGGTGGATGGAGTGGATATTTCTGGTGGAGGATGGAGTAGATATTTCTGGTGGAGGATGGAGTAGATATTTCTGGCGGAGGATGGAGTGGATATTTCTGGTGGAGGATGGAGTGGATATTTCTGGAGGACGGAGTGGATATCTCTGGTGGAGGATGGAGTGGATATTTCTGGAGGATGGAGTGGATATTTCTGGAGGACGGAGTGGATATTTCCGGTAGATGGAATGGATATTTCTGGAGGATGGAGTTGATATTTCTTGTGGAGGATGGAGTGGATATCTCTGGAGGATAGAGTGGATATCCCTGGAGGATGGAGTGGATATCTTTGGTGGATGGAGTGGATATTTCTGGAGGATGGAGTGGATATTTCTGGAGGATGGAGTGGATATTTCTGCTGGAGGATGGAGTGGATATTTCTGGTGGTGGTTTATCCTGCAAAGCGCCTTGAATATAAATTTCAGGCCACACTTTATCTAACCCCTGATGGTACCAGCACTCTTGGAGATGGGGATTGGCAAATGTGGGGCAATAGAGGGTAAGAGGAGAGGTGATGTTTAAAATAAATAAAATAGTTAGTTTGAGGGACCATTTTGGACAATTCTTCCTCGATTCCTTGTCCTTTTACTTCTTTTGGAACACTGGAGGGTGTTGCTGCAACCCCTGATGAGCTTCCAGTTGAGAAGTATGAAGTTTAAAGCAGATGTGTGGGATAAAATATTTGACATGGAGAACGAAAGGTGTCTGGAACATTCTGCCAGAGCTGGCAGTGGAAGCAGATACAACTTAGTTTTAGATGTAGGATTTTATTTCTTACATATATCTCACAACATGATGGAGTAATAATCTTTCTGTTGCAGCTCCGTTGCTATGTAGAAGCAATAAGGAAGGGAAATGTGGGAGGATATTGCCCATACACGAAGATTGTATACATAATTGTTTTGTATCCGTGTATGTACAGTCCGATCAGATATTCAATCAGATCAATGTGTATTGATCAATCTGATGGCCTGGTGAAGGAAGCAGTCCCCGAGCCTGCTGGTCCTGGCCATAATGCTGCGATACTGTTTGCCAGACAGAAGCAGTTTGTGGTTGGGGCAGCTGGAGTGCCTGATGATCTGCTGAGTCCCCTTTATGCACCTGTCACTGTAAATGTCCTGAATAAGGGACAGTTCACTGCCACAGATATGCTGGGCTGTCTGCACCACTCTCTGCAGTGCCCTGCTATTAAAGGTAGTACAGTTCCCATGCTATGTGGTGACACAGCCAGTCAGGATGCTGTCGTTGGTGCCCCTGTAGAAAGATCTCAGCTGGACTGTACATACTGGCTGGGTAGTAACTAAAGCACAACAGTGCCTCTTTCACCTCAGATGGCTTAGGAAGTTTGGTATGAGAGTGGCTATGCTTTGTTTAATCACACAGCCGGTATGTACAGTCCTGGTGAGATCTTTGGTGATGTACATACGGGAAACTGCTCACCCTCTCAACTACAGACCCATTGGTGTCAATCTGGAATAGGTTGTCTCTGTTCCTCCTGTAATCCATGATCAACTCCTTTGTTTATTCAACATCGAAGGAGAGGTTGTTTTATCGGCACCACTGTGTCAGGGTGTTGGCCTCTTCAGTAGGCTGTCTCATCATTCTTGGAAATAAGGCCTATCAATGTCATGTCATCTGCAAATTTGATCAGCAGATTGGAGCTGTATGTGGCAACGCAGTCGTGGGTGTGTAGGGAGTAGAAGAGGGGGCTCAGGACACAGCCCAGGGAGGCTTCTGTGTTGAGGGCCAGAGGGTGTCCATCCTCACCACCTGCCGGCGATCTGACAGGAAGTCCAGGATCCAGCTGCACAAGGCAGGGTGCAGGCTGAGCTGTTTGAGCTTCTTGTCGAGCCTGAGGGGAATTATAGCGTTGGATGCTGAACTGTAGTCCAAGAACAGCACTCTAACATATGCATCCCTCTTCTCCAGGTGGGTGAGGACGGTGTGAAGAGCTGTGGCTATGGCTTCATCTGTCCATCGGTTGTGTCGGTAGGTGAATTGTAGGGGGTCCAGTGTGGGTGGTAGCAAGCTGCAGATGTAATCCTTGACCAGCCTCTCAAAGCATTTGCTTATGGTTGAGGTGAGCGTGACAAGACGCCAGTCATTCTGACATGCTAGCTTGGTTTATTTTGGTACAGGGACAATGATGGATGTTTTGAAGCAGGAGGGCACTACACACTGGGAGAGGGAAAGATTAAAAATGGCTGTGAACACACCAGCCAGCTCTGCCGCGCAGACTTGGAGTACTTGCCCTGGGACGCCGTCTGGCCCCAATCCTTTGTGGCTATTGATGACCTACGTACCTTAGCCTTGGAAATGACCAGGCTATAGGTCGCTTCGGGGGTTCAGTGTTAATGACTTCGAAACAAGCGTAAAAACAATTTAACTCGTCTGTGAGAGAGCAGCGATATTGGCTGCGTTGCTGCTTTTCCCTTTGAAACACCAATGGGGGTTCCCAATAGGGGTGTTTAAGAGGCACCTGATGGAATAGAGGGATATGGATTATGTAGGGCAGAGAGGTTTAGTTTAACCTGGCGTCATGGCCTGCAGAGACATTATGGTCAGTTTCTCTGCCACACAGGTCTACATTCTTGTTCCATGTTGTAAGTCATTAGACTGAATTCAGATATTCTCCCAATCACAGTCGACCCCCTCCAGATTGCTAATATGCATTTCAGAAACCAGTTGAACAGGAAATGCGTATTTCATAACAATGAGTTTATTTATTTATATCATGGTTAGAATGTCAGAGATGGAGGCAGCAATGTTCTGTTACCTCATGCCAGCTCTGAAATGTAATGGGATCATCTCAGCTTGATTATTCTGTGCGGTCTTCATATCTAATTCTCTCTGTGTCTAAAAACGTCAATGAGCATTGATAGCTCACTGAGGTGAAGAATTGTAAAGTTTTAAAATGAACAATGCGCATGGAAGACAGAGGGTAGTGGTTGAGGGGACATTTGAGCTGGAGGTCTGTAATTAGTGGAGTTCTGCAGGAATCTGTGCTGGGACCTCTGCTGTTTGTAATGTATATAAGTGACCTGGATGAAAATGTAGATGGGTGGGTTAGTAAGTCTGCAGATGATACCAAGATTGGTGGAGTTGTGGATGGTGCAGAAGACTGGCAAAGAATACAGCATGATATCGAGCAGTTGTACATACGGGCTGAGAAATGGCAGATGGAGTTTAACCGAGATAAATGTGAGGTGTTGCACCTCGGTAGGGCAAATTCAAGGAGACAGTACACTGTCAAGGGTAAGGTCCTTAACAATGTTGCTGAACAGAGAGATCGTAGGATCCAAGTTCATGGCTCCTTGAAAGTAGCTACACAGGTCAATTATTTGGTTAAGAAGGCTTATAGAATGCTTGTTTTTATTAATCGAGGCATTGAATTCAAAAGTCAGGAGATTATGTTGCAACTTTGTAAAACTCTGGTTAGGCCACATCTGGAGTATTGCGTGCAGGTGTAGTTGCCCCATGAAAGGAAGGATATTAAGGGTTTGGAGAGGGTGCAGAAGAGGATCACTAGGATGCTGCCTGTTTTAGAGGATATGTGCTATTAAGAGAGGTTGGATAAATTTGGGTTGCTTTCTCGAGCATCGGAGACAAAGGAGAGATCTGATAGAGGTTCACAAGATTATGATAGATAGATAGATAGATACTTTATTCATCCCCATGGGGAAATTCAACTTTTTTTCCAATGTCCCATACACTTGTTGTAGCAAAACTAATTACATACAATACTTAACTCAGTAAAAAATATGATATGCATATAAATCACTATCTCAAAAAGCATTAATAATAGCTTTTAAAAAGTTCTTAAGTCCTGGCGGTAGAATTGTAAAGCCTAATGGCATTGGGGAGTATTGACCTCTTCATCCTGTCTGAGGAGCATTGCATCGATAGTATCTGGGAGTACAGTTAGACGAGAAGCTAGACTGGACTGCCAACACAGATGCCTTGTGCAGGAAGGCACAGAGTCGACTGTACTTCCTAAGAAGGTTGGCGTCATTCAATGTCTGTAGTGAGATGCTGAAGATGTTCTATAGGTCAGTTGTGGAGAGCGCCCTCTTCTTTGTGGTGGCGTGTTGGGAGGAAGCATTAAGAAGAGGGACGCCTCACGTCTTAATAAGCTGGTAAGGAAGGCGGGCTTTGTCGTGGGCAAAGTACTGGAGAGTTTAACATCGGTAGCTGAGCGAAGGGCGCTGAGTAGGCTACGGTCAATTATGGATAACTCTGAACATCCTCTACATAGCACCATCCAGAGACAGAGAAGCAGTTTCAGCGACAGGTTACTATCGATGCAATGCGTTGATAGACATTGATAGTGAACAGAGAGTATCTGTTTCCCGGGGTTGAAATGTCTAATACCAGAGGGCATGCATTGAAGATGAGAGGGGGTAGATTCAAGGGGGATGTGAAGTTTTTTTACTCAATCATGGATGCCTGGAATGCGCTGCCTGGTATGGTGGTAGAGTCAAATACATTGGAGGCTTTTAAGAGATGTTTGGATAGGCACATGGATGCAAGAAAGATGGAGGAATACAGGTATGGTGTAGGTAGGAGGAATTTGTGTTTGGATGTTTTTGATTTGCTTTTTAGCTGGTTTGGCACACATTGTGGGCAGAATGCCCTGCTCCTGGGCTGTACTGTTCTATGCTTTACGTTCTCTATTCTCCTTAACTTGACCAACACTTATTCTAAGGTGTCGAAGTAACAATCATTGCTGGTAATAAAATAAAATAACTGAAATAACCAGGCCCAGAACACATGCCCACTCTTACGACTCAAGCATTCTTTTTCTCTTACTTGTGCACAAGGAGAACCACATGGACCCTGTCCTGAAGTCTGAATAGAAAACTGCTATTTTTAAACAGAATTGGCTTATCAATTACGGCCATTAATACTTCTAAATTGTATACGTTTGAATTCTTCACTTGCAAAGTCAATCAACATTCACAAAAGAGGTGCTAAAGACAATCGAAACTTCAAGCAGGCAGCCGATGATATTTTGAAGTTAGTAAAGACAATGGAGTCTGAAGACTGATTTATACTTGTGTGTCGCATCGATGCCGTGTGTAACGTGTACCCTACGCCATACCTATGCCGTACCCTATGCTGTAGGGTGACGTGCACCTCTCCAGAAAAGTTGCTCACGCGTCGTGGCAATGCAGACCACAACAACTGTGATTGGTCCTTTTGGTAGCATCGCATTTCCTCCTACACGTTTCCAGTTGCTTCTTCTCTGCCATATCTGGAGGCTGTGCATACACTGATGCGAAAAAGATGAACCAAATTGTCAAATCTACCTGCTGACATGCGAAAATGTTTGAAATGCATTTCCTTGTCCATATCTCTCACCAAGAACCTCAACGCAGTGGCATAGAAACCCCACCGCCAACTAGTGTTTTGGCGCACACCAACGCATGCTTGCTATGGCGTAGAGCAACGCAGAAGTAAAAATCAGGGTTGTGGCGTAGGCTGTACGCACAAGTATAAATCAGCCTTTAGCTAGAAGCATGGAAAACCTACAGCACAATACAGGCCCTTCGACCCACAAACTTGTGCCGAACATGTCCCTGCCTTAGAAATTACTAGGCTTACCTATAGCCCTCTATTTTACTAAGCTCCATGTACCTATCTAAAAGTCTCTTAAAAGACCCTATCATATTCGCCTCCACCCACCGTTGCCAGCAGCCCATTCCACACACTCACCACTCACTGAGTAAAAAACTTACCCCTGACATCTCCTCTGTAGCTACTCCCCAGCACTGTAAACCTGTGTCCTCCTGTGGCAACCATTTCAGCCCTGGGAAAAAGTCTCTGACTATCCACACGATCAATGCCTCTCATCATCTTATACACCTCTATCAGGTCACATCTCATCCTCTGTAGCTCCAAGGAGAAAAGGCCGAGTTCACTTAACCTATTCTCATAAGGCATGCTCCCCAATCCTGGCAACATCTTTGTAAATCTCCTCCGCACCCTTTCTATGGCTTCATCATCCTTCCTGTAGTGAGGCGACCAGAACTGAGCACAGTACTCCAAGTGGGGTCTGACTAAGGTCCTATATAGCTGCAACATTACCTCTCGGCTCCTAAATTCAATTCCACGATTAATGAAGATCAATACATCATACGCTATACACCTTCTTAACCACAGAGTCAACCTGCACAGCTGCTTTGAGCATCCTATGGACTCGGACCCCAAGATCCCTCTGATCCTCCACTGCCAAGAGTCTTACCATTAATACTATATTCTGCCATCATATTTGACCTACCAAAATTAACCACTTCACACTTGTCTGGGTTGAAGTCCATCTGCCACTTCTCCGCCCAGTTTTGCATCCTATCAATGTCCCGCTGTAACCTCTGACAACCCTCCACACTATCACAACCTTATAACCTTTGAGTCATCAGCAAACTTACTAACCCATCTTCCCAATTCCTGATCCAGGTCATTTATAAAAATCACGTACAGTAAGGGTCCCAGAACAGATCCCTGAGGCACACCACTGGTCATGGACCTCCATACAGAATATGACCCGTCTACAGTCAGTCTTTGCCTTCTGTGGGCAAGCCAGTTCTGGATCCACAAAGCAATGTCCCCTTGGATCCCATGCCTTTTTACTTTCTCAATAAGCCTTGCATGGGGTACCTTATCAAATGCCTTGCTGAAATCCATATACACTACATCTACTGCTCTTCCTTCATCAATGTGTTTAGTCACATCCTCAAAAAATTCAATCAGACTCGCAAGGCATGACCTGGCCTTGACAAAGCCATGCTGATTGCTCCTAATCATATTATAGCTCTCCAAATGTTCATAAATCCTGCCTCTCAGGATCTTCTCCATCAACTTACCAACCACTGAGGTAAGACTCACTGGTCTATAATTTCCTGGGCTATCTCTATTCCCTTTCTTGAATAAAGGAACAACATCCACGGCTCTCCAATCCTCCAGAATCTCTCTTGTCCCCATTGATGATGCAGAGATCATCACCAGAGGCTGAGCAATCTCCTGCCTTGCCCCCCACAGTAGCGTGGGGTACATTGCATCTGGTCCCGGTGACTTATCCAACTTGATGCTTTCCAAAAGCTCCAGCACATCCTCTTCCTTAATATCTACATGCTCAAGCTTTTCAGTCTGCAGCAAGTCATCACTACAATCACCAAGATCCTTTTCCATAGTGAATACTGAAGTGAAGTATTTATTAAGTACTTCTGCTATTTCCTCCAGTTCCATACACACTTTCCCACTGTCACACTTGGTAGGTCCTATTCTTTCATGTCTTATCCTCTTGATCTTCACATAGCTGTAGAATGCCTTGGGGTTTTCCTTAATCCTGCCCATCAAGGCCTTCTCATGGCCCCTTTTGGCTCTCCTAATTTCCTTCTTAAGCTCCTTCCTATTAGCCTTATAATCTTCTAGATCTCTAACATTACCTAGCTCTCTGAACCTTTTCTAAGCTTTTCTTCTTGACTAAATTTACTACAACCTTTGTACGCCACAATTTCTGTACCCTACCATAACTTCCCTGTCTCATTGGAACGTACCTATACAGAACTCCACACAAATATCCCCTGAATATTTGCCACATTTCTTCTGTACTTTTCCCAGAGAACATCCGTTTCCAATTTAAGCCTACAATTTCCTACCTGATAGCCTTATAATTCCCCTTACTCCAATTAAGCATTTCCCTAGCTTGTCTGTTCCTATCTCTCTCCAATGCTGTTGTAAAGGAGACAGAATTATGATCACTATCTCCAAAATGCTCTCCCACTGAGAGATCTGATACCTGACCAGTTTCAATTCCCATTACAGTACCAAATGAAGTACAGCCTCTCCTCTTGTAGGCTTATTTACATATTGTGTCAAGAAACCTTCCTGAACACACCTAACAAACTCCATCCAATCTAAACCCCTTGCTCTAGGGAGAGGCCCGTTGATATTTGGGAAATTAAAATCTCCCATCACGACAACTCTGTTATTATTACACCTTTCCAGGATCTGTTTCCCTATGTGCTCATTGATATCCCTGTTACTATTGGGCAGCCTATAAAAAACACCCAGCAAAGTTATTGACCCCTTCCTGTTCCTAACCTCCACCCACAGAGACTCCGTAGACAATCCCTCCATGGTGTCCACCTTTTCTGCAGCCGTGACACTATCTCTGATCAACAGAATCATGCCCCCACCTCTTTTGCCTCCCTCCCTGTCCTTTCTGAAACATCTAAACCCCGGCACTTGAAGTAACCATTCCTGTCCCTGAGCCATTAAAGTCTCTGTAATGGCCAGCACATCGTATCTCCAAGTACTGATCCTTGCTCTAAGCTCATCCACTTTGTTCACAACACTCCCTGTGTTAAAATAGACACATCTCAAACCTTTGGTTTGAGCGCATCCTTTCTCTATCACCTACCTATCCTCCCTCTTGCACTGTCTACAAGCTTTCTCTATTTGTGAGCCAACCGCCTCTTCCCCCATCCCTTCAGTTTGGTTCCCACCCCCAACAGTTCTAGTTTAAATTCTCCCCAATAGCCTTAGCAAACCTCCCCGCCAGGATATTGGTCCCCCTCAAATTCAAGTGTAACCCGTCCTTTTTGTACAGGTCACACCTGCCCCAAAAGAGGTCCCAATGATCCAGAAATCTGAATCCCTGCCCCGTGCTCCAATCCCTCAGTCATGCATTTATCCTCCACCTCATCCTATTCCTACTCTCACTGTCATGTGGCACAGGCAGTAATCCTGAAATGACTACCTTTGTGGTCCTTCTTCTCAACTTCCTTCCTAACTCCCTGTAGTCTTTTTTCAGGACCTCTTCCCTTTTCCTACCTATGTCATTGGTACCAATGTGTACCTCTGGCTGTTCTCCCTCCCACCGCAGGATATCGTGGATGCAATCTGAAACATCCCAGCCCCTGGCACCTGGGAGGCAAACTATCATCCGAGTTTCTTTCCTGCATCCACAGAATCGCCTGTCTGACCCCCTGACTATAGAGTCCCTTACCACTACTGCCTTCCTCTTCCCTTCCCTACCTTTCTGAGCCACAGGGCCAGACTCTGTGCCAGAGGCATGGCCACTGCCACTTCCACCAGGTAGGCTGTTCCCCCCCAACAGTACTCAAACAGGAGTACTTATTGTCAAGGGGTACAGCCACAGGGGTACTCTCCAGTACCTGACTCTCCCCCCTCCCCCTTCTGACTGTGACTCACTTGTCCATCTCCCATGGCCCCAGTGTGACCACCTGCATATAACTCCTCTGTATCACCTCCTTGCTCTCTCTGACCAGGCAAAGGTCATCCAGCTGCATCACCAGTTCCTTAACTCGGTCCATCAGGAGCTGCAGCTCGACACACCTGGTGCAGGTATGGCCGTCCGAGAGGCTGGGAGACTTCAAGCCCCCCAACATCTGACACTGAGCACAGAAAACTGGCCTCACACACATACTACCTCCTTTCCGCAAGTAACACAGTTAAACCTACCTCGCCTCATCCCGTTACCGCCTAAGCCCTTTGAGCCAAAGCCCTAACTCTCTGCTGCCTCTCACTCCACTACCCACTCCGATGCTCCCCGCTGATACGGTGGTCTTTTTAAAACTTTCGCGCGCTACTGGCTGACGTCACGTGCCTACGCAGTCTCGCCTCTCTTTTACCCTGAGTAGCAAAAAACTCCCTTCGCTCCGAAAAATCAGTCATTCAGTCACAGCCTTCTTGCTCCGAATCAAGTTGTTGGGTATATTTCATACCCTTCTGTTATCTCGTTTTGGTTCAATGTCCATTTAGGAATTTTATGGCAGAGGGGAAGAAGCTGTTCCTGAATCACTGAGAGCGTGCCTTCAGGCTTCTGTACCTCCTTCCCGAGGTAACAATGAAAAGAGGGCACATGCTGGGTGATGGGGGAACTTAATAATGGACTATGCCTTCCTAAGGCACTGCTCCTTGAAGATGTCTTGGATACAATGGAGGCTAGTACCCACGATGGAGCTGACTAATCGTACAAGTTTCTGCAACTTACTGTGATCTTGTGCCCCCCTCCCCCCCAATACCAGACAGTGATGCAGCCAAACCAAACCTCTTCAAGTTCTTAATGAAATATAGCCGCTGTCTTGCCTTGTTCAGAGAAATTGTTCACTCTCTCCACTGCTGATCCCTCTATGAGGATTGGTTTGTGTTCCCTCTCCTTACCCTTTCTGAAGTCCCCAATCAGCTCTTTGGTCTTAGTCTCGTTAGTGCAAGGTTGTTGCTGCGACACCACTCAACTAACTGGTATATCTTGCTCCTGTACATTCTTTCGTCACCATCTGGCCAATAATGGCTGTATCATCAGCAAATTTATAGGTGGCATTTGAGCTGTGCTCGGCCACACAGTCATGGGTATAGAGAGAGTAGAGCAGTGGGCTAAGCACACAGAATAGAGGGGCATTCTTTTAGAACAGAAGTGAGGAGGATTTCTTTCGCCAGAGAGTGGTGAATCTGTGAAATTTATTGCCACAGATGGCTGTGGAGGCCAAGTAATTGGGTATATTTAAGGCAGAGGTTGATAGATTCTTAATTGGTTGGGGTATGAAGGGATACATGGAGTAAGCAGGAGATTGGGCTGAGAGGAGAAAATGGATCAGCTATAATGAAATGGCAGAGCAGATTCGATGGGCTAAATGGCCTAATTCTGCTCCTCTGTCTTATGGTCTGATGGTCTTTGCATTTATTTATCTTCCTTCCTCACACCTCATACAGAACGCATCTAAGGAGGTGGGAAGTTTTTTAATTATCAGTTGTTACATGCCAAAACATATTGCATGTCACCTCAACATTTATGGCCCCCCTAGTTTTGTAGGTAAAAGTTTGTTTAAGATTTCAGATTCAGATTCAGTTTATTGTCATTTAAAAACCACAAATGCAATGCAGTTTAAAAATGAGACAACGTTCCTCCAGAATGATATCAACAAAGCACATGACAAAAACGGACTACATCAGAAAATCCACATAACGTTTGGCAATCCCCAATCCAGAGCCCGGAGAGGCTGCTGCGTATTAATATCACGCTGCCATCTTAGTGCGTTCTCCGGAAAGGAACTCCAATCCCACCAGACAAAACAAGACCAAAAACTAAAGCTACAAGACCTGCACAAAACCACATAGTTACAACATATAGTTACAACAGTGCAAACAATAGCATAATTGATAAAAAAACAGACCATGGGCACAGTAAACATAGTCCAAAGATGTTAAAAGACCATAACTTCAAAAGAAACCACCACACAGTTTCCACAAGTCCTCAGGGTCCTGATTGACTCGCCATCCCACGCAGGTGGCAGAAGGGAATACCCCCGCTATGGACTTCCATGGCGCCGCCGGACTCAGCCTCGCAGACGCAGCACACAATGAAAGCTCCGTCGAACCCAGCCTCGCAGACACAGCACACAGTGAAAGCGACCTGATCGCAGCGGACTCCGAGTCCATCAAACCTCCGAGCCTCTGACCATCCCCTCCGGTACAGCTTCTCAGAGCACCATCCTCTGCTGACCGTATTAAGATGGCAATCGCCAACGGCCATCGGCAACGCGACCCCGAGAACTGGGGGCCTGTTCTTCCCAGCAGAGACCCGGACCTCACAGCAGCAGCAGCAACGAAGAAGGTCTTCTTGGAGATTTCCAGATGTTCCTCCGTGCTCCTACATCCGTTTTTCATCCGATTATGATTGCGCACGGCACCTGGCTTCACAAATAACAGATAATCAGCTCCGGAGTGGCCGCTGCAAGCTGCGTCGCACCACCATCTTGGAATTTAGTTGTTGATTTAGAGATTTTGGGCATAAAAGACATTGGTGGAAAATATATTTCGATAAGATGTGATCACAAGGAAGGAGTGACACCATCTTTAATTTTTAAAAAAGTTGAGGAAGTTTGGCAAATCACTGAACACTCCAACAAACTTTTACTGATATACCGTGGACCATATCCTGACTGGTTACATCATGATCATTTCATAAGGTGTGGAGAGAAGCCCAATATATCATGGACACATCCTTCCCACTATTGGTAGTATATAAATGAGGCACTGTTGTCAAAGCTCCCCACCAACTGAGCCATGCCATCTTCTTGTACCAAAGAAGCCACTTTACAAAACGTTTTATCTGCTTAAATTGTGTTCTTTCTTGTTAAAAACTCAGTATAATTTATGGTTAATTTATATTTTCCTTGTGAATGTTTTGTCTCTAATGTTATGTGTCTGTGATGCTACCGCAGGGAGTGTTTTTTTGTTACAACCTATGCATGCATGCAGTTGTGCATGTGACAATAAGTAGGATTTGGACATTATGATCCAAGATGCATCACTCTAACCAATGCCATTCTGGCTCAACATTTTATGACCCTTTTCTTAAGTGAGGCAGTTAAGTCATCTTGTAAGTTGACTGTTTTAAAATATGTTTAAGTGTAACATGAATAATTCCAGGCAGGGTAAAAAAAAATTTAAAAGATTTTCCATTGAATTTAAGAGAAGAGAAGAGAGTTAATTATCATTCACATATTCACAAGAACATAAAGTGGAACATGTTTTAATATTTGGACATGGAATTTTCCCTTGAGAATTCAATTTTACATGAAAAGTGAAAGTCACAATATGCAAGAATCTTCAAAGGATTAATTTAGGAACTGCAGAACAACAAACTAATTGGGCTTCTGACTGTTCTGTTAGATATGATTTTAATATGTGTGTTCTATAATTAAATCATTCCTTTTTAATAGGATCATCTATGCAAATTAGACAGTTTCTAAATAAAAGAGCAAAATTCTGCAGATATTTAAAATAAAAGCAGAAAGTTTTGGAAATAACTCAGTAGAACAGACAGCATCTATGAAGAAAGAATCTGGGTTAACTTTTTAGGTCAATGAGAAAATGGATGTGGGGTGAGCCAGGGTTGGATGGCAAAGGAAATTGAGACAGGAATAAAAAACACTCTGTACAAATAATTTCTTCTACCCCAAATTCTACTTTCAAGCTTTTAGAATAATTTTTGGGTTTGTATAATCACCAATTATGTCTAACTTTGATTTGTCCTGTATCAGTATATTTAAGTATAACACTGGCTCCATTTTGGGACACTGTATTAAAAACTGAGAGCTAGTCAGTAGCAGGTTTGGAATGGGGCCAGAATGTTTAACAACCTGACTGTGGCTTTAAAAAGAGCAGCGTGAATTGTGACAGCAGCACGATTGATTCAGCAATGAACCCACTCAGTCAGAGAGGGGCTGTGTTGTTGTCTGAATGGGGTCACCGGAGAAAAGTATTGGTAGTTGTGAAGCAGCCTCTTTATTCAATACAGCAGACATCATATAGAGATCCTTTTGGTTGGGGGGAAAAGTCTGGGGGGCTCTACTTTACCTGACATTTTATGTGTTAAACATCAAAAGACAATTCCATAGTTACAATGCATCCACAATGCTTTCTTTGAAACTATACACAAACTTCACACCTCCTGATATGCATTCACACCACAGACATCTAAATTAATTTTAATCAGCATTGTCTGGTTTGTGATTCAAGGCTTTTAGGAACCTATTGTTCAGAGCTGTGTTTTAAATGTAATCTACAATCTATATTCAGATTTGAAGATTGGTGGCTAAAGTTATTTGCGATAGGTCCTAAATCCAAAAACGGCTCTAACATGCTGCTACCTTTCAAGGTATCGTTAGCACCTTCAGGTTCCTGGGTGTCAACATCTCAGAAGATCTAACCTAGGCCAACACATTAATGCGATCACAAAGGAGGCATATGAACAAATATTGTTAGGTGTTTGAGATCTGATACGACACCAAAGACTTATAAATTTCTACAGGTGTACGGTTGCCTCACAGCCTGTTATAGAGGCTCCAAAGCACAATATCACAAAAGGCTGCAGAGGATTGTCAATTCAGGCAGCTTTATCACAAGTACCATCTTCCCCACCATCAAGGACATCTTCAAGAGGCGGCGCCTCTCAATAAGATCCATCTAAGGATCCTTACCATCCGGGATATGCCCTCTTCTTATTACTGCCAATGGGGAGGAGGTACTGGAACCCAAAGACCCACTCTCAATGATTTAGGGAGAGCCCCTTTGCCATCAGATTTCTGCAGGTTTCTGAATGGTCCTTGAAACAGCGAACACCACCCCATTATTCCTATTTATTTATTATTTTAATTTATAGAGTTTTATTTCTTTGCGCTGTACTGCTACCCCAAAACAACAAGTTTCACATCATACGTCAGTGTTAATAAATCTGAATCTGTTGGGATAGAAACTGGATTCACCGCACATTATGCAATTTTTCTGTAGCTGATTGAACACTCTAATAGGGTGGATGGAAAGCAGCAGATTACATTTGCCATTTCCTCTGCTAGCCGTCTAACAGATAACCGCCTGCAGATAATGAAGTTTGAGCCAAATTGAATATGGACTCTTTGATTTAGTGTTTTATTGTCTGTGCTTTCGCACATTCTTTCTTGTTGCCATTTGCTTGATTTGTTTTTTGCGTGGGGTTTAATGTTTTTATTGCCATTTGCACAATTTGTTTGTTTTTTGCTTGGGGTAGGGGTTGATGTTCTTGTTGCCATTTGCGAGATTTGTTTTTTTGCAAAGGGGGTGTTAGGGCATGTTAGGGTATATAGCAAATAATAACTTCACCAGCAACCAATCTTCAGCCATGAACATGGATTGTAGATTGAATTCAAAATGCAACTCAGAACAATAGTTTTCCTGGAGCTGTGCACTGGAGTTGATTGCAAATCAGATAATGCCGATTAATATTCATTATGGGTGTCTGGAGTGTGGGTGCGAAAAACGAGGTGTATGAAAGCTAACTGTAATTAATAGGAAGCACTGTAGATACATTGTAAGTATAGAATTGTCCTGCAGTTACCTTTGATCTTCAGCATATAAAAATGTTATTTAATATTGAGTCGGGAAGCCACTTCTTCCAGAAGTGTCTCAATATGGTGCTTGTTGCTTGTTCTTGTTGAATAAAACACTTCTGTGTCCACTAGCTTCAGTGACTTTGTTCATGTCACAACAGGGGAGTTGATGCTGTTGTTACTGTTTGCCTGATTTGTTTTCTTTTGGCAATGCCGGGGGGGGGGGGGGTGGTGTTTGATGTGTTTTTTTTCTTTGAACAAGTTCTATGGTTTTCTTTGTTTCGTGCCTGTCTGTGAGAAGACAAATCTCAGGGTTGAATACTACAAACATACTTTGACAATAAATGTACTCTGAATCCTTTAAACATGATACTTGTCCTTCAGAAAGTCCTCACCAATCCCTTATTCTCAGATGTAGGGTCTCGAGCCGAAACGTCGACCATCCATTTCCCTCCACCAATGCTTCCTGACCTGCTGAGTTCCTCTAGTAGTTTGTTTGTCGTAGGCTCCAAGGGTAGTCATAGCCGAAGTGTGGTAGTGGGGATGAGCTCCCACTGCTAAACAAATGCTCTTCATGGTGTGCATCTCAAACAGCCTCTGACAATCAAGTCCAACTCCTGGCCTTCACGTGTGGCACAGTTCTTATGCTTGGCGGAGCTGTTCTCACTGACAGGAGAATGGGCAAAGGTGGCCACTGGTGCCTTAAAACCAGTTGCTCTGGGCAGATGGGGCTCATTAACCATGGATAGTAGCTCATCTAGGAGAGGGAAAACTCCGATTTCAAACCTCCGCTGCCTTGCGGCTATACCCACTCATGGGAAAGGCTTTGGGAGTAAACCCTGAGGAAAAATCTGGAGTCAGAGTCCCTAAGGCGGCTGACTGCTGTACCCAGCACCAGCACAGCAACTCCTGTGATGCTGCTGGCACCAAACTGTATTGACTTTTGTCGTTCCTTTGGACCTGTGATCAGCATGGAGAGAGGTTCCACTGCATGGGCAACAGATGGATCTCTATATCAACTCTGCCCTGGCTTGCGCCCTGGAGAAGCCACTCCCAGTGACTACCAGAGGCGCAGTACCCATTGTCGACCATGACCGACGGAGGCCACAGTTTTGTTTGTCGTTCTAAATTTCAGTCTCCCTCCCATCCCATTTTCCCTGTTGGAGCAGACTGATCCATGTTGTCTGCCAGGGTGAAGTTAAAGGGAACAAAGGTTGGAGGAATTCAACCACTTATCCTTGACTGGGGCTGCCTGTGGAGAAACTCTAAGGGACAGACCACACTTCATATTGAACCAGGTTCTGCTGAGCAGGTGGCAAGTGCAACGGAGAAATAATCTACCAAAATGATGCAAGTTGTAATGGAGAGCCAGCAACCTGAAAAGGACCTGGCATCAAAGAACAGCCACTTTATAAGAAGTCTTATAAAGGACTCAAATTAATTAGGCAATAAATTTTTTTTGAAAATTCAAGCTGGGGTAGCCAAAAGAAAACAGCAGATGAATAAAGAATAACTTGCTTTGAAGCTTGATGCTGAGATGGCTATGGAGCTAATTTTGCCTGACTGGATATCATAATGAAACAGCTGCCGGTTACATCCCTAGATTGGTGAAGGAATCCAATAACTATGATTGCAACCCCCTACTGTTAGAGGTGAAGAAAGAGTTGTTTAATTGACCTCTCTTTCTCCCTTGAGCTTTTCAAACCCTGTAGGAGCAAGACTGCTGCTGCTAAATTATTTAAGTACTGTTGGATCTTGTATGTTTGATGAAATGAAGGCAGCTTTGTAGCAGTCCGGTTGAGATTCATCCCCTTCGAATGTGAGTTGAGCATCCCACCAGGAAAGCTGGCACAGAAATAAAGCTCAGACCCTAGGAGAGGAGCGTGCCAGTGGGTGAGGGCCTGGCTAAGTGTGGCAGGAACTCCACTAGTCTTTAGGAGGCACAGAGGGGTAGCTAGTAGAGCTCCTGCTAGTGATTTGGGTTCAATCCCAAGCCTGGGTGCTGTCTGTGTGTGTGGTTTGCTTGATCTGTGACTGTGTGGGCTACCTCCAAATGCTTCGGTTTCTTCCCACGTCCCGAGGCACGTCGTTTGGTAAGTTTATTTTGCCTCTATAAATTGCTCCTAGTGGGCAAGTAAACGATAGAATCTGGGCTCGTTGATGTGGGAAGAAGAAATAGGATTGGGGGTGTAGTACAGACTAGGTGGGCCGAAGGGTCTGGTTCCTTACTAAAGCTGGCTATATAGCTTGCTGGTTTGCAGGCCATGCATTATGGAGGAGGAATTAATTTCTGTCATAGATTTTGCCAGACAAAAAAAATCAGCCTGGAGTTCTGCTGTTGTTTGCATTTACTGCACCCTTGTGATGCAGTTACTGGGGAAGTAACCAGGGTCCTGGACAATGGACCCAATAATGGTTCTGAATTCTGCATCAGCAACACCATTACATAGGATGAACGCAGCGATGTGGAACGAAAACCGGAGTTATTTAAATTTTCCACTATCAGTAATGGTGACCAGGAGATTAACAGACTGTTGTAAAATCTCATCTTAAAGTCATGGAATCATGAGTTACACAGCCCAGAAACAGGCCCTTTGGCCTGATCTTCCCGTACTGGCCAAGATGTCCATCTACACTAGTCCAATTTGCTCATGTTTGGCACATACTGGAATGCTTTAAAACTTCTCTATCCATGTACCCGTGCTTGTCTTTTAAATCTCATCATTGTACCTGTCCTCTGCTAACTAATTCTATAATGACGTTCAAAGAAGGAATTAAGTCCTCCTTCTCCTGTTTGGGCTACAGGTGACTTAGCAAGACATTCCGTTCATTTACAGGTGTTAACCTTGCTGTGTCTCTGAGTGAAAGTGATTGTTGATGTTTTGGGACAAAACTCTGCACCAGGAGGGTGACCCTCTCCCACACGGGGGACCCTATGGAACAACACTTTAAGAAAGATTTTCCTGACAGTATCCTTGTTACTCTTATTTTAGGTGAGGTTTTAATTAAAGCCTGTTTGGAAGTAATATAGGTAGGGCTTGAATTTGTGACATGTGGAGGTGAATGGGGTGACCTTTCTACTTTGCCCAATACTCCTACAAATCTCACTGCAAACCTCAACTCCTCTCTGTATTTCAGATCAGTGCTCTCTAACTAAGCATGGCAGATGGGTTTTATAAGTTTAATTCAACCAGTACAGATCATGCTCAGGTTGTGAATAGGTTCCATTTTTACAGACGTCACTAAGCAGATCTTGTGTAGAAACCATACAAAAACTTACTTGATATGGCAACTCTACACCTTCATTATATTGTAATGAATAGCATTGCAAGCATGTAAGACTGATAAGAAAGAACAATTAGAGAGAGAGGAAAGTAGTTCCAATGTTTGTTGCAACAGTACATTGGACTTTTGAATTCAGTCATATTATAGACAGATAGATACTTTATTGATCCCAAAGGAAATGACGGTGTCACAATAGCATTACACGTGCACAGATATAAATATTAGAAGAGAGGTAGAAAGAATAAAAGAATAAGTTTCCTCCAACAGTCTAACAGGAGGGGGTTATCACTTCCCCAGCTATAGATTGACTCATTATAGAGCCTAATGGCTGAGGATAAGAATGACCTCATATCGTGCTCTTTGGAGCAGCACAGTTGTCTTAGTCTAATACTAAAAGTGCTCCTCCGTTCAACTAAGGAGGCATGCAGAGGGTGAGAAACATTATCCAGAATTGCCAGGATTTTCTGGAGGGTCCTTTGTTCCACCAGAGCCATCAGTGCGGCCAGTTTGATTCCTATAATGGAGCCAGCCTTTCTAATCAATTTATTGAACCTGTTGGAGAGTCCTGCATACTCCAAAGTACCTCAGTCTCCTCAGGAAGTAGAGGTGACTCTGGTCCTTCATGTACATAGCCACTGGGTTGGTGCTCCACTCAGGTCTATCATCCAGCTTCACCCCCAGGTACTTGTAGGTCCTCACCACATCCACGTCCTCACCATCAATAGTACCAGGGAGCCGTGCAGGCTTGGTCTTTCTAAAGTCCATTACCATGTCCTTTGTCTTACTGATGTTGAGCTGCAGATGATTCAGCTTGCACCGTATGACCAAGTCCTCACCAGGTCCTGTACTCATCCTCACGTCCTCCCTTTATACACCCAACTATTGCTGAGTCATCAGAGAATTTCTGCAGATGACATGACTCAGTGTCGTATCTAAAGTCTGAGGCATACAGGGTAAACAGGAAGAGAACCAGTGCAGTCCCTGTGGGGCCCAGTGCTGCTTATAGCCACGTCTGACACACAGCTCTGAAGCATGCCAACCTGCATCGAATGGAGATTTTACCCCAGCAATGAGGGCTGTCTGGTATTGAAGGCACTTGAGAAATCAAACAACATGATCCTCACAGAGCTGCCCTGCTTATCCAAATGGGAGTAGGCTCTGTTCAGCAGGTAGATGACAGCATCAATGTGCTCCTTGTAGGCAAACTGCAGGGGATCGAGGGCTGATATAACCAGGGGTCAGAGGTGAGGCAATACCAGCCTCCCTAGGGTCTTCATGATGTGTGCAGTCAGGGCCACTGGATGGTATTCATTCAAGACTTTCAGTTGGCCCTTCTTGGGTACTGGGACCACACATGATGTTTTCCATACAGTCAGGACCCTTTCCAGGCTGAGACTCGTATTGAAAATGCGCTGGAGAACTCCACACAGCTGCTCAGCACACTCCTTCAGGACCTTGGGGTTCACACCTTCCGCTCCCAATGCTTTGCCATGTCTGAGTTTCCCCAGAGCCCTTCTCACCTGCTCAGTAGTGAAGGTGAGTCCATGATGACTGGGGAGTTGGTGGAAGGTGGGGACTAGGGGAGATGAAGATTGGGACGATAGCAGTTGGGATGTGGAGGGGTGGATGGTAGGTGGAGAGCAAGGAGGGGATGTAGATAGCAATAGCCTATGTTGTTCATCCATGTGTTGAACTGGAGGGGGGAGGAGGGAGGAGCGGAGACATTAGTGCTGAGAGAGCATTGTGTGCCTAGCACCTGGACTGTTGTGCTGAGGGGATTGTGAACAGGAGGGCAATTGTTAAACCTATTGAAGAATTGGTTTAATTCATTAGCCCATTCATGGCTGCACTTCAAGGCTCTACAGCTAGGTTGATTGAAGCCAGCAATCTTCTTCATGCCTCTCCACATCTCCTATATGTTACTCTGTCGAAGCTTGTTCTTCAGCTCTCTTCTGTATTCCTCTATAGTCACTTGGATCTTCTCCTTAGTTCCCTCTGCATATCTTTCAATTCCTCTCTGTTTCCTGACCTAAAGGCTCTCTTTTTGTCATTGAGAAGAGTTGTTAGATCATTGGTGACACATAGTTTGGTGTTAGGGAAGCAGCGAACAGTCGTTGATGGTATTGCAATGTCCACATAGAAGCTGATGAAGCTAGTGATGCAATCATCAAGTCCATTAATGTTCTTCTCATATGGTTCATAAAGTACATTCCAGTCAGTAACCTCAAAGCAACCCTTCAAGGCCTCAATGGTTTCTGGTGGTAGCTGGCTGTTGCTGTATTTGGGCTTATACAAGGGCATGAGGTGAACCAGGTTGCGATCTGATCTTCCAAGTGGGGGGAAGAGCTGTGAAGCTGTATGCAAATTTAACATTTGTACACAATAGATCTAGTGCTTTATTTTCTCTTGTATGACACTGGACGAAGTATTATAGGAGCTAACTTGTATGTGCGCTCATAAATCTGGTGTTCATAACCTGAAGATGGCCTATGTTGCAATCTGAAGTGATAATGTTTCAAGCATTGGTGGGGGGCAAGAGCAATTGACAGCAGTTCAAATTTTGTCCACCTGAGGGTGATGGTATGCAGTTCATCAGTGATTCCTAATGGGCGCAGGGGTGGTTATGTGTCCTAAGGAGGCGTAAGGAGTAATAGAAGTCCTTGGGGTGTGTTCAAGATTATTGGGGGGGGGGGAGCAGGGTGGTAAGTGGCACCCACTCTATGGCACTATAATTATGAAACATTATGTGATCGGTAGCTCGCCGAACACTAGCTCTATCCTGACTAACATTCAGATTCCAATTTGAATCCTTGTCGATGTAATATTTGCTGTTGTGATCATCTTTATCTTTGCCTTGTCATTCCTTTACATGCCGCTACCATCGTTCCATCCATGTCAACTCGCTGCTGTCATCAACATCCGATAGGCATTCCCAGTTTGTATTAATTTTTAAATTTAATTTAGCTCTTTAATGATGGATAAATATGTATGACATGATCTCTATGAGTCTGAAGGCAGTGAAGCCTTGAATTCTAATCCTACTAAGAAACTGAAACTGCATCAATACAATGTTATACAATGGAGTGTGGTTTTATTCTGTTCCCATCATATCAGCGATGACCCAAGTGTCTTATTGTACTGTCTAATGAAACCATGAAATCATCAAGATTGCAGGGAAACTTCTGTAAAAGACACCCTGAAAATGCTACTTATGGTATTACTCAGCTCCAGAAGATGAAAGAAGCATTTGAAAAGCACTGCACAGTCAAGTCATTTGCCAAGGAAGCTAAAAATGACCTTGATAGTGGTGTCATTGCTTCTTATAACATTTCCAAAATGATAGCAAAATGTGGAAAATCTCATACAATTGCTGAAAGATTAATAATGCCTGCTGATTCATAAGTGTTACCATTATTCTCAAAATGGATCCCAGTATTTTAAAATCAGTTCCTCTGAGTAATAACCCTGTAACTCATCGTATTGACGAAATGAGTGAAGACATTGAGTATCAACTATGCACAGAACTAGAAAATTGGGAATTTGGGATACAACTGGATGAATCAACTGTGCAAGACAACAAGGCATTGCTAATGGCATAGGCATGGTTTATCAAAAATGGAAAAGTTTATGAAGAGGTTCTCTTTTGTAGAAAGTTAAAAACAAATATCAACAGAGAATGAATCTACAATGAGCTCAACATGTATATTGAGGATAAAAGAATTCCAATTAAGAACATGATTTCTTGTGCAACAGATGGAGCACCATTTATGATGGGTTCAGCGGCATTTATGAAAAAAATTCCAGTTTGCAATCCATTGTGAAATTTATTGTCAACATCTCAGCCAAGAACCTCAGCTGGTGACTTTTCAAGCATGACTGTTGTAATGTCTGCTATCAACAAAATTAAAGCTTATCCATTAAATAACAGAATATTTCGCCAGTTATGCCAAGTTAATGCTGAAGAGTTTGAACGCTTGCTTCTTCACACTGAAGTGCACTGGCTGTCAAAAGGCTGCTGGTTAAAATGTTTCTTTGATCCTTTTTGACACTGTAGTTGAATTTTTGCTCAAAGTCAACAAGAGCTTGGGAAACAAGATTGAACTTCTACTTGGAGAAATGGCATTCCTAGCTGATCTGTATGACAAAATGAACATTGTAAATATGAAAATGCAGGATGATAATTTCAATTTAATTGAGGCAAATGTCTGCATTTATTGGAAAACTGGAAATATATAGTAAAACATTGGGAGAAGAATGTTCTCTCTGTTTCCCTGCAGGGAAAGTATGGCACTCTCTTTCACAGACAGTGATTTGCAAGAGTGCTGCTTACACCTGCAGTCACTGAAGAAGGATTTTCAGAAGCAAGGATTTAAATGATCTGGAAATTCTGGACTGTGTAATTAACCCATTTCTTTCCAAGGTGGAAGAACGGGAAGAGAACTTGCAAAAAGAAATTATTGAAATTCAGAATGATGAAGAAGTGAAAATGCTTTTCAAAAATGTCAGCTTTTGTGGTATGTGGCTACACTGTCATAGAAAGTTTTCTGGTCTTTGGAAAAGAGCCAAACTGCTCTGCAATGCATTTCCATCCTCTTACCTTGTTGAAAGAGACTTCAGTGCAGTGAACCACATACTCAGAAAAACCAGAAGCCGCTTGGACATCGTTATGTATGGGGACTTATGTTTTTTGCTGTCACAATTTGAACTAGATATTTCAACTCTTGCTAAAAACTATCAAGCTCAAGGATCACATTGATATTGAAACTGCTGTACAGTGCACAGGTACTGTGAAAGCTAGGTTTAAAGATTTAAAGACAAATGAAGAATCATTTTTCTCATGTTACTATATGGTAGATATTTATTAACACTATGAGGATGCTGTAAAATATATTGTGCTGAAGAGGAGCATTGGCAATTATGAAGGTGCTTTAGGTGCGCGTTGGGCTAAAAAAGGTTTGAAAACACTGAGCTACATAAACCTTATTACTGTGAAATTCTTTCGTGAGGTGATGGTGACCACTTTGCACTGATATCAATCATCTGATGTTTGTTCTGCCACATAATCTAGGCTCCCACAGAAAGAACTAGTTTTAGATGCTGTGATGTTATAAGCAATGAATTAAGAAGAGGACAAAGTCGCTCAACCCCACGTACACTGCTCCATCCGTTTAGTACAACCACGATTGATCTCTTTATAATCTCGCCCCTGCATGCCTGTCTCTCCAGGCTAATCTTTAACTTTCCACCTCTGCCACCACTTATCAGGTATACATCTACCTCTGATCTGACAACAATTGGACTACAACCAGAGAGGAAGGACTGATTTCAGCTAAAATAAACAGTAAGAACAG
Organism: Hemitrygon akajei; assembly: GCF_048418815.1. Classification (NCBI taxonomy): domain Eukaryota; kingdom Metazoa; phylum Chordata; class Chondrichthyes; order Myliobatiformes; family Dasyatidae; genus Hemitrygon; species Hemitrygon akajei. The sequence continues at coordinate 48,068,750 of NC_133127.1, read as the reverse complement.
CAATTGATCAATCAAGCTATGATACAAAATCTGACAAGTTTTTGATGACATGTTTACAGTCACCAATATTCTTCTGTCTTCAACTTTTCAACTTTCAATATCCCAACAGATGAAGAGGGATTTGATCAAAGTTAAAATAAACATCACCTTTAGTAGCCATTCTCCATTGATCTGTCCTAACTATAGCAAGCAGCCTACTTTAAAAACAGTTTATGTCAGTTGCTTGAGGTAACAGTGGCTGATGATAGATCCTCTCCATTATATGACTTGTATGTTGTGGAGACACAAGCTATTGCAGATACTGGAATCTGGAGTGAAAAAAAACAAGATGCTGGAGGAACTCTGTGGGTCGAGAGCAGCATCTGTGGAAGGAAATGTACAGTCGCTGTCTTTATCTTTATCTGCTGAGTACCTCCAGCATCTTGTTTCAGTAGTTTGTGGAATTCATTCATCTGGATGAGTAGCAGCTACCTTCATAAATCATTGTTTTTCAGCTGCAGCTTCTAATTAATAGTTTGATTTTCTCTTTTGGTTTTTAGACACAAAGAATTACAAAATTGTATTATTTTGTCTTCTACACAGATGATTTCCCCACAGTGACCAATTCAGATACAGAGCAATTTTTAATACCAAGTATTCCAACAAATGTAGCAAGACAATATCTGAAACAGCTTCCTCCAGCAGTAAAGTTCAGAAGCATTTGATGTTATAGGGACAAAAAGAAAATGGTATTTATGCTTAAGCTTCTGTCCAACTGAGTCTGTCTCATTTCATTTACAAGTCCTCCTGCTCCCTTCTCTTGCTCCCTTTTCATGCATATGTTTATCCAGCTTCCCCTTAAAGTCATCCATGCTGTGTGTCCCAATCTCTCCACAGTGTAATGAGTTCCACGTTCTCACTACTGGCTGCATGAAGAAGTTTCTCTTGAGAGCCACACTGATTTCAACTCGTGGCCTGTTGTTATCAGAAGGGCAACCAACAGTTTGCTCCAACAGTTTATGGATGAGAAGGTGAGGAGAAATTTCCTCAGCAGAGGTGGTGAGTCTGTGGAATCCATTGCCGTAAATGGCTGTGCAGGCCAAGTCATTAGGTATATTTAAAGAGGAGGGTGGTAGGTTCTTGATTAGACAGGGCATCAAAGGTTATGAGGAGAAGGCAGAAGAATGAGGTTGAGAGGGATAATAAATCAGCCATGATGGAATGGTAGAGCAGACTTGATAGATATAATGGCCTATCGGCTTATGGCTTATGGCCTTATGGTCTTACATTCAAATGTCTCCAGTTTTTAAAATTCAGTTTTCGTGATGTGGATGCTGTTGGTAAAGCCAATATCCATTGTCCATCCTTTATTGCAATTGGGAAGATGGTGAATCATTATTGTCTGAAAATACTCCCACAATATATCTGGATAGGCAGTTCTTGGAGTTTGTCCAAGGCTCAACTTAACCTAACTTTGCAAATGAGGCACCAGAAAGTGATTTGCAGAAATTTCATTCACTGCAACTGAATATGTTGGTCAGTTGTTAAAATACAATTGACATTGTTAAAAACTAAAAATAAATAAACTAACACAAATAGTAAAAAAAATAAAAAGTATTAAAGAACTCTTGCATGCATTTAAAACACATAGATAAACCAAACTAAATTAAGTAGGAAGATCTAAGAACAGTTCAATTCTGTGGACAACAGGTTATTACCTTGATTCCAGGAGAATGCTATATTTGCACAGATCTGACCATGAGGAGCCCACAGATTTCCCAAGTCCAAGTAAACCTGAAGCAAAAGGCTACAGTACAGTCTGTTTAACTTTTACCCAATTAAGTGCTTAAATGCTGACAAATCCAAGCCAAACTAGCCAAATGACTTTGCTTGGAAACCCAAGAGACTGCAAAGGCTGGAATTTGTTATCAAAAAGGAGAATGAACAGCCCGAGGAACTTAGATTCTGCCTGACCTACTGAGTTCCTCTAGCAATTTGTTTTTTGCACCTGCGATTTTGATCCCCCTGTTTTCACATCCTTTCCCATTCCAACAGTTGGCCCATTGCCAACTTATTTTGGTACTTTTAATACAATCTCTTCTGCACTCTACCCCATTTCAGGCCTTACCCTTAATTCTGGGCTATGGGGATCACTGGCAAGGCTAGTAAGTTCAAGTTTATTGCCATTCAACCATACACATTAATCAGCTGAACAAAACTGTTCATCTGGGGCCAAGGTGCAAAACACAGAACACAGACTCACACACAGCATATATAGTTATGATCCAGCACATACAAAATAATATTAACACGTCACTGAGGGTAAAGTAGGAGGTGTCTGTTTATATAAGACAATGGAAAGTTACTGGCACTATTATACGAGGGGTGATTGATAAGTTTGTAGCCTAAGGTAGAAGGAGTCAATTTTAGGAAACCTAGCACATTTATTTTTCAACATAGTCCCCTCCTGCATGTACACACTTAGTCCAGCAGTTGTGGAGCATACAGATCCCTTCTTTGTAGAAGTGGTCCACAGCAGGGGTGATTGATAAGTTTGTGGCCTAAAGTAGAAGGCGATGTTATACAGCTCTTGTTACATGCACGTGCAGTTCAACTCCTTGAGTGAAAATGCAGAAAGCTTGAAGTTAATATCGCCTTCCACCTTCGGCCACAAACTTATCAATCACCCCATGCTGTGGACCACTTCTGGAGGTCCAAGACACCGACTTCTACAAAAAAGGAATCCGTATGCTCCATGACCGCTGGACTAAGTGTGTAAATGTAGGAAAAATAAATGTGCTAGGTTTTCTAAAATTGACTCCTTCTACCGTAGGCCACGAACTTATCAATCACCCCTCATAAGTGGTATGAATTAGTAGAAGAAGTAATTATTGCCATTCCTAATTACCCTTGAAAAACTAATTCTTACTGAACTGATGCAGTCCACCTGGTGGTGATGCACCCACAATGCATTTTGTGTTATTCTTGTTCCCCCCCCCCCCCCCCCCCCCACCTTCTTTGCATCCTAGAGCTTATTTCTCATTTTTACACAGAAAGCTGAAGGAAGATTCATGCTGTGGGCTATATGAGGGAGTTTGAAAATTTGGCCGAGTGGTGTAATAACACCAACCTGTCACTCAATGTCAATAAGAGCAAGCAATTGACTGTAGACTTCAGGAGAGGAAAACCAAAGGTCCATGAGCCAGTAAACATCAGGGGTGGAGAGGGTTAGTAACTTTAAATTCTTAGGTCTCACTTTCTCAGAAGGCCTGACCTGGACCTGTCATATAAATATAATTGCGAACAAAGCACAACAGTGCCTCTGCTTCCTCAGAAGGCTGCGGAAATTCAGCATATCATCAAAAACTTTGGCAAATTTCTATAGATGTGAGGTGGAAAGTGTGCTGACTGGCTGCATTACAGCCTGGTATGGGAACGCCAATGCCTTTGAGTGGAAAATCCTACAAAAGGTAATGGATTCACCCAGTACATCATGGGTAAAACCCTCTCAGCCATTAAGCAAATTGACATGAAAAGCAGTATCCATCTTCAAAGATCTTCTCCACCCAGGCCTTGCTCTTTTCTCGCTGCTACCATCAGGGAGAAGGTACAAGTGCCTCAGGACTCACATCACCAGGTTCAGGAACAATTGCTACCCCTCAACTACCAGGCTCTTGATAAAAGGGGATAACTACACTCATTTAAGGACTCTTTTATTTTGTTATTTCATGATTGTTATTTATTGCTATTTATTTATTATCCTCACTTGCATAGTTTGTTTACAGTTACCAATATTTACAGTTTACTGTTGCTCTTCTGTAGATTTGCTAAAAATACGCACAGAAAAAGAATCTCAGGGTTGTATGTGGTGACATGTATGTACAGTGATAATAACTTTTACTTTGAACTTTGACTGGGACTGTTAATTCTCTCTCTCCCTCCACAGCAGCTTGCCCGACCTGCTGAGCATTTCTAGCATTTTCCCATTTTTTTTGCTTGTGTAAGTGCTACTACTGTGACTTCAGAAACCTGAGCCTAAGAGTCTACTGATACATAGATCTTGCTGCATAATTGGTGAAGTCATCTATGAGCTGAGATATTGTACTGAAGTGCTGTATACTCATTTAAAACCCTGCATTCCTGCACCAACAGGAGTTAACCCAGGCCTCCTGACTGGCCTGGTTTGTTGTACATCACGTAGTGTGTGCCGATCATCGTATCCAATCCGTCTAGTTGTTACTAGGAGGCTGTTATGCATAAATTAGCACCTCCTTTTCCAATAGATAGATAGATAGATAGATAGATAGATACTTTATTCATCCCCATGGGGAAATTCAACTTTTTTTCCAATGTCCCATACACTTGTTGTAGCAAAACTAATTACATACAATACTTAACTCAGTAAAAAATATGATATGCATCTAAATCACTATCTCAAAAAGCATTAATAATAGCTTTTAAAAAGTTCTTAAGTCCTGGCGGTAGAATTGTAAAGCCTAATGGCATTGGGGAGTATTGACCTCTTCATCCTGTCTGAGGAGCATTGTATCGATAGTAACCTGTCGCTGAAACTGCTTCTCTGTCTCTGGATGGTGCTATGTAGAGGATGTTCAGAGTTTTCCATAATTGACCGTAGCCTACTCAGCGCCCTTCGCTCAGCTACCAATGTTAAACTCTCCAGTACTTTGCCCACGACAGAGCCCGCCTTCCTTACCAGCTTATTAAGACGTGAGGCGTCCCTCTTCTTAATGCTTCCTCCCCAACACGCCACCACAAAGAAGAGGGCGCTCTCCACAACTGACCTATAGAACATCTTCAGCATCTCACTACAGACATTGAATGACGCCAACCTTCTTAGGAAGTACAGTCGACTCTGTGCCTTCCTGCACAAGGCATCTGTGTTGGCAGTCCAGTCTAGCTTCTCGTCTAACTGTACTCCCAGGTACTTGTAGGTCTTAACCTGCTCCACACATTCTCCATTAATGATCACTGGCTCCATATGAGGCCTAGATCTCCTAAAGTCCATTTACAATTTAAAATATTACAATGACTGCTCTGCAAAGATATGTAAATGGCTTCAAACACCTCACAGTTCCCATTTGCTCACTGACCCTCACAAATTTGGTTCCACACTTCACCTTTTAAAACATTTTTTTATCAGATTTCATCACCTGCAACACTTTGTACCTCCACCTGTCACCACTCACTAACTCCACCCCCCCTCCCCACCTGGCTGCCCCTCTTGCTTGCCAGATCTTGCCCCATACCCCCTTACCCTTCTGGAATGTCTATCCCCACACCACCTGACCTTGACCCAAAATGTCAGCTGTCCATTTCCCTCTACAGATGGTGCCTGACTTGCTGAGTTCCTTCAGCAGCTCGCTTCCTAACTTCAAAACACACACGATGCCCTGAAATCACCAAATCTGATTTAAAAGTACAAACCTTGTTTTCTTCTTATTTCATTGAGCGTACCCTGAGGAAGACACATATAGATTGCATTTTTTCAACAGTGCCGGTTAAAGCGAAAAGATTATTGGTTTTAAGCATCTTCTTCGTCTTCTGTATGAGTGGAATCAGTCCTGTAAAAATCTTAATGAACAATTCAAGCCTGTAGCAAGGTGAACTTTCTGCATGTTCAGCAGCAGATGGCAGTAGAAGATTTGCATAGCACCTATTTCACTTGCAGATCAGTGCTAGCTGGATTGTAGCTATGGGGTATATTGTCCAAGTCAAAGTTATAGCCTTATGCACACGTACAGTGAGGTACAGGTGCATTAAAAAGCTTACCCATAGAAACATCGCAGGCACATGGGTGCTGACGGCACACAGAATATAAGCTATACAAGTCAGTGAAGAGAAAACAGAATGGAGAACAAGGTATCAGTTCAAAAGACACAACCAGAGACAAATTCACAGTATTCATGAGGTTGCCTGTGGTACTCGGGTTGCAGAGGTAGGATTAGGGTTGTGATAGTTGTTTCAAGAACCTGATGATTGTAGGAAAGTAGCTGTTCCTGGAATTGGTGGGGGACTTCAGGCTCCTGTACCTCCTGCCCAACCGTAGCTGCAAGAAGATGGTCTTTATCCTGGATGTTGGGGATACTTGATTCTGTTTTCACTCACGTCATGTCTCCTGTAATTGCTATCAATGGTAGGGATGGCTCTGTCAGTGACTGATCAGGCTGCAGCCTCTTGCTTTGGAATTGAGGTACCAGGCTATTATACAACTAGTCAGATAATGTTTAACAGTGCAAATGTAGAAGTTAGTTAGAATGACTTGTGATATGCAGTTCTACTCAGTGCACCTAAAAACTACTGCCAATGCCCTCTCCGCAGAACCCTCTTAACTTCACTGGAAGAGTCAGTCAACCAGTATCAGCGTCCTGTTACAGACCAACAACACCTTCACTGAGGTCCCTGATACACTCAGTCAGCTCCAGTGGGCAGAACACTTTGTCTGCAATGTGCTCTGTCAAGGAAAGAGAGAGAAGAAATGAGTCAGGGGTGTGCTCAGATCTCTGGCCTGACTGATTCCTGAGAATACCGACCCTATAGCTGCTCACTGGAGAAGGTGCTGGGATGGTACTGAGAACCTGTATGCCATGTATCAGGAGCTCACAGTGTATGCAGGAGAAGGAGCAGACCTCATCATAAACCACCCAAATGGCCCACTCATTATCCTCTGCATTATTAGGCAGCTGAGAACCCACGAATGCAAGGTGTTTATTGCAAGAAACTCAAGTCTAAGATTTAGAATACACTTCAATGGGGAAGTGGATAAATAATCGGAATATTTTATGGAGTCATCTTCTGTGCGGTGCTGTCAAGTGATTCCAAGATTATCTTCTCACTTCAAGATCTTCTAAAAGGCTTTAGGGGCAATGATGTCCATTCATCGAAGTGGGACTTGGGTACATCCATTGGTAATATCTATATAGGGAGTTCTACCTCAGGAAGGCAGCATCTATCACCCAAGATACCCACCATCTGAGTAATGCCACCTTCTTGCAGCTACCATCAGGTAAGAGGTACAGAAGCTTGAAGTCCTACACCACCAGGTTCAAGAGCAGTTACCTCCCTTCAACCAGTCTTCACTACCTTGGTATAGCAACACCATGACCACTTTGCACTACAATGGACTTTGTATTTTTGTTCTAATTGCGTGCATTCTTGTAAAAATGTGTATATCTTGTGTTCAATATGTATGTCCTGTAAATGTTTTGTATCTGATGCTGCTGACATTAGGTTTCCACTGCACTCCTGCAGAAGTGTACTCATGAAATGACAAGAGACTTTGACAGACAATAAGCTTGTGCATTTAGCTTTATAATCCCAGGTGACAGCCTAAAACAGTAGGACTTTCTGCACAGTACTGTCCTTACATTAGAAAGGCCAGCTTCTAATTTTATCATCACACTTCACATCCAAATAAATTCCAGCACCACACTTGGTAACAATTGATTTAATCAGTTCTCATACATGAGCCCACGCACAGTGAGTATTTAAAGCTACTTCTCCTGTTTTATTTATACCACTGAACTTTATTCAAGATTCAAAATTATGGAAAAATGGTGAAAAAAAAAGAATTAGCAGTGGCTACCGATTTCAGGTGAAGGACCAGAAGTAAGATTAGAATAAACTTATTGCGAGCAGCTTGAGGTAAGGGTTTGGCATACACTTCAAAAAGAAATGGATAAAAAAATGGAATATTTCAAGGAGTTGTCCTCTGTCCTGCACTGCTGGGTGATTTCAAGATTATCTTCTGACTCCTGTAATCTCAGGATCTTCTAAAGGGCTTTAGGTCCCATGATGTCCATTCATTGCAGGACATGAGGTAGCACATTTCTCACAGGAAGCTCCCACTGACAGCATTAAGATTAAAGCAACAAATCATCTCCTTCAGTTAATGAGGGATGAAGGTTGCCAGGAACATTGTAGGGAAACTTTTCTTCTTTAAAGGCTCAAAGACTCTTTTATTTGTGTTTGATGTTTGGTGTTTAACATTTATCTGAGAGTGCAGTGTTCAATGCTGGTAACTTCCATTTCCTTGGTGCCTCCAACACAATTTTGGGATGTTGGCTCCTGTGGGTCCTCAGTAGCATAATCAGACATGGGACTCCATGAAGACACTAGGATCAAAGAGATGGGTTTATGGAGGTGGACTGTAAAGAAGGGGTGGGAGGCAAAGAAATCTTGGAAAAGGATTTCAGTGTTTGAGGCCTATAATGGGGTGATGCACTAGGAGATTAGGGCGAGAGAAACCCGGGCTCAAGTCATGGGTCAGGGGGAGGTTAAGGACACAGATGCATTTGAACACAAGTAAGAGGATATTTAATTGGAAGCATTGCATGATTGGGAGCCAACATGGGTTGAAGAGGACTGTGTATGGGTGGAGGATAGGATTCAGAGAGCAGGAATTTGGTTGAGGCTAAGTTTGGGAGAGTTAGGGACTGGACAGCATTCAGAAGATCTCTGTGCTAATCACATCTGGCACTGGAGAAGGTCCAAAGGAATGAAAGGGTTAACATCTAATTAATAGAATGGCAGGGTGGCGGGGATCTCATTGAAACGTATGGCCTAATTCTGCTTCTCTGTCTCATGGCCTTATCTGGAGATGGCATGTCAGATTTCAGAAGCAGGTCCTTTGGCCCATCTAGTCTATTCTGACCAACATTCCCATATAATCTAGCCCCATTTGCCCTTGCCTGAGTTTGGCCCATAACCCTCTGAATTTTTCACATCAGTCCAAGTACCTTTCAAATGTTGACAAAGTTCCTGCCTTAACGACTTAGACTGGCAGCTCATTCCACGCAATGACCACTCTCTGTGTGATGAGGTTTCCCCTCAGCTTCCTAGTAAATACCTTCCGTCTCGTATTAAACCTACTGTATGTCCTAAACCTATGTTCTTAATTCCCCAGCCCTGGGAAAACAACTGTGAGCTTTGCCCCTACCTATGCCCCTTGTGATTGTACGCACTTCCAGAAGAACATCCCCCATTCTCCCTCACTCCAATGGAGAAGTACCACCTTGCTCAACCTCTCCCCATAACTCAGTTCCTCAAACCCACCAACATTCTCATAAATCATCTCAGCACTGTTTCCAGCTTAAAGGCATCTTTCTTATAGCAGGGCAATCAAAACGGAAGACTATATTGCAAATGTGGCCTCACCTAGTTCTTGATTCCCCAGCACTGGGACAACATTAAAGTGGCATGTGGGCTGATGAAGAGAGTCGGTCAGACACTCTGCACTACAAGAGAGAGAATGTGGTTGATCCTATGTCTTTCCTTTGGGATGCAGTAAAAGCAAAAATCAGATAAGGGGCTATCTGATACTCAAGAAGACAGAGTTAAGCTCAGTGAAGGCAAACAGCTCCTGTACAACATGTAGAAAGGGTCATGAAACCTGATGGCTCAACGATGGTGCAGCTCCACCAACAGCTGATGGAACAAGCTCAACTTGATGACTCCTGGCTCCGTGCTCCCGACGGATTTCTGAACTCTGCTACCGTGTGGACCACTTTGCACTTGCTCCCAAAATCGGCTACAGAGCACTGAGCAAAAAACGTGGAATTAGTTCCTGCAAAAGAATTTCCCCATTAGCACAAAACGTTGGCAGGGAAAACCCAATGAACATCGTTGACCCAGTAGCAAGTGTTTCATTCTGCAGTGCTCACTACAACCTCATAGAAGAGAAGTGAGTAGCACCCCAATTCTTTTGCTAATGTTACCCAATCTTTTTTTCTCCTGTGGAGTATATTTTAAATGGTATATACGGTTGGGGAAAGTGTGGGACTTTTTTGAAAAGCTAATTGTGGGTGGATCTGAAACCGGCTCAAGTTAAATTTGCATTTAAGTGGTTTTGGAGTGGAGATATGCCAACACTGCAAAGGAGAGAACAACAGAAAAAGACCTCTTTATATACCAGGGTCCATGTTTTTCTCATTCAATTAAGGGATGTGGACTTTGCAGGCGCAGCCAGCTTTAGATCGGCCAAGGAAGCTGTTCTCACTAGTGGCTGTTTACAGGCCAGGGAACACAGACACATTTTGGGTAAGAGGGCTTTGGGAAATAACTATTATTTTTACACAGGATCGAGCCATATTTCCTGAGGGAATTCAATGGCAGTGGAAAGAGAAGTTTTTGCAGAAACCTAGGGGAAGTGCAGGCCAATGGGACTTGACAGAATTTCTCAACCAGGAGGCTCAATAGGCCAAAGGACTCATTCTCCATCATAATAATCCCATGAACTTAAGAATCTATGAGTTAATGGATTCATGCCTAATGCTCAGCCTCATCACCACTTTCTCACCCCAACCGGTGATTTCTTCAACATCCACAAAAAGTGATGTAAGTTTGAAGAAACTATATGTCGTTTATTCAGCACACATAGAATATTGGAGGAACACAGCAAATCAGCCAGCATCTGTGGAGGGAAATAAGTAGTTGATGTTTCAGGCAAAGATCATTCATCAGAACTGGAAAGACCTTTATTAACTACTGAATTCCTTGACACCTTTCAAACGGTTCTCTATCATAGCATTAAATTAAATAAATCCTAAATTTGCTGTCTAAACTGGTAAAAATCGTGCATCTCCCCTTTATTCTCTTTGCTCCAAAGAAAAATACCCCAGTTCCTTCAGTTTAACCTTGTGGCAAAAATCCCTTGAATACTGGAACCATTCAGGTAATACCTTTCTGCACCCTCTCATTCTTTATGCAGAATTGGATGTAATACTCCAAGTGGAAATATCACCTGGTTCAAAATATCCTCCCTGATTTTGTACTGTGTGTGTCTCATTTGGAAATCCCAGGATCTCACAGATTTCACAAATCATCCTTTCCACATGTTCTTCCACTTCCAAAGATTAAGACACATTTAGGGAATGACGGAGCAGGCTTGATGGAGGCCATGTGAGCTTCCTTTGCTTCTATTTCTCATTAAAATCTTTCTGACACTAATCAACTAGAATAAAAATCACAAAGCCTTCACTGAGAAATGGAATATCAGATCTCAGCATTATACAACTGAAAAACAAACTGTTTCCAGAGTGAAGCATGACAACACTAGTTTCTGGGGCCATTTTGTATGGCAATTCCATTCAGGTGGACTTGTGTGTCCGTTGTAATGTCATTGTCAAATATAATTCTTTGTTGGCATAGAAATAAGAACACAAGGTGGCAGCTGTGACCATCCTTGCACAAGCAAAGGACATGTTTTATTAGTGATTTGCCTTCTGAAGTCTTGTGACACTAAATCTCTTTGATCCCCAGGGAATGGCATGGAATGGGTTTGCATTTGCAAACCTTTCCTTATCACCCTGTCTATCTGTGATGCCACATTGTGACATCAGTGACACTTGTGACATAAGAGCAAGTCTTTTAACCAATTTTGTATGAACATATGAATTAGGAGCAGAAAAAAATATCTCTGCTCTTTATGTCTGCTCTGGTAATTAATAAGGTTATTAATATACATTACCCCTACCTTAGTAAACTTCCACCTCTTGCTTATCAAATAATTATCTATCTTTTCCTTAAAGGTTTTAGAAAGCACTGGTTTCACCACCCATTGAGGAAGAGAGTTTCAGGGACTTGTGACATTCTATGAGAAGCTATTTCTGAGTGACAAAGTCTAGCATCACCTGGACAGTCAAGGCTTGGTCAGGAATAGTCAGCGTGGATTTGTGTGTGGGAGGTCATGTTTGACGATGATCAGTTAGGGTGATGGGTTGAGGAAAGGCAAATGCTTTCCAATAAAGTGTGAGGTGATGCAGTTTGGACAGTCAAACAGTGAATGGCAGGGCAGTGACGGGTGTTGTGGAACAGAGGGATCTGGGAGTACAAGTGTGGCTGCACATGTAGACAGGGCAATGAAGGAGGCATTTCGCATGTTAGCCTTCATCAGTTGAGGAGCAGGACATTCTGCTGCAGTTGTATCAGTCATTGGTGAGTACTGTGTACACTTTCGGCCACCTGGTTATGGGAAGGATGGAGAGAGATTTATGAGGATACTCCCTGGACTAGAGGACCTGAGTTATAGGAAGAGGATAGCCATGCTAGATCATTATCGGGAGCCTTGGTATGGTAGCAGTTAGTGCGACACTATTACAGCTCGGGGTTCGGAGTTCAATTCTGACGTCCCCTGTAAGCATGTTTGTATTCTTCCTATGTGTGCATGGGCTTTGTCCAGGTGCTCCAGTTTCTTCCCACAGTTGCAAGATGTACCAGTTCGTAGGTTAATTATCATTGTAAAATAGGTCGGTTGCTGGGCTGGCAGGGCAGAAGGGCTCATTCTGTGCTGTATTTCGACATAAATAAATAAAGTTATTCCTTGGAGCAGAGGAGAGTGAGAAATGATCTCAAGATCTTATAACATCTTGAGGGGGATGACTAAAGTGTATAGTCATAATCTATTCCCCAGGGTTGGGGATTCTGAAACTAGAGGGCACAGATACAAGATAAGAGCAGATGGACTTACAGAAGACCTCAGAGGTAACTTTACTACAGAGAGGATGGCGAATACCTGGAATTCGATGCCTGAAGTTTGGGGTGGGTACAATTGCAACACAGAAGAGGTATTTGTATATGTACATGGAGGGGAAAGGATTGGAGGGTTATGGGGCAACAGGGACTAACAGGGAGGATGCCGTGATAGAATTAAACAGTACGGCTGAAGGGCGTGTTTCTGTGCTGTATTGCTGTGCGACTCTGTAACCCAAAATATTGAGTGTCAATTTCTTCCCATGGATGGATTCAGCCTAATCCATTCAGTTCCTCCTGAATTTTGAGTGTTGCTCTGGATTCCAGCATCTGCAGTCTCTTGTGTTTCCTTATTCAAATCAATAAGTCTGTTTATTCAATTTCTCCTCCTAACACAATCCCACCGATTCCAGGTATTAGTCTTTCACATAAAGCGAGTGATCTGATGACTTTAATTGCTGTTTGTGGGATCTGTCTGTGCTTGATCACAACAAAGTATACTTCAAAATGTCTTTGCCATCTACAGATGTGGTAAACACCTGAGATTCTTATTTATCATTCTATAATCCCTTGTCATCTCTGCATAGTTATCAGGTAATCTCAGCTAAAAATATTATTTAAAATCTTTGAACTGCCTGCTATTCCTTTTTGAGAACATCGCACTGTATCTGGACTGTGCTACACCGCCTCTGGCCACTAGAGGGTAATGTGGAGCTGCTCAGGACGAGCTTTCACGCAAGATACTGCCTATGCGTTCCCAATCTCTGTTCCTTGAAGTTTGTTCCGCCTGATTAATGACAATGGAATTCCTTTCAAAGGTGCAATGATGAGTTGCTGGGCGTGCTGGTCAATACCACTGGCGCAACTTTGTTGGCAATCAACTCAACCTCAAGTTTTCTTGAGAATAGAGAAGAAATTAAGATTTTCCTTGGTTTTTGAGACTGGTGGAAAAGAAGAAAAGAAGAAATACAAAGAAAAGAAGAGGTATTTGTGCTCTCACCAACCTCAGGACATCTCAAAGCTTTACATTCAATGATGTATAAAGGGGGTCCTGTGTGATACAGTGTTGTTCAGAACAAACATTTGCTTTCTCCTCTGCCTCCAACCTTCAGACCACTGTCACCTTATGGTTTACCACCTCTAACGGGATTGCCCTGGACTCTCCAGGAACTGGGAGAATAATCCTGAGGACCTTACCTGCGGAGGCAGCAAAACCAATTAACGATACTCATTTAAAAAAAACAAAATTGCCTTTTTAAATTTTCTTTAAATATTTTTGATAGATCAATCGGCCACTGTAAGTTGCCTCTAGTTTGTAGGTGGGTGGTAGGATCTGCAGGGAATTGATGGGAATCTGGGAATAATATAGTAGCCCACTGCTCTGCTCTCTCTATAGCCATGACTGTGTAGCTCAAATACCATCTATAAATTTGCTGATGATACAAACATTATTGGTAGAATCTCAGGTGGTGACGAGAGGGCGTAAATATGCCAACTAGTGGAGTGGTGCCACAGCAACAACCTGGCACTCAACATCTGTAAGACGAAAGAGCTGATTGTGGACTTCAGGAATGATAAGATGAAGGAACACTTACCAATCCTCATAGAGGGATCAGAAGTGGAGAGAGTGAGCAGTTTCAAGTTGCTGGGTGTCAAGATCTCTGCGGATCTAACCTGATCCCAACGTATCGATGTAGTTATAAAGAAGGCAAGACAGCGACTATACTTCATTAGGCATTTGAAGAGATTTGGTATGTCAATAAGTACACTCAGAAACCTCTATAGTTGTACCGTGTAGAGCATTCTGACAGACTGCATCACTGTCTGGTATGGAGGGGCTACTGCACAGGACTGAAAGAAGCTGCAGAAGGTTGTAAATCGAGTCAGCTGCATCTTGGGCACTACCTACAAAGAACTCAGGACATCTTTAGGGAGTGGTGTCTAAAAGGCAGCGTCTGTTATTAAGGACCTCCAGCTCCCAGAGCATGCCCTTTTCACACTGTTACCATCAGGTAGGAGATACAGAAGCCTGGAGGCACACACTCAGTGATTCAGGAACAGCTTTTTCCCCTCTGCCATCTGATTCCTAAATGGATGTTAAGCCCTTGGACACTAGCTCACTTTTTTTAATAAACAGTATTTCTGTTTTTTGCACATTTTTAAAATCTATTCAATAAACGTATACTGTATTTGATTTACGTAGTTATTTATTATTTTTTTTATTTTATGTATTATTTTTGTTTTCTCTTCTATATTATGAATTACATTGAACTGCTGCTGCTAAGTTAACAAATTTCACGTCACATGCCGGTGATAATGAACCTAATTTTGATTCTGATTCTGATTTGTGCAAACGGGTTGATGGCTGACATTAACTTGATGGGCTAAAGGGCCTATTTTCACTCTGTGACAACTACTAAAGCTCTAGAACTTTTGCTTAAGAGTTACAAAAAGTACTGCACCTGGGTAGTAAGTTGTTGGATTGCATGATGCAGTCATGCTGTGGCTGGAAGGAGAGGTGACATGTGATGCAATATTAAAACAGAATTGGAAATACCAAAATGAAGACACAAGAGACTGCAAGTGTTAGAGGCTGCAGCAAAAAAGCAATTTGTTGGAGGAACCCACTAGTCCAGGCGTCATCTATGGAGAAATAGATGCTCAATGTTTCAGGACTCAGGCACCGTCAACTATCCCTTGCTTCCACAATGCACAGATTGACAAGGCCATTACCAAGACTTGAAGGACTGAGTTATAGGGAGAGGATGGCCAGACCAGAACTTCATTTCCTTAGAGCCTAGTAGATTGAGAGATGACCTTGCAGAGTGTACAAAATTATAATTGGCTTAAATAAAACAAATACACTCAGATTTTGCCCCAGGGTTAGAAAAGCAAGAACTTTTGTATATAAATTTAAGGTGAGGCAATATATGTATGGGATGAGCTGTTTGAGGAAGTGGCTGAGGCAGGTCCAGTAACAACTTTTAAAAGATACTTCTAACTTCAGGAAGATAGAGTCATAAAGAGCATCTTTGTCACATTGGCCTTCATAAATCAAAGCATTGAATACAAGAGTTGGGATGGTATCTTGAAGAGGTTGGTGAGGTAAAAATTGGAGTATTGTGTGCACTTACCTACAGGAAAGATATCAATAAATTTAAAAGAGTGCAGAGAAAATTTACAAATATTTTCCCGGGACTTGAGAACCCGAGTTATAGGGGAAGTTTAAATAGTTTAGGACATTATTCCCAGGAGCGTAGAAGATCAGTGGGAGATTTGATAGAGGCTTTAAAATTATGAGGGGTATGGATAGATTGAATGCAAGCGGGCTTTTTCCTCTGAGTTTGGGTGAGACCACAACTAGAGGTCATAGGTTAAAGGTGAAAGGTGAAATGTTTAAGAGGACCATGAAGGGGAACTTCTTCACTCAAAGGGTGGTGACAGAGTTTAATGAGCTGTCAGTGGATACGGATTCAATCGCAACATTTAAGAGGAATTTGGATGGGTGGGAGAAAAATGGAGTCCTATGGTCCAGCTGTAGGACGATAGCACTGGGCAGAATTATGAAATAAGAAAGCAGTCTTTGAGGAGCTCCCTTTCCAAAGTAGGTGCCATGATATATGTGGTGTTTGTACAAATTGAACTTGCTGTAAGGGATTGGGTGGGGTGGAGTTACTGGGGTGAGGGGGAAGTAGATGTTACATTTTCCTGAGTATTTGAGCTTTTGGCTTCCAATAGTAGTTTAAGGTTCAAGATTTATCATGTGGTGTTTTGTAAAGCTCAGGACCCAAGGGGCTGGGCTCCTATTCAAAGATCTGTGACATCTACTTTTGAAGTCTTGGAATTGATTGTTCCAGCCTTGGTAAAACCTCTCCCCACCCCCAGTGTTCTCCTTTAGCTCTGCTTTGAGAAAGAAGTACAGTCCCAAGCATTCTGAGATGCCAGACGAGTAAGGCACCATATGTGCCTGTTGGCATCCCTACCCCTTGGTTGGCGCTGCCAATTCAGAGGTCACTGCAGCATGTTACTAGAACGGAATCCAGAGGTCTGGGCTTAGGATCTAATGATATTTTCCAATCTCACCATGGTGGCTTGTCAATTTGAACTCAGTTTATTAACTAAAAAGCTGGTACTGGTATACCTTCTCCCATACAGATAAGTAAAAGGAGCTGTCGCAGCAAGGAAAATTGGCTTTAATGCAGTGGAAGATTGTTTTCCAGACTAGAGCAAAGTACAGAGTCTGATCACCATGTCAAAACAACACCGTGATCCTTGTGCCAATTCTTGGTGACTTTAACCTTCCTCCAGTCCACAGAACAACCTACCAACAGGACTGTTTCTTGTCTCCTGACTCCTTTTGCCAAAGCTTCTTCCGTTCACCTAATCTGATTTATTTTCTAGGGAATGGTTTAATGGGTGGGACATCTAAGAACAACATTTATATAGCAGATCAAATGTAAATTGTGGTTATTTGGCCACTGTACATTGTGGAGGTTGTAGAAACTGTAGTAGAAACTGTAGTAGAAACTGGAGGGAGTTGATGGGAGAGTGAGGAGAATTAAAAGGGGATTAGTCAAGACTCACTGTAAATGGCGTCTTGATCTTCCAGCTATGACTTGGGTGAACAACTTCCAACTTTGCTGATGACACAAAACTTAGAAGTGCAGACAGAGAACTGTTAATTTGATACAGAGAGATAGACTGATGAAGAGCTTCAGTCCAAAATGTCACCTCCATAGATGCTGCCTGACTTGCTGAGTTCCTCCAGCATTTTGTGTATGAACCTCAATAGTTCTTCTTTAGACTGGTATGGAACTAGCATGCAGTAACTTAAGTACATGGAAGGGAGGGGCTAGAGGCTATGGCCCAGGAGCAGGTCAACAGGACTAGGCAGAATAATAGTCAGCACAGACTAGATGAGCTGAAGGGCCTACTGTAGTTCTCTATGAGTATGACTCTAACTTTTTGGCACTGTCACTGTACGACTATATTTAAGAGATTTTGAAGGGCCAATAGAGCACAGAGACAGGACCTTTGACCCAACTGGTCCATACTGATCAAGATTCCCATCTTAACTAATCCCACTTTCCTGCATTTGGCCCACATCCCTCTACCTTTCTGACCAGTGTATATGTCCAAGTATCTTTGAAATGTTGTTAATGTTCTTGCCTCAACTCCATATTCTGGCAGCTCATTCCATATATGGACCATCTCTGGGTGAAAAAGTTGACCCTCAGGTTTCCATTAAATATTTCCCCTCTCTCCTTAAACCTTTGCTCTCTGGTAGACTTGCCCACTTCATACTGAAATAGTGCAGTGGTATCAGAGCTCCAGAGGCCTGGGTTCGATCCTGGCCTCTGATAGATCTGTGTGGATTTTGCATGTCCTCCTTGTGACAGTCTGTGTTTCTCCCCAAGTACTCCAGTTCCTGCCCACATCTCAGAGACAAATTGGTTGATGGATAAAATGGCTGCAGTTAATTGTCCCAGCATGCAGGTAGTTGGTAAGAGAGTCAGGGGCAGTGTTGAAGATAATTGCATGGAAATTAATGGGGAAATGGGCTTGATGGGATTGTTCTGAGGGCTGACCTATGTGTAATGGACCAAATTACCTTCTTCCCTGTCATCGGGGAATATGGGAAGTATGTAAAATATTGCTTAGTAATCAGAACACTCCGGTTCTTCTTGAAATATTGCCATGCAGCCTTTTATATCTACTTGAAAGATTGGAGGGCATTTAAATCTGCACCCAAAAAGTGCTGGAGGAACTTAGCAGGTCAGGCAGCTTCTATGGAGGGGAATAAGCAGTCAACACTTAGGGCCGAGAACTTTCATCAGGGCTTTTGAGCTCTTCCTTCATTTGCTGTGTATTGCTTCAGATTTCCAGCATCTGCAGAGTGTTTTGTGTTTAACTCTACACGCCCAGTTGTGTAGCCTTGCACTGAATTATCTGATTGGGTGATGTGACTCAGGGTGGCATTCTAACCTCTTAACAACACCTAGAAAAGACTTGAACAAGTACGTGGACAGGAAACACTTGGAGGGATATGGGCCAACCATGGACAAGTGTGACCAGCTTAGATGGGAAACTTGATTAGATGGTTGCGTTGGCCAAGGGGCCTGTTTCCACACAGTATGACACCATGACTAAACAAAACACCATTGTGCGCAAAGAAGAGAAAATCTGCAGACGCTGGGAGGGTCTCAGTCTGAAACGTCAACTGTACTCGTTTTCATAGATGCTGCCTCCACTGCTGAGTTCCTCCAGCATTTTATGTGCCAAGGTTTGACAACTGAAGAGATGGACTTGCATCCTACATTGGGTTTTCTAGCCAAAGGTATGGGTTACATTGCACTCTGGTTGTTAGTCCTTTGGTTGCAATTAATAATATTTTGTCCCCTTGGATCTCAATGTGGTCCAGGTCTTGCTGTTAGGACATCCTGCAGGCAGGAGGTGTATGCAAGCAGTGACTAGGCCTCAGCTGCTGGACCCTGAGACACCCACCCCTCCACATACTGTCCCTCATGGCCCTTAAAAATGCCTGCTGCACTCAGCAGCCTTTGAACTGCCTACAGTACTTCTAAAGAGCGATGACAAACAAAAACAGCTTAAAAAGATTTGCACAGTTAAAAAGAAACAAATAATGCATTCACATAACATGTTGAAGTAATAGAAAATAAATCAGAAACATCGGGTAAATAAAGTTAAGCAGATCGCGGAAGTGCGGTTACATTTTCAGTCAAGGTCGGTGTCCCTGTTCAAGTGAATGGGTCAGGACTGGCATAAGCTGAGGTGATGTAGGATGTAAGGGGGTGATACAGGGCCACTCACAGCTTCAACAATGCAGGATCAATCTGATCACGGGAACTGTCTGTGTGGAGTCCGAGTGGCCTCCCTGTGACCATGTGGGTTTTCTCCCCATCCCCACGGTGTGTGGCTCAATTGTAAATTGTAGGCACCTGATAGAATCGTGAAGGAATTGGCAGGAGTGAGGGGAGAATAAAATGGTATTTGTGGTGTGAATGGGTGGTTGACGGTCAGTATGGACTCAGTGGGCTGAGTGGCCTGTTCTGCCATGCGAGTCTAGGTATACGTGACTAACCTCTGCTCCTGGGCTGGGAATTTGGGGAGAATGGAGTGCAGGGACGTTTAGAGTGAGAATGACACTGATCTGTGAGTTGGCAGAGATTCAGTGGGCTGAATGGCATTCTTCTGTGTCCTCCAGAAACACGAAGCATGTGCTCTGTGTCCAGTGGTGGAGTGGGAGGCTGGATTAACTCACATCTGACCCCCGGCACATTGTGTGCTGCAATGCGTAGGCGCAGAGGGTGGGAACGAGTTGACCCGTACGGTGCGGTTATCCTGTTGATCACCAAGGAGCTGTCTGCCGGTGAGGAGCACAATGGGATATATTGTGCTTGGGCTACCAGCGGCCACAAATGTGACCGTGTCCCATTGTGCAGCAGTGAGGAGGTCCCACTGTCAAACAGAGAGGATGGGGATAGTTAACTCACCCTCCTCCAGCTACTAATGCTCCCTCGATGGCAGCTTCTGGCACTACATCAATTAAGTCCATGCCAGTTCTCTCTGGGATGTATTCCCAAAATAAACTGAGCATCTGCATTCTTATCCTCTTTGTAATTGTTGTTTATAGGCAAACAATGATTATTCTGGGGCAACAATGAAAGTGCACAGTTATTAGGGACGTTTGAAGTTGTTTTATTAGCTTGGTCCAATTAGTGTGCAATTAAAACCCACTGAACATTCTTGCTATATTATAAAAGATTAATAGATAGTTTTTCTTTATCCATAAAGTGAGATGTGGAAACTCCCTTTGGACTGAAGCCTTTGATTAGATTTGACATGTGAATAAATCGTTCCTGCACTCAAAACGATGTAGAGATGTGAGGAAAGGGCAGAGGAACGGACTCACTGAATGAGGCTTCAAAGGAGGTAGCACAGACTCAATGGGAAGAATGGCTTTCTGTGCTATCACATAATTCAATATGATGGACAAAATGAATAGGAAACATTTGCAATTATGTCAATGAAAGCTCTATGCGTATGAATACAAGGAGAACATTCAACCCCTCAAGTGTGTTTCATCCTTCCAACAGGTTGGCTCTGTACATTAAGGCCATTTTTACTGATAATCAGATCCTTTGACGTTTCCACTCACCAGGGAATTGTATGACACAATAACAGGCTCTTTGACCTACCTCAGTGATGCTAACCTGTTTGCATTAACACAGGGCAATTTACGGTGGTCAGTTAACCCACCAAGCTGCATATCTATGGGATGTGGGAGGAAACCCATCGGGAGAACATGCAGACTCCACGCAACAGCAGCTGAAGTCAGAACTGAACCCAGATCACTGGATCTGTGAGGCAGCAGCTCATCTAACTGCACCCAGGGCAACAGAGACCTGTCAGTCTGAGTCTTGAAAACATCTACAGACACAACTTTTTGTGAAAGAACATTCTAGATTTTCAGTTTCTTTTCCCAAAAAAGCTTCCTGATTTCATTCCTAAATCACTAAGCTTTATTTTTAATGGTTCTGTGTTCCCCCATCAGAAGAAAAAGTAATTCTTTACATATAATCTTGCCCCATCAAGAGTAAGACACATGCGGAGAGGGAGAGAGGGAGGGATATATATATATATAAAGCAAGTTCAGGTTGATCCTCAATTCACATGGCAAAGTGGTGCTGAGCTGTTTAATCGAGAACCTGATGTTAATCTTGAACAAGAGGACGCAGCTACAAAATAAGTCATTTAAAACTCAAGTGCATAAAAATGTATTCTTTCAGAGATTAGTGTATCTCTGGAATTCTCTTTCCCCGAGGATGGTGGAGGCCAGGTCATTGGATTTACTTATGATGTATGTCGGTAAGTGCTTGAAAGATCGAGGAATTGAGGGTTATGGGAAACTGTCAGTGGAGAGTTGAGGGCCAGTGTAGATCAGCCGTGATCATACTGATCTGTGGGGTAAGCATGAGGGGCTGAGTGGATTGCTTCGGCTCCCATTTTTATGTGTTTGTCTGAAACATTACCTGTTACTCTGACAACAGATGCTGCCTCATCTACTGAGGGTTTCCTGAATTCCCTGTTTGTATGAAACTCACCGTTTGAGACCCAGTCAATGTGCAATGTAACCTTTTCATCATTTAGTGTCCACTTCCTGAGGTGTGGTGTCCACACAATACTGAACAGTAGGTGGGCAGGCATGGTGCAGATGAAGCCTAACTTTTTCATCACTATGCAGGAGAATAGATCATGAAGTTTCAGTCAATGTCCTGGTTGACGAGACTGTCCCATAGGCTATTAAACCAGATATGATTACAACAGCACATTAATTAAAGCACTTTCCATTATATAGATGGATACGAGCAATTACAATAACATTTGACAGGAACTTCATGCAGATAGGTTGGTTAATACCTATATATATAGAATTATATTTTATTATGCTTCAGGAAAGTCAGTATTTTTTTGTCAATGAACATATATGCCAGAAAAATATTTCCAAGTTCCTTTAAGGAACTATTCCTTGAAATTATGTCATTAATTAAATAGATAAAGCTATATTTAATAGTTTTAATAAAGCTATTAAATATAATATAATACTTTAAATAGACATACTATTATATAACATTTATTTTATATTAAATACATGAAAAATTAATGTATTCCAGTGCTAGTATTAATTTTCTTAACTGGACTTAGTTGACAGAATGATGCACCATCAATAACTCTCGGAGACGGGAGGCGAACGATAGGCTTTTATTAGCTGCAAGAGACCACGATTAGCAGCAAGAGACCACCACACAACATCCTGGAGACTGAGGGGGGAGCAGTGCCTCCAACGGCCTTTATACAGGGGTCTGTGGGAGGAGCCACAGGAGCCGTCAGCAGAGGGGCGTGTCCAGACAGGTATGTGTAGTTCACCACACAGAACTAAGAGTTTACAGTTAATAATTTAGTTTCCGTGCCCAATTCAAGATGTAGGACTCCGCTGAGCTGTTGCATCTATTGTATTTAAAAAGAGCATTAGATCTTAGCTACATGCATTTTCAAATGTCTTAGCATGGTCTGTGCAGTGGAGACTGTGGACTACATATCTGTTTCACGCTCTTTCAGATCAGTTATGGCACAAATTGCCTTACACTCAATGTAAATCATATTATATTGTGACTAAATGATTCTGTTGTTTTAAGGCATAGGAGAAGACTTTTCAGCCCATCGATTTCCTGTTGTTGACTAGCTCATCGATCCTTCATTCTTGGCACTGCAAGTTATTTTCCCTCAACTGCCCATCCAATGCCTGAGTCAACAGTGTTCCTGCCAGCACATCCAGGTAGTTTATTTTTGATCATATCTGCTCCCTGCTTAAGAAAGTTTCAATGCTTTGATTAAATTGAAACAGTGTACTCTAACAGCACAAAAAATCTACAACCTTCTTGTGTAGAACAGTGTCAAAATAATTCATAGCCACATGTGGGAAGTGATTTTATGGAAGCCACTGATAACTGTAGGTTTTAAGGAGAATCGTAGGACTAAGGGGGTATTAAGAACAAGAAGTGTTTTGGAAGTACTGTTGGGTGTGACCTGTGAAGTTGAAGACAGGAGTTTCAGAGTGGTGAATGGGAGATTGCTTGATGATATTTGAAAACAATCTGGATGATTACCCCATAATAGTATCATAGTACCCTATAATGATCTATAAATACTACCTCTCCTGCCTCAGGGACTATGATCAAGACAATCCAGGATGACAGCTTGCCTATGGAATCTATTTGTGGCTGTGTGAAGTTAACAAGTATAAATCCATAGTATAAAATTATTTGGAATTGACTGGTTGACTTACATGGACAGACACTGGAAGGGAAAGATACAAGGCAACACAGTAAAGATACACATGCATCCACGGGGAATTATCACATAACTTCACAACTCTCTAAATGTTGTACAGCTAAAGAGGTACTTTTCAAAGTACACTTACTACGGTAAATGTAGGAAGTGCCCTGGAGACAACAGAGTTCATGCAGGCTGCAAAGCAACAGATTTAGTGACAAATGCCAGTGATAATAACCCTGCTTCTGAACCTGTGATACAGCTCAGAAATCTTTAATCGTGACCTGTGTTAATGAAGGCTTGTTCTATATATTTTTCACTGCTGAATATCTGATCCAAGCTGCACTTGATTTAGTTGATATCTAAACTAGAATCATAGAAGTCTTGTAGAAATGCTGTAACAAAGCAGGCTGTTTAGTACATCATATTTCTGCTGATACAATGTATTACAACTAAGAAAGGTCCCCATTCATGACTGAATGTTTTGTTGAAAAAAATTCAGTGAAGATTTGCTGGAAAGGCCAGTTTATTTTCTGAAGGAAAGTCTAGATTTGTTTCTCCTGGGACGTAAAAGAGGGAGAGAGTATCTGATTTTGACAGGGTAGCTGTGGATGTGGAGAGAATCTAGAATTAGAATCTATTTATAAAGAATGATGAGGCAACTTTTCTTTTCTCTCAGACATCTGTGAGTCCTTGGAAATTTATTCTAAAGCAGTACTTGAATAGGTTAAAGACAGAGATAGGCAGATAGACAGAGGTGACATTATATCAGATCAGACATGACCTTATTAAATGCTGGAGAAAGCTTGATGGGCCGAATGGCCTACACCGCTTTTGATTCACATGGTGTATGATATTGCCAAGTTTTGTATGTTATGCATATAGGTCCTGTCTACCCCTCAAGCAAAAGTAAAGTTAAATAGCACTGTTCTAGTTTAAAGAAGAGCAGAGGACTTCTTTCATAATCCAGGTGAATATTCAATCCCAAACAATATCTAAGGAGATAAAAGTCATTTATCTCTATGTTTTGTGGTGTTTGTTATTTACAAGTTAGCTGCAGTCTTTGTTGGCCTTATAATATTGACAAGTAATTAATTCGATATAAAGTATTTTGGCAAGTTCTGAGGACAAGTGTTAAATTGATATATGTGAAGATTCCGATCTATGGGAGTGCATGTTCCATTTTCAAGTTGAAATAAATCAACTCAATTATGTTTTGAAACCAAAGTGTTTGAGATTTGACAAACCCGCAACTGGAACTTTCACTCTTGTGGCTGTTGTCAGCACAACTCTTCTATCTGTTGCTCATCTCCGAGATCAGATCCAAGTTTACAAAGTCCAGATTTGCAAACCATCTTTGCATATGACAGCATGATATATCTTGGTTAGCATCAAGTCTATCCAACTTCAGCACCTTTGTAACATAATCAATTACATTTAAAATTCCACAACAATAAAGCCAAGGATTTTTGTTTCATTACTAATTTCAAATTTCAGGTCTTAGAAAACAGCAAATAAGTTTTCACCTAAATATACTGTATATCTCTTGAAAGAGCCCAGTATTCACCATATTATATTAGAAATTCCATTTAGTGGCAAGCAAGGTATAGTTAAGGTCACACTCTATTTTTGTAGTTATAGCCCGTCTCAATATTTCTCTTCTATCCTGCTTCTTGTCTTCAATCTAGTATGCTCTTGTATACTATTTAACCATTGCAGCTAATGGAAGGAGTTGCACTGAAATAACATAATTGGCATCAGTTGATTATAAACAGTTTGAGCTTAGCTTCTGACACACGAGCAATGCAACATATTTATTCAATTTGCCTTAGGTTTACCACGATGGAAAGTACCTTTATAGTTAGGTCAGATTTGACTTGTTTCTTGTGGGTTGATTGAATTAAAAGATTCTATAGGTGTTACGTTCCTGCCAAAAAGCATTCCAGCAAATGATATCTGCCACTTGGAAGCCCCCTGTCCTTTGCCTTTGAACTGTTGATTATAATTTTAAAGTTGCCAATTTTAAAAAAGAGAACTTGGACTAACTTCTTTCCAGTTTATGGTTGTCATGTCACTTTTCCAATTCATCCTTCAGATATTTTGTCTCCAAAGCTTCAAAACATACCCTGAACTTACAGTTTTTCTGCAGAGCATAGGCAGTGGAGATTCATTAATCAATTAGCAATCATTAACTGGGAACTTTTAATTTCCATTTGTCTAGGTTGGAACATCCGAGATGCTTCATTTGAGGCTGTCCAGTGGCATTCAGTCCAATGCGCAGAGCATCAGCAAGTTTCCATTATTTTACCATTTGCCCAATGATTTGGGCAAAAAAGGCGAGATGATAGGTTTTGATTCTGACCTCAGGTGCTTTCTGTGTGGAGTCTGCATTTTCTCCCAGTGACTCTTTCCCCTGGGTGCTCTGCTTTTCTCCCACATCCAAAAATGCACTGGTTGGTGGGTTAATTAACCAGTGCAAGTTACCCAGACTCTAGTTGGGTGGTCGGAGAATGAGGGAGTTGATGAGTCTGTGGGAGAAATAAATGGGAGGATGGGCCTTTGGAAATGCCCCGAGAGCTAGTATGGACAACATGAGCAGCACTCAACAACAACATCATCTCCTCAACATCCATCATTAAGTTCCAAGACCTGAGTCTCGGTGCCTCCCTGTAAAACTGGATCCTCAATATCCTCAATGGCACAACTCAGTTAGTACATCTCCACCACACTCACCACAGGGGTGTGTGTTTAGCCGTCAGCTCTATTCATTTCGTATTTATGATTGTGTAGCTAAGTGCAGCTCCAATGTCATATTTAAATTCTCGGACTGCACCACTATTGTTAGCTGAATCAAATGTGGTGATGAATCAGCGTATAGAGAGGTGATTGAAAATCTGGTCGAATGGTACCTCAATGACAATCTCTTACTCAACATCAGCAAAACCAAAGAGCTGATTATTGACTACATGAGGAAGAAACTGGAGGTCCATGTGAGCCAGTCCTCATCAGGGGAACAGAGGTCAAGAGGGGCAGTAGCTTTAAATTCCTTAGCATTAACATATCAGTGGATCTGTCCTGGGACGAGCACGTACTGTAAGTGTCGTCACAAAGAAAGCACAGCAGCACCTCTACTTCCCTAGAAATTTACATAGATTCAGCATGTCACCAAAAACTTTTACAAACTTCTCTAGACACACGGCAGAGAGTATCCTAACTGGTTGGTCTGGTATGAAAACACAAATCCTCAGGAACAGAAAAGGCTGCAGAACATAGGCAAAGCTGTCTCGTCGCTAGTACATTTACATGAAGCACTGTCACAGCAAAGCAGCATCCATCATCAAAGGCCCCACCATCTAGTCTATGCCTTCTTCTCTCTAGGTAGAGAAGAAATCAGGTAGAAGATACAGAAACTTCAGGTCCACACCACCGGGTTTAGGAACAATTATTACCCTACAACTATCAGGCTCCTGAACCGGCATGGATAACTTAACTCACCATTACACTGGACTGACTCTACAACTTACAGACTCACATTCCAGGGCTCTTTACAACTCATGTTCTCAGTATTATTTTTATTCGCACAATTTCTCTTCTTTTGCCATTGGTGTTTGTCGGTCTTTCTGTGCTTATGTCTAGTTTATTGTAAAATTCTATTGTATTCCTTTTTTTCCTGTACATGCCTGCAAGAAAAAAATCTCAAGGTGGTATATGTTTTGTAAGTACTTTACTTTGAACTTTAAATGTCTTTGTAACTGCATGTACCAGCAGTTCAGCCCTGTGCACAGAATAGGTCAGGTAGAACCACAGCTGCCTTGCCAAAGTCCAACTCAATGCAACAGTTTATTACAGAACATTTAGCTCCTCTCCAGCCTCCCAACTGCTTGATCTGGCAAACTTTGCTCTTCTGCCAAATGCCTAGGTGTCTCAACTCACCAAAACAGAGAAAAATAAGCATCTCACTATTCACCAGGATTTCACTGATACCCTGTCCCTCCTGAAGTTAGAGAGAGGTACAGCCCTTTGGCCCATCATCTATGTGCCAGCCATCAACCATCTGTTAATAAGCTCATCCCATTCTAAACCATTTTATTCACTTCACTTTACCATTGACTCCCTCTCAGATTCTATCACTCACCTACACCCAGGGCAATTCACAGTGGGGTAGTTAACCTACCAACCCCACACATCTTTGGGATGTGGGAGGTAACTGGAGCACCCAAAGGAACCTTTCCCAGTTACAGAGAGTGTGTTCAGGGTTCTTCCCCTTCGAAATCTGAGCAAATTTAACCCCAATGGGGCTGTGAATGCAGAACTCAAACCAAAAGAAGTACAAATGAGCACCTTGTTAAGAGCTGTCATGGACCGTCCCTGGCTTTGATCTCCCACGTAGGTTATGGTTACTCTAAATTGTTTCCACACAAATTAAAGCAGATGTGGACAGTTGATATTTGAGGGAAATTAGTGTGTGTGGTGATCAGGAACAGATGATAGAACATAAATGTGCAATCCATAAATGTGAGGGAGGTTCCACAGTGACACATTCTTTCACCTTAGATGCAATTATTTGGTTTCATCATCCTAGTCTAAATTTGTAATTGTTACTGCGATGTTAAACCAGACAGCCATGTGAAAGAGAGAAAGCAGGCAAGATATCTGGAACTTTACAAGAGTGCAAAAGTATTGGGTAGTCATAATAGAGGACCTTAATTCTTTGAATTGGAATGGTGTTAGAGTGAAGTTTTGAGAGACACTCAAGTAAATAGGAGCAGGAATCGGCCATCTGCCTAATCAGGCCTGGACCTCCTTTTCATGCGATCATGGCTGACCTGCCACAAGCCTCAACTCTTCTTTTATTCTGGTTCCCCATAGCCCTCAGTTCCCTGGTCTTCCAAAAATCCATCTACTTCCTCATTAAATTCCTTCAATGATCTAAGTTCCACAACCTTCCGGGATACAGAATTCCAGATATTCACCATTTTCTGTGAAAAGAAATTCATGCAGTAATCAGTTGTAAATTGCTGTCCTCATATCTTGTAACTAAGACCTTCCTTACATCGCAACATGTGCCTTTTCATGTCCCTTACAATCTTATATGTTTCAAAAATATTACCCTTCATTCTTCTGAACTCCAAGGTGTATGTGTCTATCCTTGTGAAAGGACAACCCTCTCATCCAGGAATTAGCTTAAAGAATCTCTTCTGGATTATTTCCAACATTAGCAAATCCTCTCCTAAGTAGGGAGACCAAAAGTATAATTAGTTGGTGGCCTCATGAACTCCTGGTACAATTGTACTTAGGAGAACATCATACTTGAGTGATTGACTACTACTGCTACAATTGTGACAATACTTCTCTAATGGTCAGACAATGGATGTTAGAAATCAAGACCAATGTGCCTTTTTGCTTCATGCTGAAGTTGTATGTGCAAGAACACCTGTATCTCTTTGCACTTCACTGCTGCCATCAGGAAGGAGGAATAGAAGCCTCAAGTTCCACACACCAGATTCTGGAACAGTTATCCAGAGGGGATAACTTCATTCACTTACCCCAGCACTGAACTGATTCCACAATCTGTGGACTCATTCTTAAGCTTGTGTTCTTGATATTTATTGCCCATTTATTCATTTATCTATCAACTTATTTATTTATTATACCAGTTTCCTCATTTTGTATTGCATGGTTTGCTGTTTTTTGCTTATTGGTTGTTCGTCTAACTTTGTCATGTGTGGTTTTTCATTGATTCTTTGTATCTGCTGTGAATGCCCACAAAAATGAATCTCAGAGCAGTGTATTGTGACGTATATGTACTTTGATAATGAATTGACATTGAAATCTGAACTTACTAGTTGTTTCTATCCATTTAGGCAATTGTGATTTTTGATTTCTCCTACGGAGGTGTATAACCTCACACTTTGCCAGGGTGAAGAATTTCTCGAAAATATCAAGGATAATTTTCTAGTGCAATGCATAAGGGGTGATTAATAAGTTCATGGCCTAAGGTAGGAGTCAATTTTAGAAAACCTAGCACATTTATTTTTCAACATAATCCCCTCCTACATTTACACACTTAGTCCAGCGGTCATGGAGCATACAGATCATGGACCTCCAGAAAGTGTCCACAGATGGGTGATTGATAAGTTCATGACCTAAGGTAGAAGGAGATGAGTTATACAACTCTCTTTACATGCACATGCAGTTCAACTCTCAGAAAGTTTGAAGTTAATAACATCTCCTTCTATCTTAGGCCATGAACTTATCAATCACCCCTGATGAGTTATTGATGAGCTATTAACTTCAAACTTTCTGCATAATCACTCAAGGAGTTGAACTGCATGTGCATGTAATGAGAGCTGTATAACTCATCTCTTTCTACCTTAGGCCACAAACTTATCAATCACCCCTGCTGTGGACACTTTCTGGAGGTCCAAGATCCGTATGCTCCACTGGACTAAGTGTGTAAATGTAGGAGAGGACTATGTTGAAAAATATATGTGCTAGGTTTCCTAAAATTGACACCTTCTACTCTAGGCCACGAACATATCAATCACCCCTCGTACTTATGGTTTAGCAAGTAAAGAGGCATTGCTGTGCTGGTTCTAAGCAATGAAATGGGTCAAAGTGCATAATGTCTTGGTCAGGGAACATCTAGAATATAGCAGTCATAACAGATTAAAATTTTACTTAGACATCGGAAAAGAAAAGGAGCAACCAATAGTAAAAATAACTAATTTCAATGGGTTGTAAGCGGATCTAGCCCAGATAAACTGGAATAACATATGTTGCCCCAAGACAAAGCAGAACAATAGGCTGCCTTTAAGAAATAGTTCAGATATAGTTAAGGCACATTCCCATAAGTTACAAAGGAAGAACAAACAAAATTCAAAATATGGACTATTGTGATCAGTTTTGGGCTCCATGTCTAAGAAAGGATGTGCTGGCATCGGCAATGGTTCAGAGCAGATTTAAAAGAATGATCCCAGGAAAGAAAGGGTTAATGTATGAAGAGCATTTGATAGCTCAAGCTTCGTACTCATAAGAGTTTAAAAAAATGAAGGGAAATCTCGTTGAAACTTACTGAATAGCAAGCAAAGGGCCTTAGACTCAGCTATCAGTTTGAAAGTTTAGGGATCCTCAGACTTAGCACACACAGAACACATCAGATGCTCAAGTCTTCATTGAACTGGAAACCTACAAAGCTCATCCACTGTGTTTGACAGGGAGTTGTTTCTAGCGATGAGACCTTCAACCAGCTGGTTTATATGTTGAAACCAGCACCCCAAAGATGCTGATGTTCAATGTACTGTGCGCAAGGGAGGAATTGCAGAGAGATGTGGACACTGCAGAGCACATCGCGAAAACCAGCCACCCCTCCATGGTCTCTGTCTGATAGATAGATAGACAGATAGATACTTTATTCATCCCCATGGGGAAATTCAACATTTTTTCCAATGTCCCATACACTTATTGTAGCAAAACTAATTACATACAATACTTAACTCAGTAAAAATATGATATGCTTCTAAAATCACCCTCTCAAAAAGCATTAATAAATAGCTTTTTAAAAGTTCTTAAATAGTTTACTAAAATACATTGAATGGTAACTTAAGCTTGGTCCTAACCCCAGCACTTTAACATATCTTACCCCTGGCGGTTGAATTGTAAAGCCGAATGGCATTGGGGAGTAATGATCTCTTCATCCTGTCTGAGGAGCATTGCATCGATAGCAACCTGCCGTTGAAGCTGCTTCTCTGTCTCTAGATGGTGCTATGCAGAGGATGTTCAGGGTTTTCCATGATTGACTGTAGCCTACTCAGCGCCCTTTGCTCTGCTACCGATGTCATACTCTCCAGTTCTGTGCCCACGACAGAGCCCGCCTTCCTTACCAGCTTATTAAGACGTGATGTGTCCCTCTTCTTAATGCTGCCTCCCCAACACGCCACCACAAAGAAGAGGGCGCTCTCCACAACTGACCTATAGAACATCTTCAGCATCTCACTACAAACATTGAATGATGCCAACCTTCTAAGGAAGTACAGTCGACTCTGTGCCTTCCTGCACAAGGCATCTGTGTTGACAGTCCAGTCTAGCTTCTCGTCTAACTGCACTCCCAGATACTTGTAGGTCTTAACCTGCTCCACACATTCTCCATTAATGATCACTGGCTCCATATGAGGCCTAGATCTCCTAAAGTCCACCACCATCTCCTTGGTCTTGGTGATATTGAGACGCAGGTAGTTTGAGTTGCACCATATCACAAAGTCCTGCACTCCTTGCTCTCTTGGAAAAGCAGGTTACATAGTCAAAGGTCCCTCTCACCTAGTGCATTCTCTGCTCTTCCCCCCTCCCATCAGGAAGAAGATAGAAAAGACTGAAGGTACATAGCACAAGGCTCAAGGTCAGCTTCTACCCCACTGTTGTAAGACCACTGAACGGACCACTGAACACTGAACAGAATATGGACTCTTGACTTGCAATCTATCTCCTCACTGTTTGTCTACACGGCACTTTTGCTGTAACTGTAATACTACTTTCTGTTGTTGCTTTTCGCATGCATTGCCTCGATGTACCGATGCAGTGGAATGATCTGTATGGATGCTGTCTCAAAGTTTCTCACTGTCCCTTGGTATATGTGGCAATAAAGTAATTACCAATTTCCTTCCTTATAGTGAGCCATCTTGAATCCTTTCCTATTAAAGGTAATTCTGAGGCTGTGAGATTACCCTCAGTGATAGTGACATCAGCTTTGTGCGTGAATAGTTTTTACTGCAACTTGCTCTATTGAAATCAGTGATTTGCAGTTCTCCGGGTGATCGATTGGATGGCTGGAGATTTGGCCTTGCTTGTTACATGCTGGTTATTAATGGGTGACATTGACGACATGACAGAGTGTGCTGCAACCCTGAGTTTACTTGAGTTGACATCAGTTCCGTCAAGATAAAGGGGCTTTGGTGATCATACCTCCTACTCCTCAGATGGACAGGAGGAAGAGAGGCAGGACAGGGAGTCAAGAGGAGGACTGCAAGCTGCAAATGAAGGGGGCTGGTGGGGAGCGTCTCTGGCCAGTGGAGGTCATGACATGACAGAATAACAATTTTCCAGGAGAGCCCCCTTTCCCCACGTGGTTCTCCTTGGCAGAAAAATGTCAAATGGAGTTTAATCCTGGCAAGTGTGAGGTGTTGCACTTTGGGAAGTCAAACTCAAAGCGAAAGTATGCAGTTAATGGCAGGACCCTTAATAGCACTGACCTGGGGTTCCATGTTCATAGCCCCCTGAAAATGGCATTGCTATGGGTGGTTAAAAATACATCTTGTTTGGCATACTTGCCTTCATTGAGTATAACAGTCAGGAAGTCATGTTGCAGCTGTGTAGAGTTTCAGTTGGGCTGCACTGGAGTATTGTGTACAGTTCTTGTAGCCCCATTACAGGAAGGATGTGTAGGCTTTGGAAAGGGTACAGAAGAGGTTTATCAGAATGCTGCCTGGATTAAAGCCATGAGCTACAAGGGGAGGTTGAACGTATTCGATTGCTTTCTCTGGACTGTCAGAGGTTGAGGGGATCATGTTAGAAGTTTATAGAGAAGTGTGGATAAAGTAGATGGTCTTTTCCCAAAGTAGAAATGTCAACTATTGGAAGCCATATGTTTAAGATGAGAAAATGGAAGTTTACAGGAAATGTGTAGGGTAAAGTTTTATACAGGAGAGTAATTAGGTGCCCAAAATACGCTGCTGGTGTTGGTGCAGATCTGATGGTGGTTTAAGAGACTTGTCAATAGACACACAGCTATGATGGGCTGAAGGGCCTGTTCAGTGTTCTACAAGATGAGGCTGTTGAGCAGGGGCTCCCAACCTGGGGTCCACAGACCCCTTGCTTAATGGTATATGTCCTTGGCACAAAAGAGGTTGGGACCCGTGTAGAATGCTAGAAGCTGCAGCTGGTCAGTGCTAAATTTCTATGTATGTACCTCTTTCTAAGCTGGTGCTGGAGACATAAGTCACATCTTCCAGTTGAGCCACGCTGCCCAGGGGATAATAAGGAGCCTCTCTGCTCAAGGATGCAACAATTAATGAAGACACTGTGACACAATGTTGAAGTGTAACACAACACAACACAACACACACACACACACACACACACACACACACACAGACACACACACACACACACACACACACACAACACACACACACACACACACACACACACAGACACACAGACACACACACACACACACACACACACACACACACACACACACACACACACACACACACACACACACACACACACACACACACACACACACCTCATACATTGTAAGCATGGTGCATACAAGCGATGAGTTGCTGCTATTATGAGTCCCTGTATTAAATTCCATCTGCCATGAATTGACTGTATTTTCTCATCAAACTCAGTAAACTTCATGCTGCCTCCTCTGTCCCTCCCTTCTGCCCCCACCATGAACTAGTTTCACCCAATAAACAATAAACCCAATTGGATCCCTGAGATCCAATTTCATGTAGACACCAGCCTACACAGTCCCTGCACGCAGAGTTCCTTCAGTTTTATTTTGTGAGAGACATTAGCAGTGTGCCAGAGATCTGCGAGTGTAGACCAAACTGTGTATAAGCAAACCTAAGATGGGAGTGAATTGTTGCTCTGTGTAATCTGAGTGATGGGAATTCTGCTGGAATGTAAGCATCTGAGCCCATGGTGACTGCACATAATTCAATGAGTCAGATCAGAAAGGGGAAGAAACACGGGTCACTTCCCAGAGACCATATCTAGCCCGGACAACCCAATGCTTGGGTGAAGAGAGATAAGAAGAACATAAGACCATAAGTCACAGAAGCAGAATTAGGCCATTCAGCCCATCCATCTGTTCTGCCATTCCATCAGGTCTGATCCTGGAACGCACTCAGCCTCCATACACTTGCCTTTTCGCCATATCCTTTGATGCTCTGACCGATCGGGAAACTATCAACTTTCTCCTTAAATATATGCATGGACTTGGCCTTCACTGCAGTCTGTGGCAGAACATTCCACGGATTCACTACTCTCTGGCTAAAATAATTCCTCCTTAGCTCTGTTCTAGGGGTTGCCCCTCAATTCTGAGGCTGTGCCCTCTAATTCTGGATACCCCACCATAGGAAACATCCTTTCCCCATTCACCCTATCTAGTCCTTTCAACATTTGGTAGGCTTCAATGAAATCCTCTGCACTCTTCTAAATTCCAGTGAGTGCAGGCCCAAAGCTGCCAAATGCTCCTCATATGTTAACCATTTCATTTCCGGAATCATCCTCGGGACTCTCCAATAACAACACATCCTTTCTGAGATATGGGGCTCAAAATTGTTGGCAATATTCCAAGTGTGGCCTGACTAGTATCTTATAAAGGCTCAACATTATCTCCTTGCTTTTATATTCTATTCCCCTTGAAATACATGCCAATATTGCATTTGGCTTTTTTACCACAGACTCAACCTGTAAATTAACCTTCTGGGAGTCTTGCACGAGGACTCCCAAGTCCCTCTGCATCTCTGATGTTTGAACCTTCACCCCATTTCGATAATAGTCCGTAATATTGTTCCTTTTACCAAAATGCATTATCATACATTTCCCAACACTGTATTTCATCTACCATTTTGTTGCCTATTCTTCCAATTTGTCAAAGTCCTGCTGCAATTGCATTGCTTCCTCAGCACTACCTAACCCTCCACTTATCTTCGTATCATTCGCAAACTTTGTCACAAAGCCATCAATTCCATTATCTGAATCATTGACAAACAACGTAAAAGGCAGCAGTCCCAATACTGACCCCTGAGGAACACCACTAGTCATTGGCAGCCAACCAGAAAAGGTCCCTTTTATTCAACACTCACTGCCTCCTGCCGGCCAGCCGTTCGGCTATCCATGCCAGTATCTTTGCCATAGGATTTTATCTTGTTAAGCAGCCTTATGTATGGTACCTTATCAAATGCCTTCTGAAAATTGAAGTAAGTGATGTCTACTGCCTCTCTTTTGTCCACCTTGCTGGTTACTTCCTCAAAGAACTCTAACAGATTTGTCAGCTAAGATTTCCCTTTACAGAAACCATGCTGACTTTGACTTATGTTATCATTAGTCTCCAAGTTCCTCAAAACCTCATAGATAGATAGATAGATAGATAGATAGATAGATAGATAGATAGATAGATAGATAGATAGATAGATAGATACTTTATTCATCCCCATGGGGAAATTCAACTTTTTTCCAATGTCCCATACACTTGTTGTAGCAAAACTAATTACATACAATACTTAACTCAGTAAAAAAATATGATATGCATCTAAATCACTATCTCAAAAAGCATTAATAATAGCTTTTAAAAAGTTCTTAAGTCCTGGCGGTTGAATTGTAAAACCTAATGGCATTGGGGAGTATTGACCTCTTCATCCTGTCTGAGGAGCATTGCATCGATAGTAACCTGTCGCTGAAACTGCTTCTCTGTCTCTGGATGGTGCTATGTAGAGGATGTTCAGAGTTATCCATAATTGACCTAGCCTACTCAGCGCCCTTCGCTCAGCTACCGATGTTAAACTCTCCAGTACTTTGCCCACGACAGAGCCCGCCTTCCTTACCAGCTTATTAAGACGTGAGGCGTCCCTCTTCTTAATGCTTCCTCCCCAACACGCCACTACAAAGAAGAGGGCGCTCTCCACAACTGACCTATAGAACATCTTCAGCATCTCACTACAGGCATTGAATGACGCCAACCTTCTAAGGAAGTACAGTCGACTCTGTGCCTTCCTGCACAAGGCATCTGTGTTGGCAGTCCAGTCTAGCTTCTCGTCTAACTGTACTCCCAGATACTTGTAGGTCTTAACCTGCTCCACACATTCTCCATTAATGATCACTGGCTCCATATGAGGCCTAGATCTCCTAAAGTCCACCACCATCTCCTTGGTCTTGGTGATATTGAGACGCAGGTAGTTTGAGTTGCACCATATCACAAAGTCCTGTATCAGTTTCCTATACTCTTCCTCCTGTCCATTCCTGACACACCCCACTATGGCCGTGTCATCAGCGAACTTCTGCACATGGCAGGACTCCGAGTTATATTGGAAGTCTGATGTGTACAGGGTGAACAGGACTGGAGAGAGTACGGTTCCCTGCGGCGCTCCTGTGCTGCTGACCACCGTGTCAGACCTACAGTCTCCCAACCGTACATACTGAGGTCTATCTGTCAAGTAGTCCACTATCCAATCCACCATGTGAGAGTCTACTCCCATCTCAGTTAGTTTGTGCCTTAAGATCTTGGGCTGGATGGTGTTAAAGGCACTAGAGAAGTCAAGGAATAACAGACTGCAGCACTTTCCCAACCACTGAGGTTAGGCTAACAGGCCTATAATTTCCTTTCTTTTGCCTTTCTCCCTTCGTAAAGAGTGGAGTGACATTTGCAATCTTCCAGTCCTCCAGGGCCATGCCAGAATCAAGTGATTCTTGAAAGATCATGACTAATGCATCCGTTATCTCTTCAGCAACCTCTCTCCGGACTCTGGGATGTAGTCCATCTGGCCCGGGTGACTTAGCAACTTAAGACCTTTGAGTCTGCCTAGCACTTTTTCCTTTGTAATAGCAAGGTCACTCACTTCTGCTCCCTTACACTCATGGACCTCTGGCACACTGCTAGTGTTTTCCACAGTGAAGACAGATGCAAAGTACCCATTAGGTTCATCTGCCATTTCTTTGTCCCCCATTACTACCTCACAGCATCATTTTCCAGTGGTGCAATATCAACTCTCACCTCCCTTTTACTCTTTACAGAACTGAAAAAATTATCCGGCTTTATATTATTGGCTAGTCTGCCCTCATATTTAATCTTTTCCCTTCTGGTGGCTTTTTTAGTTGCCTTTTGTTGGATTTTAAAAGCTTCCCAATGAGAAAAGGAGGCAAGCAATGTCTGATGGAGAGGAGGCAGACTCGGGGTGAGTCATGCCAGGTGTGTGTCTCTGAGAGTGAGTGAGGGAGACAGGAATGTACCTTGGAAGGGAGATTCAAAAACAACAATGTCATCCCTCTGCTAGGTTTATGAAGGAGGTAGGTAATACTACAGGTGGTTGGACAATTGCCAGAGCAAATAGAGAACTGAGAATATTTCAAAGTGACACACTCCTGGTGAGCGTGTATGTAAAGAGGAATATTGACTGTGACACATAAAAGGGTTTGGTGAGAGGCACCGAGCCAGTTAGCTATAACACAGAGACAAGGAGGTCACACGTGCGTGTACACACACACACACACACACACACACACACACACACACACACACACACACACACACACACACACACACACACACACACACACACACACACACACACACACACACACACACACACACACACACACACACACACACTTACTTAAAGGTTGATTCAGTCCCAAATCCTTACTCTTTGAGGTGTGGGCAGGTTTCCCATAATTCCCTGTGCCATCTCTCACTCAGTCTGTAATTATTTTCCGCGGTATAACAAAACTACAATTAAAACCACAAATAGACAGCTATCCCTGCAGGGCAAAGTTTTCAACCAGCACATGACAGCAATGAACTGAAAGAAGATGCACGAGCACTGCTTACCCAGCTGCGATTTCGAACTGGCGTTTCCTTGACTTGGGCAAATGACTCTAGGCAGGAGCTGGTCTCTTGAGAAACAAGTTCGGAAAGAATTGCTTATATTAAAACTGCACTTCGATAATAACAGACTGTTATGAATGACCAAGAATGAGAAGTGGGACTGTGTTTAAATAGCACTCGTCTCATCCTCCTGATTAACTTTGAAGCGTACCCACATTAAGTAGGTAAATGTGACAGACGATTTGGCAGAGTAAGATCTCACTAAGGGCAATGAGATAAATGATCACAGGTAACCCCCGCTTCTGGGGAGATTCAAAGTTCTGTATTGTGTGCTATTTTTGTAACATAAGTTAAAAATATTAAGTTTTATGTTTATTTTTTACACATAAGTTCAATGTGAGGAAATTTTATTTTACACCCAAACTGTTGAGTGGTGATTTGTGAATTCTCTAAGGGGGAGTTTCTGCTACCAGAACAATTGTAATGCAGGGCTCATCTGTAGCTGATTGAGGGATATTGGCTAAGATGAGGAAAGAGCTTCTTCATCTTCCTGGTAGGGGCAGAAGTGGAAAATAGGGAATGGATTGGCGTGTTATCCCATCAATTCTTTTTTCATTCCATTCCACCCCAAACCTATCATGTTTTGGGAAATCCAGGACAAAATCCTGAAATGTTTCCTGGGATCCACTAGCTGAACATGACTGTAGAGGCTGCAACCAGCACACAAGTGTCATCACAAAGAAAGTAGACAGCACCTCTATTTTTTCAGAAGTTTGCATAGATTCAGAGCATCACCAAAAACTTCTATAGATGTACAGTGGAGAGTATCATAACTAGATGGCTTGAATACACCAACATCCAGGAATGGAAAAGGCTACAGAAAGTGGTGGACAGGGCCCTGTCTATCACAGGCAGAGCTCTCCCCACCATTGAGTATATTTACATAGAGTGCTGTCACAAAGCAGCAGCATCTGTCATCAAGCAGCCTCACCATCAGGGCCATGTTCTCTTCTTGCTGCTCCCATCAACAGGTGGCACAGGGGCCTTAGATCCCACACCAACTGTAACAGTTATTACACTACAACCATCAGGCTCCTGAACTTCCATGGACAACTTCAATCACCACTACTCTGAATTGATTCTATAACCTACAGAATCATTTCCAAGGGCTCTTTTCTCCTCAAGTCCTCAGTATTACTTTTTATTTGCAGAGTTTGCCTGCTTTTGCACATTGGTTGTTTGTCGGTCATTGTCTGTTTATGTATAGTTTTGTTTTCTAAAATTCAATTGTATTTCCTTTTTCCTGTAAATGCCTGCAAGAACATGAATCTCAGGGTAGAATTTGGTAACCTATACATGGCTTGATAATAAATTTACTTTGAACTTTGAACTACAGGAGGTGTCACTCTACAATCAGAATGCCCAATACCACCTCTCTGGGACAAATGCCCACCTTTCTACATCAGCCATTCACTGTATATTAAAAAAAACAATAAAATATCTTGCATTCATAGTGAAACCAATTGTGTTGTGGTGAAAAAAAAACGTTTCTGATCATGTTGCTGCAAAAATTCCCCCACTTTTCTTGTTAACAATTGGTGAATCATCTGGACTTTTTAGAAAAGAACGGACTAAGATTTGTAGATTCCACGGAGGTGGTGATTCTAATCCCTCTGTATTTCTGTACACTACTGCCACTAAGCCTCTGTAAAGAAGCTGTGGCAATATCTAAAGCTGCTTTTTTAAGAAGACTATTTTGACCATGCAATGTTTACTGCTCTTGATTATAGCACTGCTTTCTTGCTGTTCAGTTATTTCATGGAGACTGTTTTAATGAGACCTTTTGATCTATGCAAGTATTTCCAAAACAAAAAGAGAGGATATTTAAAAATAATTCTTGTAGAAGGTAGTATGGCATGCTTGCCTTCATTGGTGAGGGCATTAAGTTTAAGAGTAAGGAGGGCACGTTGTATTTACATATAACTTTCATTAAGCCACTCTTGGATTATTGTGTGAGGGATTTGGAAATTTTGGAAAGGGTGCAGAAGGAGTCTACAGGATGTTGCCCAGATCAGGGGGTATGAGCTACAAGAAGAGGTTAGACAAACTGAAGTTATTTTCTCTGGAGTGATGGAAGTTGAGGGGAGACCTCACTGAAGTTTATAAGATTATGAGGGACATAGACGTAGTAGACAGTCACAATCTTTTCCCCAAGGTAGAATTGTCAACCACTTGAAGGCATGCATTTAGGATGAGAGGGAGAAATTTTAAAGGAGATGTGAGGGGTATTTTTTTAACACAGAGAGTGGTAGGTGTCTGGAATGCAATCCCAGGGGTGATAGTGGAAGCAGTGGAATTTAAGAAGTGGTTAGATAGACACATAAACATTCAAGAAATGGAGGGGTATGGATCATGTGATTCAGTTCAATTCGGTATCATGTCTGCTACATCGTGGGCGAAAGGGTACGTTGCTGTGCTGTTAAATGTCCTGTGTTTAGTGAAAGGAGGCAGATTTCAGGAGCAGCTTCTGGCTAATGTCACAGATTTCCTTTCACTCCCAGCCTTTTGTCAATGGGCTATGGGACTCCAGCATATTTCGGTGAGTCTCTTCAGGAGCCCTGCAGTAAACTAGGTGGAGCTCAGTGCCGCAAGTGGCAAAGGGGCAATGGGATTGAGGAACTGGTGGTGGTTGTGGGAATTTGGGGGAGGGGGAGGGGCAAATGGCCGGGGGATGAGGAGGAGATTGTTTTTGGTGGGGAATTGGGTTTGAGGAAAGGTTCACATGATATTGGTGAAGGTGATGGCAAAGAGAAGCAGAGGATATTGAAGGGGTGGGGAGAGGATTGCAGGGGGAGGTAGGAATGGGTTATGGGGAGGCAGGCTATTGGTGGGAAACAAGATTAAGGAGAAATAGTATCTCTTCTAGCAGCCGCTAGCGAGCTTGCCTTTCCCTTGATCTTTTCCCTCTCTGGGCCTGCAGTAAAGAAGCTGTAAGAGGTGCTGCCTCATGGTGCTAGCAACCTGGATTCAATCCTGATCGAGTCTGTGCGGAATTTGAACCTTCTCCCTGTGTCTGTGTGGGTTCCCACCGGGTGATCTGGTTTCCTCCCACATAACAAAACCGTGTCGGTTGGTAGCTAACTGGTCAGTGTAAATTACCCCTGGACTGAGTGGCAGAATGTGGGGGGAGCTAACGAGAATGTAGGGAGAATAAAAAGTGAAATTCATGTTGGATTAGTGTAAACGGGTTGATAATGGTTGGCTGGACTTGATAGGGCGTGAAAGTACAGATGGAATGAAGAACACTTCTTGCAACAGCATCTTAAATATGTGTCATTAGAGAAAACATTCACAAGAAAAACATAAATTAAACACAAGTTATATAAAATTATTCAAGAAGAACACAATGAAAACAAAAGAAAGCCAAGTCTATTGAAATGCTTGTGGTCATGGTGCTGCTACACTGAGGTAATCATTACGGTTGTGCAGGGTGGTTCAAGAACAGAATGGTTGAAGACCATAAGACATAGGAGCAGCGTTAGGCCATTCAGTCCATCAAGTCTGCTCCTCAATTCCATCATAGCAGATTTATGATCCATCTCAACCCTCTTCTCCTGCCTTCTCCCGTAACCTTTGACATTCTTACCAACCAAGAGCCCCTCAACCTCAGCTTTAAGTATACCCAGTGACTGGCCTCCACAGTCATCAGTGGCAATGAATTCCACAGATTTGCCATTCTTTGGCAAAAGAAATTCCTCCTCCTCCTTTTTTTATAAAAGGGCATCCTTCTATTCTGTGGCTGTTCCCTCTGGTCCTAGACTCCCCTACAAGAGGAGACACCCTTTCCCATATCCACTCTATCTAGGCCTTCAATATTTGATAGGTTTCAATGAGAATCCCCTCTCACCCCATTTTTCTAAACTCCACCGAGTACAGGCCCACAGCCATCAGATGCTTCTCATATGTTAACTGTTTAATTCCTGGGGATCATTCTTGTAAACCTCTCCAGTGCCAGCACATTCATGTCCAAATGTGCTCTGGCCAATGACTTACGTCATTAATTTTATATTCTAGGCCTCTTCAAATGAATGCTAACATTTTCCTTCCTTAGTACCTACTCTACCTGCAAATTAGCCACAAGGGAATCTTGCTCTAGTACTCCCAAGTGTCTTTGGACCCCGATTTCTGAATTTGCTCGCACTTTAGAAAATAGTCTACACTTTTATTCCTTCTTCCAAAGTGCATAACCATACAGCTCTCAACACTGTATTCCATCTGCCACTTCTTTGCTCATTCTCCTTATCTGTCCAGGTCCTTCTGCAGACTCCCTGCTTCCTCACCAGTACCTGCCCCTCCATGTATCTTTGTATTGTCCAGAAATCTCGCCACAAAGCCATCAATTCTGTCATTCTGATCATTAACATATTACTGACGGTGAGAGGGATATACCAGTGACATACTGGGTAGGTCCACCTCTTCCTGAAGCTTCTTACATTCCTGTACATTTGAACTGCTGTACCAGACCATGATAAGACCCATTTCCAAGCTGTATCACACTGCGGACTTTACTTGAATGACCATGTAGCCAAGCTCGGGTCCTGTCCTTTAGTTATTGGCTGCAAGGACCTCATCCTGGAGGCAACCCCTCCCAGACTGTCCTGTCACTCTCTACCCAACCACTGAAAGTGTTCACTCCTCATTCAGGTTGGGGTGGCTGCTTTTAGATGCTGTGGGCAATTTTGTCTCTTTTGCAGTCTGCTTGGCCATTGAAGTTGCGGGACTTGATGTCTCTGCCATAACTTGGATTCCTTCCCATCTATTTTCCCAATATCTTTCTATGTAATTAATCATCTACCTCCCAGAACCAGCCTTCATGAGAAAAGTACAGTTACTGTTATTCATTAACACTTCATTCACGGCTTGGTGATGTGCTCTCTCTCTGTCGTCTGCATTCACGTTTCTGTTCTCTTTCATCCGCAGGTCTCCTTCCATTGGGAGTGGTCAATGTGAGGCAGCAGGCTGGTGTTCATCACTTAGATTCTCTGTAATGGCGTTGTTACGGGGTAAACTCGATCCCTTGTTCAGTCTGTGACAGTTTCACCTGAGTCCACTGTTTCCAATGGCTGCCTCAATGGGTCTGCACACAAACACAGGTGCCTTTGTGGTCCTATCCAGCTGGGAGTGAACCCTGCATTTTCAGACAGCTCCCTTACCATGACCTGGCCAGCTGGCTGTGTGAGGACTATCTTTTCTCCCTCAGGCTCTCTCTGTTCTGCTATATGTTGCTGCTGTTTTGCTCATTCTCTCAATCACGTTAAGCTGGTTACGATGGTCTTTCACACTCCCATATGTTACGAACCCCATAACTGGGTGTCTTACCAGCAAAGATAGGAGTAGCTGTTGAAGTCTGATGATACTATTTTTAACAGTATTTATTAGTAAAAATACACAAAAATAATATCAATGCAAATATACAGATAATATACATCATCAATACTAAACCTAAAAGTGCGGGTATAATAATAATCAATAAGAAATAAGCTCTATCATTGTCTAGGGGATAATGAATTGTCCGATGGAA
Source organism: Hemitrygon akajei (assembly GCF_048418815.1). NCBI lineage: Eukaryota > Metazoa > Chordata > Chondrichthyes > Myliobatiformes > Dasyatidae > Hemitrygon > Hemitrygon akajei. The sequence goes on along the minus strand of NC_133127.1, from coordinate 48,025,236 downwards.
ATATAAAGTTCAGTTCAGTTCATACAGGCTGCAGTCGTTGTTGATCACTGTGTTGCAATTGTTGGGGAGAGAGAGAGAGAGAGAGAGAGAAAGCAGTAACAGCTCTTAACTTGCCGACTTTCCTTGTTACGATCTTGATCCGTATCTGTCCTTTAGCGAGACCGTTCCATGGAGGACTCGTCACCCAGGCAAGGATGGACACACACATAAGCCCCCTCACCGATCTCGTAGCATTTCTCCTGGTGCGTCTGAGGGGTGTTTCCCCAGACCCTACTTTTATCCCTACTCACAGTGTCTCAGATGTCAATCAGGTTGGGATGATGCAATTCCTCAACCAGACCACTCTGGCTGTCCCCTGAGGGGTTTCAATGAATAGTACAGTACTCAATACACAATTCCTTCTCCAAGAGACAATAGCAGTAATCTCTCCCTTTATCAATAGGAGACATTCCACCTTGTGTATTCTGCGTTGTCTCTCTCATCACGGACATGATGTGTATCTCTCTCATTTCCTGGGTATCAGACCCGAAATAATAGCGATCTTGTGATTCTCAAAAAGGAGGGGGCGGGCATTGGCGATTCTGTACCCTTCGGCCCATCAGAGTTTGCTCCTCATTCGTAACACCCCCATCCTTCTAAGGATTTTTACCACAGGGAAAAATTAACTACTACAGAGTCTTACAGAATTTCAGAATCTAACACAATACAAAAGAGGTTTTTTTCCACTACAGAGTAATACAGTTATACATTCAATTCAGCGTCTAAACAGTTAGCGATTACATTGTCACTTCCTTTAATATCTTAATATTTTGTACCTTAATAAATTCCTGTAGCATCAGTCTCCAATTCAATAACCACTCACTTTTTATTCCTTTTCTTCAGCAAAACAAAACTAAAGAGTTGTGATCTTAGCTTACGTGTATATTACAAAAGTTTATGCAAATACTAATCTTTATTTTACTTTCAAACTTAACAGTCAATCTTCCATGGTGTTGTCTTTATTATTTACATGCTTTGTCGAAATCCCTTAAAACCAGATTCTGTTATTTAAAGTGGCATCCTGTCAACCCTCGCCCCTTTTCCAGTTAACTCTCACGTGGTTAGCTTGCTCACCAGTGTGGAATAGGCTTTTGCATGCTCCTTTCATAGGAGTTATTTTATCAACAATGTTTTCCAAACTTAGCCCATCTTCTGAACTTCCACACAATTCTTTATTTTTAAGCAAGTCATTAGTTTTATCTTCAGGACCCTTCATTCTATTAGTTTTCAGTTTAATATCTGCAAGCAATCCCTCTTTGTCCAAACAACATTTCAAATTCTGCCTCTTCACAACACACCCTTGAATAACATTAGTGAGTGGGGCACCTTTACATTCCAAATCAACCTGTAATTGATTTGCAAGCACCTTGGTAACAAGCCATTGTTCCTTCAGCCTGGTTACTGCTTCTGACACCAATCTAGACTTTAAATTTTCTTCATTCAATTTAGGAACTACACTTTTCCCTTTCCCTTCAATAATAATATCCACATCACCACCTTTTATCTCCTCACTAACTTTTAACACACTTTCGAACACAAACAACTGGGAATTCTCACTTCCCACTAGTACCAAGGTTAATCCTTTCTTCACTGAACCAAGTCCATCTGACCCACAAGGACTGCATTCCTTTTTAACTGAATGAGATACCTCAGACTTTTCCTGAGTTTCATTACTAGGTTCAGTACCATGTGCATCCACATCTTGAACACACTCAAACGGAACATCTACCTCTTCCAGGTTTTCAATACCCGTCCCCTTTTCAAATTCTAAGTTCCCCTGATCCTCCCAGTTTCTCTCTGGGCAACTCCCTTCCGGAGTAAACTCAACCCTGCGGGTTAAAACATCCTCATCTGCCAACCCAGCAGACTTCTTCGAGGTAATGGCATCCTTTTCATCTAGGACTGCCCTCATTTCATTATCGGGAACACATTTAAATTCTTCAACTTCTTCAAACAGTTCTGTCAAGCCAGACAGATCATCCATGTCCAACCCTGGACCTTCTAACAGCCTTATCTGTTTCTCATTTTTACTCCGTGCCTCTATAAATTTCCTCCTGGCTAAGGGTAGGTCTACCTCCTCTCCTTTACTCTCTTTCACCTCCCTATTCTCCGTTTTACCATCCCCCAACCCCTCTTGGTACAGGGTCGGTAAAAACATCTCAGCCAAATCCACACTGGACTGATTTAAACTGGTCTCTTTCTCAGCTGCCTTTCTCGACATGCTGCGAGTGATCGCGCATGCGGGATAGATCTTGGAATCTAGGGGCGGGTCCTCAACACTTACAGGCTTGCTCGTCAGCTTCCTTGCTGAACACACATCACCACCGGCTAAATCATTACCAAGAAGGACGTCCACGTCTTCTCTCGGGAATTCTGATCGCACCCCTATTTCAACTGGTCCAGATACCAGATCACAATTTATAATGATCCTATGCAAAGGTACAGCTTCTGTCCCTTTTCCTATGCCTCTCAAAGCTTCCTCTCCAGTCTCAGGACCAAAATCTAGTACCTTATTGAGAATCAATGACTGCTCAGCTCCAGTATCTCTCCAGATCCGCACTGGAACTGGTGTTTCTCCCTCTTTCACAGACACGGTCCCTTCTGAAATAAATTTCTCACGCCCCTCTCGTATTCTATCTACCTGGGGCTTTCTCATCGATTTACTGATCAACAATATACACCCTGTAGGGACTGCTGCTTTCCCTTTTCCTGTCTCCTTCCTCGGAGCAAAGCACTTAGATGCAATATGACCCACCTTTCCACAATTAAAACAGATCAAGCCAGGAACCCTCCTGCCATCTTGCCTTTCTTCCTCCTTATTTTTACCACTAGCTTCCGGCTGAATTTCTACCTTAGCCGGCGGGCTTTCTCTACTGTTCCTACGGTCTTTCTGGTAACTCTTAGTCAAGGAAAACTTTGTCTTGTGGGTTAGGGCATATTCATCTGCGAACCTGGCAAATTCGGATATGGACTTATTCGGCTTCTCGTTCAAATACATCTGGATATCATTCGAAACACAACCTTTAAATTCCTCAATCAGAATTAACTCCCTGAAATGCTAAAAATCTTCTTCCACCATTTCTGCTGCACACCAGCGATCCAAGAGCACACCCTTCTCATAGGCAAACTCTGCATATGTCTGACTCCACACTTTATTTAAATTTCTGAACTTTTGTCTATAGGCCTCAGGTACCAATTCATAGGCCCGAAGAATGGCCTGCTTTACTTCCTCGTAATCCTCATACTCCTCCTCCTCCACAGACAATGCCGCATATGCTCGTTGTGCCTTCCCTTTTAACATACTTTGTAACAATGCCACCCACTGATCTCTGGGCCACTTCTGATTCACTGCCACCTTTTCAAAATGCAAGAAATAACTATCAACATCCATCTCCTCGAACAGAGGTACTAACCTAAACTCCCTACTAACATTAAACCTCTCCTCTCAGTCTGCCCCTTGGACCCTTCTCTCTTGCCTTAACTTCTCCATGTCCAGCTCATGCTGCCTCTGTTTCTCCTTCTCTCTCTGGTTTTCAGCTCTTTCCTTCTCCTTTTCAGCTGCTTCCAGCTCTTTTAACCTAATTTCATGCTCCCTCTGCTTTTCAGCTCTTTCCTTCTCCTTTTCAGCTGCTTCCAGCTGTTTTAACTTAATTTCATGTTCCAACCTTAATTTTTCCAACTCTAACTGAGCCGTCCCAATAGCTGGTACCTTTTCAGGGATCTGTTCCACTACTTCAGCTGAAAACACATTCTTCTCAATATAATGCTGAGTTACGGCCCTCCGCATCTCCCACTTTTTCATTGACGACCTCATCTCTGCGAGATTTAGTCCTTTCACAATATTTACCAAGTCCGTCTTTGTGGCAGCCTCTAGCGCCTCCGGAGTCGGGCTTTTTATAAATTCGTCTACGTCCATCTTTGCTGGTTTCCCGTCTGGTTACCCACACAACCAGATCCAAGTCTGGACTTAAAAACCCGATTTACTGGCCCTCCAATTTGGTATCAAATCTCGAGACCCCAAGTTGGTACGAACCCCGTAACTGGTGTCTTACCAGCAAAGATAGGAGTAGCCGTTGAAGTCTGATGATACTATTTTTAACAGTATTTATTAGTAAAAATACACAAAAATAATATCAATGCAAATATACAGATAATATACATCATCAATACTAAACCTAAAAGTGCGGGTATAATAATAATCAATAAGAAATAAGCTCTATCATTGTCTAGGGGATAATGAATTGTCCGATGGAAATATAAAGTTCAGTTCAGTTCATACAGGCTGCAGTCGTTGATCACTGTGTTGCAATTGTTGGGGAGAGAGAGAGAGAGAGAAAGCAGTAACAGCTCTTAACTTGCCGACTTTCCTTGTTACGATCTTGATCCGTATCCATCCTTTAGCTAGACCGTTCCGTGGAGGACTCGTCACCCAGGCAAGGATGGACACACACACAAGCCCCCTCACCGATCTCGTAGCGTTTCTCCTGGTGCGTCTAAGGGGTGTTTCCCCAGACCCTACTTTTATCCCTACTCACAGTGTCTCAGATGTCAATCAGGTTGGAATGATGCAATCCCTCAACCAGACCACTCTGGCTGTCCCCTGAGGGGTTTCAATGAATAGTACAGTACTCAATACACAATTCCTTCTCCAAGAGACAATAGCAGTAATCTCTCCCTTTATCAATAGGAGACATTCCACCTTGTGTATTCTGCGTTGTCTCTCTCATCACTGACATGATGTGTATCTCTCTCATTTCCTGGGTATCAGACCCGAAATAATAGCGATCTTGCGATTCTCAAAAAGGAGGGGGTGGGCATTGGCGATTCTGTACCCTTCGGCCCATCAGAGTTTGCTCCTCATTCGTAACACACATAATTTTGCTGAATTGGCTCTAGTAGTTCTTCCCATACACTTTCAACTTCCGTTGTCTCATGTTCGCCTGTTTCCCCTGGTTCTGTTTCTGCTCCATACTCTCCCCTTGCTGGTATGTCTTTACTTTAATTGTTGCTATCTCTGCAGGCAGCTGCACTGCTTTTAACACTTCTTGACTGTGTTTACCCCGACCCTTGGGACCTCCTCACATGCATCGTTCCATCCACGATTCCTGCTTGGGCTTGTTGTCTCTTTGTGGGCCATGTTGTTGGTCCTGTGGGTCACACATGTTCACTGTCCCTCCCTTGCCAATCTTATTTCTCCCAAAATAATCTGCGTGGAAGCTGCACTCTCTCACTCTCAAGAACTTTCTTTCTACCCACTTTATTCTACCATCTGACCTGGTAATGCAAATCCCCTCTCCAGTCATGGGCAAGGGTAGATCAGTTATCGAAACTGATGACCCTGTGTCCACTAATATATCACATTGCTGGTCTCCCAGTAAACCTCTTGTATTGTGTTGTGTGTGACCAATACTGTCAATGGAAGCTGCTGCCAGCCATTTGCCTGGCTTGGATGCTGACCTCACCAACTCTATAATCTGATTGGACAGAGATGGCATTGCTGTCGTTTCTGTCTGATTTGGTGGGCAACTCTCACACATTTCTCTCTTTTTAGGACACAGCCTCCATCAATAGCCCGACTGACCACAGCTATAACATATCACCTTCTTCACCTTTCTACGTCTGTTCTGGCAATTCCTTGATATGTGCCCTGGTTTCTGGCACACAAAGCAAATCTCCTGTGTCTTCACAGCAACTACATCCACTAAAGCCATTTTACGACTTCTCTTCCCCTCCTCCAGTCTATCTCACCAGCCCATGATACTGTCGATGCTACTGCTATCCCCAAATCTAAAACTTCCTGGAGGTCTGAGCCTGGGCCTTCTTTCGGCATCACAGGAAGATTGGATCATCCCTTCCTTGATTGTCCAATCCTGAGTACCGCGTATACACTCGATATTGATGCTCTGCATTATCTATGGTGGGTTCATCAGCTCTCTGAACCACTGCCATTATCATTCCCCAGTCACTGCCTCACTTCCCCCTTAAAGCAGTGATACCTCTCTCCATTACTAGTACCCACATACTATCCCACCAAACTGTCCCACATAATTCTCTGGCATTGCACCTTTACCAACACATGTATATCTTTGGGATGCATCTAGTGAATTTCAATCATTTTCTCGAGCTTGCGCCAGAATTCTGAATTCCCACAAGTGATTTGACTGAGGGCAGCTCAGGCAAACTGCTCTGCTACTCCCCAAAGGATGAAAGGACGAAGGATGCAGGGTGATAATCAGTGTTGAGCCTGGCTGGGGTCATCAGGATTCTCGACCTGACGTGGTCTGACCTCAGCAGATGTCATCCCACAAGCATCTCCACATTCATTCCCATACTAAACAAAAAATAAGTAATGGATAAAAATTTAACAGTACATACTTAAAACCACAGAGTGTGTACTCTCTGGTCTTCTACTTATGGGCTGCTGAACTCAAGATGCTGAATGTATTCCCTTTCATATAGAAGTCTGTTATCCCAAAAGTTTCAAACTTATTCTTAAAAACAGACAAACATACCCACAAGCAGATTGCTATACAGATCCCGCCCAGCAAGCATACACACAGCTCACTGGTGTGCTGAATGGCCCGAAATCATCTTTTCCAACTGGTGGCTCTGTTTCATCAAGCTATCCAGAACTGTCTGATAACTGGTCCCACACACACACTCTCTTCTCTCTTCAGTTGTCCATCGAAATCTGATGATGACGTCCACTCCTTTAACGATGAGATCTTTGATGACTATACAGTCCTATCCTAGACCCACAAGTTCTATTGCAGGTGGGACACGTATATGTGGTGGTAGTGATGGCAACCATGGCTGCATTTCTCCTGGCTATCTTCTGCTGTCTTCTGGTTGCTCTTTCCATCTCCAGAATATGAACCCCATCCCTACACAGCTGTCGCCAAGTGTTACTGTCAGCAGCAACATCCTCCAGGTCCTTGGGTCTGATCTTGCACTTCCTTAAAGCATTCTTCATCTGATCCTTATAGTGCTTCTTCAGCCCTCCAGCTGAGTGTTGACCATGATGTAGCTGGCCGTATAACACTCTGTGGGGTAGCTGACATGGGGGCATCCTTATTACATGCCCCAGCCACTGCAGCTGATGCTGGGTGATCATGGCCTCAATACTTCTGCAGTTGGTCACACACACACACACACACACACACACACACACACACACACACACACACACACACACACACACACACACACACACACACACACACACACACACACACACACTCTCTCTCTCTCTCTTTTATATCTACCGGTTCAGCTCTGTTGTGTTCTTTGATACTTCATGATCACGTGGTCATTGACCTGAACAGATCTAAGTGTTGGTGCTCCTCTTAAAAATACTCACTCCCTTAGACTGCCGAGGTTGTTGGCCAGACAGTAGGTCCCTGATGAGCCCCCCAAATGCTGTGACTCTGATCAAAGTCACCAGAGTAACTCTGAAGCTGGTGACATAGAAATTTTTTTTCAGCACAATGAGCAGGCATTATGATCGATTATTCATGGCAGAAGCTCACAAACCCAAAAGTACATCATATTTTTATACCCTTAAGGTCAAAGGTAACAGTAGGTGATTCAATACAATTTCAATAGTTGCAATAGCATTGTTCAATACTTTGGGTTGACGATGCTTCCTTTGAATTATGTAACTGCAGTGGGAGACCTCTCTGAATATTTAAACACCTTTGTCACAAAGTATTTCACACTAATAGTCTAAAAGCTTCTGAAGACAGAGCCAGACCTAAAATTTAATGTTGTCAGGTCTGCCTCTGAGTATACAGATATCCAGAGTACACAAAAACTTTTGATTACCTATACCTGTGACCATGTTTGATATGTTAAGTGACAACATCAGTCTGGTCTGTCATCCTGAACTCAAATCACAATGGTGCAAACAACTTAGCCCATGTGGTCTGCTTTGATACAGACCAATTAACACAACCAATTAACACAAACAGTGTTTGGCTCATGCATGTGCAATGTCTCATGATCACCATTTTGCAAACTATATCTCATAATCTGTGGTTTTTACCTTCAGTTTACTACTTGAAATTTACAATAAGAAAACTGATGACTAATTCTTGCTTGAATTAATATTTGCTATATTCACTTAACTTCAGAATACTCCCAAACAAGGGTCAGAGGCGACATGCTGAACTTCTTTAGACTGCTGAGGAAGTAGTGGTTTTCTTGGCCATGGTGTCAATTGGCTGGTTATTGGTGATGTTTACACCTAGCAACTCTACCATCTCCATTTCAGCACCATTGATGGAAACCACCCTATTTCCTGATGTCAATGACCAGCTCTTAGCTCTTGCTTCTCTGCACCCCAACTATACTTAGTTAGCAAAGAGGTCAAACTAATCTATTGCCCATCAGATTACTTTCATTCTTTGTCTCCAAATCTTCCCTCCATTTATTGTTTTTTCTTTCAATCTTCATCTCTGCTCCTCTCTCCTTGTTTCTATTTTGCCTTGTGTGGTCACAAAATACCATCAACATGATTGATTTATCACTCCTGCAGGGGGCGCAATTTTCGGAGGGATTGGTGCCAGCCTATATGCACATCAAGGTGTAGTGCATTGGCAGACTCTGGCCTAAAGTGACATTGACTGAGAAAGAAGCAGGCTTCAAAGTTTCCAATGCCAGATGCCTTGGCACAGATCAGGTGGCTCTCTGGGCTCCCACATCAATGAGAACTTTCATCATCAATGCCAACATTGAACAATTGGAACTTGGATACTGTACCCTAAGAAGTTTAATCATCCCATATGGTAGTTCATATGAGTGACTGCATCTTCAGATTATACCAGCTAGACTGACACAGTGCTCAATGGACCCCATGGCCATGGTTTATGGAGGATCAAACTCCATCTATTTACCTCACCATGATGGCACCTCTCCTGTATTGGTGGCCAATGACTGGAAAGACACCATGGATGAAAAAAGGCCCCCTAATTCTCAGTTTCACCTCCCACTTTCCTGTTAATCTTCTAACTTACAACTTTCAGGTGATATCAATTGCATCTTTCATCATCCCTGTCACCCGTTGTCCTCCCCACATCCACACCCTCCCCATAAACATGCACTCACTGAATCCTGCTCGTTTTAAGACCCTTGAATGGACCTCTTGTATGATGAAGATGAACTATTGACTTCTCAAGCTAGCTTAGCAGGGACTTTACTGTCTACCTGCACTGCACTTCCTCCGTAACTGATAGGAGAATGAGGAGACAGCATCACTCAGTTCAACACTCCTAACTATCAACTCCAATGATGTGATTTAGCAGTTAGATAGAGGTGGGTGAAACCTGTACTTTGGAATTGGTTTATTATCATCTCATGTACTGAGATATGGAGATACCATCCATACAGATCATTACATCAGTACCTTAAGGGAGTACAAGGGGAAAGCAACAACAGAGTGCAGAATGTGGGGTAGAGGTTAAGATCTCATCTTCAACTTACACAAAGTTCATTTAAGAGACATAACATGGTGCACAGTGACTATAAACCGTGTGTAACATCACAGGGTAAAGGGCAATAGGTGTGATGGAAGGCCAGATAGTGAGCTTCTGTTGTAGAAGAATCAGCTGAGCACTCAGATGGTGAAACTACAGAAGGGGTAGGTACAATACTGCTCTTGGAAAGCCTTCTAGAAAGGCCGAGTGCAACCTGGATGAACTCTGGTCCAACCCCACACAGGGCCTGGCGCCATCATGGGAGAAATGAGGAACTTTATTTGTCCCCTTTCTGTATTCCGTGTCTGGCTCCCAAATTAGAAGCTCTGACCTTCAGGACAATTCAGGACAGGACTTTGTTTAACTCTCTAGTAGAGTATAACTTTGGAATTTATTGCCTAGTTCAAAAGCACTTCAGAGAGCAGGTAAGAACCGACTATTTTTGGGACCAGAGTAACACTTAGAGCAAACTAGATGGGAACATCAGGTTTCCTTTTGTTAAGGATGGTCATGATCTAGTTAGGAATTTATAACAATTGTATCATTCAAAGTTCACTTTTACCAATCCACTTGTTTATTTTCCAGCTTCCTTTTGAACCTGATTGTCGCCATTTCAACTAATTATCTCTAGATTATTATTGTACAAACAATGTCATGTTTGTGCTTCCTTACCTCAAGCCTCAAAATGCCATAATTCACTGGTGGCAGGTACTCCTTCAGGTCAGAAGTCGTGGGTTAAGCCCTGCTGAAGAAACTTTAGCATATTAACCAGGATGGTGCTCCAAGACTGTGCAAAGAGAAAAGGATGTTCTTCTAGAGGTGCTATCTTGTTGAGTGGATGTTAGTGTCGTCCTGTTTTCCCCAGTTAGAAATCACAGGGAAGTACTTCAATGTCTGGCCTATCCTTATATCTCAACCAACTCTATCTGGTCATGGCCTTATTTCCAATTGTGGGACCCTTCCGTGACCATAGTGACACACTTCAGAAATTCACATTGTATTGCCTGTAAAATACTTCGGAATGCTGAGATTTTTAACAACGCTTTCATTCAGCAGTCAAGAAACCTGGCAAAATGAGCATCTATTACCTGTCCCTAATTATCCTGCAACTCAAAGGACAGTTAAGAGTCAACCACATTGGAATGTCTGGAGTCACAAGTCAGATATGATAAAGGATATCAGATTTCCTTCTGTGAAAAGTACTCAAAAGGAAAGGGAACTAGGAAGTGTTCACAACAAACAGACACTTTACTGGTTCCTGAGACCAGTGTTTTTAAAAATGCCAGTTTATTTAATTGCTTGAATTTACAATCTTCTGCTGCCACGGATGCAATTTGAACTTGTAACCCCGGCAACTTTTGCTAGAACGTAACTACTATCCCGCTGTACCTTAAAAGGATTAGAAAGGGCACCGAGGAAACATAAGCCCTTTAACGAGGTGCTCAGTTTATTCAAATGTCTAACTTCTTGAATAAGAAACAAGATATAATCTCCAAAGTAAAAAGTGTACTGAGATATGAGTAATGCAATTTAAAAAGTCAGCTCTTTCATTTCTGCTAGTTATGTTTCGTTTGATTTGAGAACAGGCTAGTTTGATGACTAATGATCAAATTGGAGTGTTAGTACATCTGGAACTAATTAGTCATTTATGGTGACCACATAACTACTGGATTGTAAAGTACATCCAGTCTAGCTATATCCTTCAGGGATAGGAACTGTCATTGTTATCCTATGGGTCACTCCAGGCTATCAGTATGGTTGACTCTTCATGTCCTTCACGGACAAGTCATTTGATTCAAGGGCAGATAAGGGTGGGAAATGAATGCTGGCATTACCTGTAATGACTAGATTCCCCAAAAAATCAAGGAATGGGTGGAGAAGCTATATACTGTATGTGTTAGCATATTGGCTTCATATAGTACTTCTCCAGAGGTTTCTGGAGGCTATATCATTGACAGAAATCCTACCAATTCCACTCCCACTTCCCACACAACTCAATACAGCCATCATCTCCAGGTGTTGGTGGGCCCTTGCATTTCATCAAGCACTATGTTTTGTAAGCGGCAGCATGTCTAGGAAGCAGATATTGCCGAAGTATCAAGGCCTTACATCACACCAGAAGCTCATGGAAAGCTTGAGAGCTCAAACCCTTGCAATTAAACTCACACGTGCCCTGGACGTTCAGGTCCAGTGCACTAACTTGATATAAGTGCAGAAAGGTGGAAATACACCTTTGGTCTCCAGCATCAAAAGGTGGTGGAGTATTGCCCAGTTACTGTAGCCCCACTCAATATTCTGACCTTCTAAATCAGGAAGAGGGCAGGAAAAAAATGGGAGTATACATGCTTGGTATAACCAACTAAAGCCAATTTTCTGGACCCATCTTTCCTGGTGTTCTTCTGTGACATAATGGGCTGTCAACAGCAAAAGGCACTGCAGAACTCCAATAATCCACTGACCCATTTTTTCAGAAATCCTAATAGCTTGGCATTGGAGTTCTATGCTCTCCCTTTAGACTCAGTGGAACGCCCCTATCTGCACTCCCTTAAACTCAGGTGGGCTCAGTTTTTCATGCTCCTTTCAAATGCATCAGGTTCACTGGAGAGTTTATTGTACTGCTCTATCTCTTACCCAGGGTACAAATGTCAAATACTAGAGGGCATAGGTTTAAGGTGAGAGGGGGTAGGTTTAAAAGAGATGTGTTTTACGCAAAGTGGTGGGTGCCTAGAGTACGCTGGTCGGGGTGGTGGTGAAAGCAGGTGAGATGGTGGCGTTTTTGAGGCAGTTTGATGGGTGCATGAACGTGAAGGGAATTCATGGACACAAATCAAATGCAGGCAGTACAGTAGCATAGCGGTTAGTGCAACGCTTTACAGCGCCAGCGATCAATTCCTGCAACTATCTCGATACAGTTTGCACGTTCTCCCTGTACCCATGTGGGCTTCCTCCGGGTTCTCCGGTTTCCTTCTGTATTCCAAAGATGTATAGGTCAGGGTTAGTAAGTTGTGGGCATACTATGTTGGTGTTGGAAACACAGTGGCACTCGTGGGCTGCCCCCTGCTCATGCTTGAATTGTAATGGTCGTTGACACAAAGAGATTTCAATGTATGTTTCAAAGTACATGTGACAAATGAAGCTAATCTCAGATAATATTGGCTTAATTTTGTTTCAGTGCACAGACATCGTGGGCTGAATGGACTGAGTTCTACGTGCTGTGTAAAAGACAAGTTAAATGTGCATTGGTGTATTAATAGGTGTGCCAGCCAGTAGCCTGGAAAATCTTCCAGTCTAGCACTAAATTCCGATTCACTTGTTTATCATTTGTACCTCGAAACACAGTGAAATGCATGGTATTGCTGAATTATTGGAGTTATACTGCACTTAATAAAATTACCAGTAAAACAAGGCACTGCACAGATCAGGCATCAAGCCAACTGGTTGCAGTCCAAAGAAGGGGAGGGTTGGTGGATCAAATCTGGCTCGGGCAAACCTGTCTTAAAGATTAGATTGTTGGAGACATTGTGGGAGAAAATTCCAGACTGAAGGCGCAAGAAACCCTGGAGCAAAAAATACTGCTGCATGAACTCATTGGGTCAGTCAGGATCTGTGGAGGGAAGTGGTTAGTTGACATTTCAGAAACATTGACTGTGCATTTCTCTCCACAGCTGCTGCCTGAGTTCCTATGGCAGTTTGTTCCCTCGCTTCTGAATTGAAACTTGGTTATCTGCAGCAAGGCAGGCAATGATGAAACAAAGCAAATCAGGGATGCACACGAGGCGAGAATTTGAATGGATAGATCTTGGAGGTGATAGGGAGAGAATAATTTTAGAAAACATGAAATACCCAATGTGCAAAAAAAGATCAAATTGTGCTAACGAGTGAAAAACACAGAATATAAAACATCAAACCACAGAGTCATTGAAACAGTCTAGGAATGTTCAGTTCAATTTAGTGCTGTGTCGGTCATAGACTGCAGTCCACCCCAATCAAACTAGCAATAAGAAAAGGAGTGAGCAGAAACCAGAAATGCATATAACATGAACTGCAGAGTCTAATCCACAAGCCACATCAATTAAACCTGGTCCAAGACCCAAGACTCCAGCATCATCCTCCAGCAGTGTTGAGTGAGAGGGAGAGAGACACCAGTCAAACGCAGGCACATTTCTCTATGAGCAGCAAGTGAGAGGGAGAGAGAGACTGGTTAAATGTGGGCAGGCAGCACAGAACATCCACTCTCTTCCCCATCGATTTCAATCTTGCTCGATGCATTAATTGGCAAGAAATGGAGTCGATGGGCTTGCGCCCTGCTTCCAGCCCGCACACTCCACTCGAAACTTCATCAAGTTCCCACGGAGGCAGCAAAGCACCAGATCGCTCAATCGGCCCGAAAATGCACCATCAAAATGTAAATCACAAGTTCCAAACATATGCAGCTTCGTAGCAGAATCATATTTGAAAGGAGAAAAAGTAAAAGAAGTAGTTTTGTGAACTGTCCAAAGGGCACCGCCTTTGGTTGTGTTGTTCACTGGTGCCATCTTCTTCATAATGCCTGGAGATATCTGGAGCTTAACAACTATAGGTGGCAGTGGTGATATGAAGAAAATCAGAAATGGAAGGACACAGAGGTGGAGGAGTTCCAGGGCCCCAAGTGGGCTGAGGTTAGAGAAGAATTTAAGTCTAAGGAATAGAATTTTCATACCGGAATATCTGCTTTAAAGATGACAGACTGTTTTTGTTTTGCCATAATTATCTGTCTTTCATTGTCTAAATCAAAGAGTTTTATGCTTTTTTATATTCCTTTTCTTCTCCATATTCATGTCTGTACAGTTGGTAATTGTTGATTTCACATGAAATGCTTTTGCCTGAAGGTGGGCTCTATAGTTGGCTGAGGTGGGACAGGCATGGTGTGAATAGAAAGAATCCCTTAATGGAGTTTAATTAGATACTTAACATATACTGGGAGACTCACAGACCTGAGAAAAAAGTGAGCTTGAAACAAAGAGCGGATTAAATAATTGATAGAGTTAGACATCAACTTGTCAGCAAGGGACTCCCATGAAAGGAATCCCAGTCTTCGACCACAGGGCAAGAATTGCAAATCCTCAGCTTCCTTTAATGATTATTTTTATTATTCAGTCATAGAATGTGAGCTTCACTATCATTTCTTCAGCCTGGAGTTAATTGCCCCCTTGTTAAGATGGTGGTGAGCAATTATCTTGAAAGTAATTGTGAGACTTGTGGAGGCTTTGGAAAGAGATTAGACTAACTTGGGGTTTCTCTGGAGTGGCAGAGGCTGAGGGGAAGACCTAATCGAAGTTTATGAAGTTAGGAGAGGCATAGAGAGGGTAGACCATCAGAATCCATTTCTCAGGACAAGAATGTCAAATATGAGTAGGCAAGCACTTAAAGTTGAGAGGGGGAAAAGCTCAAAGCTGCAGGGCAAGAATTTTAAACAGAATTGTAGGTGCCTAGAACGGGCTTCCAAGGTACTAGAGGAAGCAGATGCGATAGTGGCATTTAAGAGGCTTTTAGATAGACACATAACTACGAAGGAAATGGAGGGATATTGCTCATGTCCAGGCAGAAGAGGTTTAGTTTAATTCAGAACTTTATTGGGCCAAAGAGCCTGTTTATGCACTGTACTATGTTCAATGTACTCCCAATGTAGCTGGAGCACTCCTGGTGGATGAAGTGCCTATTTGGAATCATAGGAAGGCTTTTGGTAATTGCTGATTGGTTTATTATGGCCACATGTAGCAGCCATGGTGCAAAGCTTTTCTTTGCATTCTCTCCAGATCATTGTATACTTAAGTACATCAGGCAGTACAAAAGGAACAAAAGCAGAATGCAAATGGTAGTGTTACAGTAACAGAGAAAGTGCAGTGCAGGCAGACAAATAAAGTGCAAGGCCATGACAGTTGATTGAGAGATTAAGAGGTCATCCTTACAGTAGAAGAAGTCCATTCATCTTGCAGGAGACCCCCAGTGTCCCTGACGACTACAACTGCGAGAAGTGCATCCAGCTGCAGCTTCTAACAATCCACATTAAGGAGTTGGAGCTGGAACTGGATGAACTCCGGATCATTTGGGAGACTGAGGAGGTGAAAGATAGGACATATAGAGAGGTAATTTCACCCAAGGTTGAGGACACAGGAAACTGGGTGACAGTCAGGAAGGGGAAAAGGGTTAAGGAGCCTGTGCAGAGTACCCCTGTGGCCATCCCCCTCAGCAACAGGTATATCACTGTCGATACTGTCGGTGGGGGGGAGGGGGGGGGGGATGACCTAACAGAGGGAAGTCACAGTAGTTGGGTCTCTGGCACTGAGTTTGTTGTGACTCAGAAGGGCGGGGGGAAAGAAGAAGCACGCTGTGGTGATAGGGGATTTGTTAGTTAGGGGAACAGACAGGTGTTGAAACATTGTAGGTGAGAACAAGATTCCTGGATAGTATGTTGCCTCCTGGGTGCCAGGGTCCGGGATATCTCAGTTCGAGTCTTCAGCATTCTTAAGTGGAAAGGTGAACAGCCAGAAGTTGTGGTCCATGTAGGTACCAATGAATGGGTAGGATGAGTGATAAGATTCTGCATAGGGAATTCAGGGAGTTGGATGCTAAGTTAAAGGACAGGTCCTCCAGGGTTGTGATCTCAGGATTGCTACCCGTGCTATGGGCTAATGAGGCCAGAACTAAGAAGATTATACAGTTTAATATGTGGCTAAGGAGTTGGAGTAGGAGAGAGGGCATAAGATTTTTGGATCATTGGGCTCTCTTCCAGGGAAAGTGGGAGGTGGGATCTGTACAAAAGGGACGGTTTGCAACTGAACTGCAGGGGGACTAATACCCTAGCAGGAAGGTTTGTCAATACTGCACTGTGGGGTTTAAACTAGAGTTGCAGAAGGATGGGAACCAGAGAATACCAGAACAGTTACAGGAGAAGTTGTGAAGACGGATGTTGGTAAGACCTCAGGTAAAGTAAAGAATCAAAAGGTTGAGCATGGTGTGACTAGTGTCCTGAGCTGCATATATTTCAATGCAAGAAGTATCGTAGGAAAGGCGGGTGATAGTGCTGATGATGAGGTAGCTGGTTTACAAACAGAGGCAATGTGTAGTGAGGAGAGGCTGTTTAGAATTGCAGTCACCAGGATGAGTTGCAAAAACTGGTGGACAAAATCGAGAAGGGTAAATACAGGACTGAAGGTGTTGTTTTTGAATGAGCACAGTATACGGAATAAGGTAGATGAACTTGCAGCACATTTGCAGGTTGGCGGGTATGATGTTGTAGGCATCACTGAGTCATGGCTGAAAGAAGATTATAGCAGGGAGCTGAAAGTCCAGGGATACACATTGTTTCAGAAGGACAGACAAGAAGGCAGATGGGGCAGCGTTGCTCTGTTGGCAAAAAATGACATCAAACCACTAGACAAACACGAGGAAATCTGCAGATGCTGGAAATTCAAGCAACACACACAAAATGCTGGTGAAACGCAGCAGGCCAGGCAGCATCTAAAGGGAGAAGCGCTGTCGACGTTTCGGGCCGAGACCCTTCGTCAGGACTAACTGAAAGGAAAGATAGTAAGAGATTTTAAAGTAGGAGGGGGAGGGGAAAATGCGAAATGATAGGAGAAGACCGGAGGGGGTGGGGTGAAGCTGAGAGCCAGACAGGTGATTGGCAAAAGGGATACAGAGCTAGAGAAGGGAAAGGATCATGGAATGGGAGGCCTACGGAGAAAGAAAGGGGGAGGGGAGCACCAGAGGGAGATGGAGAACAGGCAGAGTGATGGGCAGAAAGAGAGGGAAAAAAACTAAATATATCAGGGATGGGGTAAGAAGGGGAGGGGCATTATTGGAAGTTAGAGAAGTCAATGTTCATGCCATCAGGTTGGAGGCTACCCAGCCGGTATATAACGTGTTATTCCTCCAACCTGAGTGTGGCTTCATCTTGACAGTAGAGGAGGCCATGGATAGACATATCAGAATGGGAATGGGACGTGGAATTAAAATGTGTGGCCACTGGGAGATCCTGCTTTCTCTGGCGGACAGAGCGTAGGTGTTCAGCGAAACGGTCTCCCAGTCTGCGTCGGGTCTCACCAATATATAAAAGGCCACACCGGGAGCACTGGATGCAGTATACCACACCAGTCGACTCACAGGTGAAGTGTTGCCTCACCATGAAGGACTGTCTGGGACCCTGAATGGTGGTGAGGGAGGAAGGGTAAGGGTAGGTGTAGCACTTGTTCCGTTTGCAAGGATAAGTGCCAGGACGGAGATCGGTGGGAAGGGATGGGGGGGGGATGAATGGACAAGGGAGTCGCATAGGGAGCGATCCCTGCGGAAAGCAGAAAGAGTGGGGGAGGGAAAGATGTGCTTGGTAGTGGGATCCCGTTGGAGGTGGCAGAAGTTACGGAGAATTATACGTTGGATCTGGAGGCTGGTGGGGTGGTAGGTGAGGCAAGGGGAACCCTATCCCCTATCACACTGCCTCCTGCATGCCTGCTGAGCTCGTTGACTTCATTAACTTTGCCTCCAACTTTCACCCTGCCCTCAAATTTACCTGGTTTAGTTCTGACACCTCCCTCCCCTTTCTTGATCTTTCTGTCTCCATCTCTGGAGACGGCCTAACTACTGATATCCACTATAAGCCTACAGACTCTCACAGCTACCTAGACTATTCCTCTTCCCACCCTGTCTCTTGTAAAAATGCTATCCCTTCTCACAATTCCTCCGTCTCCGCCGCATCTGCTCTCAGGATGAGGCTTTTCATTCCAGGTCGAAGGAGATGTCTTCCTTTTTTAAACAAAGGGGCTTCCCTTCTTCCACCATCAACTCTGCTCTCAAATGCATCTCTCCCATCTACCCTCACCCCATCCGCCCACCACCCCACTCGGGATAGGGTTCCCCTTGTCCTCACCTATCACCCCACCAGCCTCCGGATCCAACGTATAATTCTCCGTAACTTCCGCCACCTCCAACAGGATCCCAGTACCAAGCACATCTTTCCCTCTCCCCCCCTTTCTGCTTTCCACAGGGATCGCTCCCTACGCGACTCCCTTGTCCATTCATCCCCCCCATCCCTTCCCACCGATCTCCGTCCTGGCACTTATCCTTGCAAACGGAACAAGTGCTACACCTGCCCTTACACTTCCTCCCTCACCACCATTCAGGGCCCCAGACAGTCCTTCCAGGTGAGGCGACACTTCACCTGTGAGTCGGCTGGTGTGGTATACTGCATCTGGTGCTCCCAGTGTGGCCTTTTATATATTGGTGAGACCCGATGCAGACTGGGTGACCATTTCGCTGAACACCTATGCTCAGTCTGCCAGAGAAAGCAGGATCTCCCAGTGGCCACACATTTTAATTCCACGTCCCATTCCCATTCTGATATGTCTATCCATGACCTCCTCTACTGTCAAGATGAAGCCACACTCAGTTTGGAGGAACAACACTTTATATACCGGCTGGGTAGCCTCCAACCTGATGGCATGAACATTGACTTCTCTAACTTCTGTTAATGCCCCTCCCCTTCTTACCCCATCCCTGATATATTTAGTTTTTTTTCTCTCTCTGCCCATCACTCCGCCTGTTCTCCATCTCCCTCTGGTACTCCCCTCCCCCTTTCTTTCTCCTGAGGCCTCCTGTCCCATGATCCTTTCCCTTCTGCAGCTCTGTACCCCTTTTGCCAATCACCTTTCCAGCTCTTAGCTTCACCCCACCCTCTCCGGTCTTCTCCTATCATTTTGCATTTCCCCCTTCCCCCACTACTTTCAAATCTCTTACTATCTTTCCTTTCAGTTAGTCCTGACAAAGGGTCTCGACCCGAAACGTCGACAGTGCTTCTCCCTATAGATGCTGCCTGGCCTGCTGCGTTCCACGAGCATTTTGTGTGTGTTGATCAAACCACTAGAAAGAGGTATAGTGTTGAATCATTGTGGACAAAGTTAAGGAACTGTAAGGGTAAAAAGACCCTGTTAGAAGTTGTATGCAGACCCCCAAACAGTAGTAAGGCTTACAAATTACAATGGGAGATGTAATGCCAAAAGGGCATTGTTACAATAGCCATGGGGGACATCAATTTACAGATAGGTTGGGAAAATTAGGTTGATGCTGGATTTCTGGAGGGGGAGTTTCTAGAGTGCCTATGAAATGGCTTTTTAAAGCAGCTCATGGCTGAGCCCACCAGAAGATCAGCTATTCTTGATTGGGTGTTGTGTAATGAACCAGAATTGATCAGAGAGCTGAAGGTAAAAGAACCCTTAGGGGAAAGTGATCATAATACGATTGAATTCATCCTGAAATTTGAGAAAGAGAAGCTAAAGTCAGATGTGTCATTGTTACTGTGGGGTTAAGAAAATTACAGAGGCATGAGAGAGGAGTTGGCCAGGATTGATTGGGAAAGAACACTGGCAGATATGACCATAGAACGATAAGACCATAAGATATAGGAGCAGAATTAGCCATTTGGCCCATTGAGTCTGCTCCACCATTTCAACATGGCTGATCCAATTTTCCTCTCAGCCCCATTCTCCAGCCTTCTCCCTGTATCCCTTCGTGCCCTGACCAATCAAGAATCTATCAATCTCTGCCTTAAATGCACAGAAAGACTTGGTCTCCACAGCTGCCTGTGGCGAAGAATTTCACAGATTCACCACTCTGGCAGAGCAGCAATGACTGGAATTTTTGGAAGCAATTCAGAAGGCACAGGATATATACAACTCAAAGAGGAAGAACTATTCTAAGGACAAGATGACTCAACCGTGACTAACAAGAGAAGTCAAGGCCAATATAAAAGCCAAAGAGAGGGCGCATAATAGAGTAAAATTAGTGGGAAGTTAGAGGATTGGGAAGCTTTTAAAAACCAACAGAAGGCAACTTCTGTTGTTAAAGATGAAGTTAAAGATGGAATACAAAAGCAAGCTAGCCAATAATATTAAAGAGAATACCAAAAGCTTTTTCATTAAAATGTAAAAAAGAAATAAGAGTGGATAATGGACCATTTGAGAAGCTGCAGGAGAGGTAGTAATGGGGGCCAAGGAAATCGTGGATGAACTGAATAAGTATTTTGCATCAGTCTTCACTGTGGAAGACACTAGGAGTATGGTGGAAGTTCCAGGTGTAGGGGGCATTAAGTGTGTGAAGTTACCATTACTAGAGAGAAGGTTCTTGCGAAACTGAGAGTTCTGAAGGTTGATGAGTTACCTGGATCAGATGGTGTACACCCCAGGTTTCTGAAAGAGGTGGCTGAAGAGATTGTGGAGGCATTAGTAATGATCTTTTAAGAATCATAGATTCTGGAATGGTTCAGGAAGACCGGAAAATTGAATTGGTTTGAATTGACTTTATTACTTACATCCTTCACATACATGAGGAGTAAAAATCTTTACATTACTTCTCTGTTTAAATGTGGAATTTATAGTAATTTATAATAAATAGTATGTACAACAGGACAGTCAATATAAAATAGAAATACAATTGTACCTGCGTGAATTAATCAGTCTGATGGTCTGGTGGAAGAAACTGTCCCGGAGCCTGTTCTTCCTGGCTTTTATGCTGCAGTACAGTTTCCTGGATGGTAGCAGCTGGAACAGTTTGAGGTTGGGGTGACTTGGGTCCCCAATGATCCTTTGGGCCCTTCTTACATACCTGTCTTTGTAAATGTCCTAAATAGTGGGAAGTTCACATCTACAGATGCACTGGGCTGTCCGCACCACTTTCCGCAGAGTCCTGCGATTGAGGGAAGTACAGTTCCCTTACCAGGCTGTGATGCAGCCAGTCAGGATGATCTCAGTTGTGCCCCTGTATAAAGTCCCTAGGACTTGGGGTCCTATACCAAACTTCCTCAACCGTCTGAGGTGAAAGAGGCACTTTTGTCACTCCACTCTTCAAGAAGGGAGGGAGGAAAGATATTATAAAGTTAGAAAAAGAATCTCAAAGACACATGAGGGGATCCTCTGATATCCAGGCAATCTTTCTTCTCTTCTCTTTCTTTCTTTCTTTCTTTTTTTTCCGTTAGATAAGGATTAAGGGGGGAGGGTTAATATCACTTTTCTTACCATTTCATTATTACATTTATTCTTGTAATTTCTAAAATTCAATAAATAAATAATATTTTTTTAAAAAGAAGGGAGAGAGGCAGAAGAAAGGAAATTATAGGCCAGTTAGTCTGACCTCGGTGGCTGGGAAGATGTTGTAGTCAATTATTAGACCATATGACATAGGAGCTGAATCAGGCCATTTGCCCGATCAAGTCTGCTCTGCCATTCAATCATGGCTGATCCTTTTTTCCTCTCCTCAGCCTCACTCCCCAGTCTTCTCCCAACAACCTTTGATGCCGTGTCCAATCAAGAACCTATCAAATTCTGCCTTAAATTCACCCAAGGATCTGGTCTCCACACCTGCCTGTGGTAATAAATTCCACAAATTCACCACTGTCTGGCGAAAGAAATTTCTTTGCATCTCTCTATCCTGAGGCTGTGCCCTCTTTCCTGATGTCCCTCTATCCCGAGGCTGTGCCCTCTTTCCTGATGTCCCTTTATCCTGAGGCTGTGCTCTCTTGTCCTAGACTTGGAGACACCTGATAAAATAGGCCATAGTCAGCATGGTTTCCTCAAGGGAAAATCTTGCCTGACCAATCTGTTGGAATTGTTTGAAGAAATAACAAGCAGGATTGACAAAGGAGAATCAGTTGATGTTTTGTACTTGGATTTTCAGAAGGCCACACATGAGGTTGCCTTACAAGCTACGAGCCCATGGTATTATAGGAAAGATTCTAGCACGGATAAAGCAGTGGCTGATTGGCAGGACGCAATGAGAGGGAATAAAGGGAGCCTTTTCTGGCCTCGACTATACCTCTTCCCACCCTGCCACATGCAAAAATGCTATTCCCTATTCCCAGTTCCTCCATCTCCGCTGCATCTGCTCCCAGGATGAGGCTTTCCGTTCCAGGACATCTCAAATGTCCTCTTTCTTTAAGAATCATGGTTTCCCTTCTGCCGTCATCAATGATGCCCTCACCCGCATCTCCTCCATTTCCTGCACTTCGGCCCTCACCCCATCCTCCCGTCACCACAACAGGGACAGAGTTCCCCTTGTCCTCACCTACCACCCCACCAGCCTCCTGATCCAGCATATTATCCTCCACAACTTCCGCCATCTTCAACAGGACCCCAGCACTAAACACATCTTTCCCTCTCTACCCCTCTCTGCTTTCTGCAGGGATCGTTCCCTCCGCGACTCCCTGGTCCACACGTCCCTCCCCACAGATCTCCCACCTGGCACTTATCCCTACAAGTGTAAGCACTACACCTGTCCCTACACCTCCTCTCTTACCACCATTCAGGGCCCCAAACAGTCCTTCCAGGTGAGGCAACACTTCACTTGTGAGTCTGTTGGGGTCATCTATTGCGTCCAATGCTCCCGATGCAGCTTCCTCTACATCGGCGAGACCCGACACAGATTGGGGGACCGCTCCGTCTGCCACAACAGACAGGATCTCCCGGTTGCCACCCACTTCAGCTCTGCTTCACATTCCCATTCAGATATGTCCATACATGTCCTCCTCTACTGCCATGATGAAGCCAAACTCAGGTTGGAGAAGCAACACCTCATATACCGTCTGGGTAGTCTCCAGCCCCTTGGCATGAACATTGAATTCTCCAACTTCTGGTAATTCCCTCCCTCTCCCTTCCCCCATCCCAGTTTCACTCTGTCTTCTCCTCCAGCTGCCTATCACCTCTCATGATTCTGCCTTCTTCTACCACACATAGTGCTTTCCCCTTAATTCCTTCTTCACCTTTCCTGCCTATCCCCTCCCTGCTTCCCCTCCCCCACCCCTTGATCTTTCCTCTGGTTTTTCACCTGGCACCTTCCACCTTCTTTATAGGGCCCCTGCCCCCTCCCTCTTCAGTCCTGACAAAGGGTCTCAGCCCGAAACATTGACTCCTCGTTTTCACGGATGCTGCCTGACCTGCTGAGTTCCTCCAGCGTGTTGTGTGTGTTGCTTTTCTGGCTGGCTGCCGGTGACTAGTGGTGCTCCACTGGAGTCTATGTTGGGACCAATTTTTTAAATGTTATATGTCAATGATTTGGATGATAGAATTGATGGCTTTGTTGCAAAGTTTGCAGAAGATATGAGGATAGGTGGAGGGGCAGGTAATTTTGAGGAAGTAGAGAGGCTACAGAAGGACAGACAGATTAGGAAACTGGGCAGAGAAGTGGCAGATGCAATATGTTCTCAAGCTTTTGTATCTTCTGGCTGATGAGGGAGGGCAGAGGAGAGAGAATCAGAATAAAGTGTTGCAAAGAAAGTGCAGAGTGCAGTGCAGGCAGACAGGAAGCTGTGACAAGGTAGATTGTGTGGTCAAGAGTTTGTCTCATCAAGGGGAAAGCAGGAGTGTGTGTGTGTGTGTGTGTGTGTGTGTGTGTGTGTGTGTGTGTGTGTGTGTGTGTGTGTGTGTGTGTGTGTGTGTGTGTGTGTGTGTGTGTGTGTGTGTGTGTGTGTGTGTGTGTGTGTGTGTGTGTGTGTGTATTTGCAGTAGAATTCAACCTGTGATGTTTTGTTTGCCTCCAAAGTAAAAAAAAGTACCTAGGGTAAAACACTTGAAGGAATGTTAGTCAAAGTGCTCACAAACCACAGGATCAACATCTGGTACCAACAGTATTTAAGTGGATAATTTAGTTAACAGTGAATAATCCCCATTCCACACCAAGGTTTGTGGAAGGTTCTGGCTGGTAAATACTAAAGAGAGGCGGCTGGAATATCTTTTTTTGGAGATGGATATTGCCGTGCACACAATTCTTGTGAATGTTGACATCTTGCTAAATTAAGTGCTTACATAAAGGTAAATGAAAATTAAATACAAGGAGGTGTTTTCAATGCAACAGCTGTCAGATAACCGTAACCACATTTTAAATTTCATTGGTGCTGAGAATTGGTAGCTTCACATCTGATAGTTAAATCCTCTGTCTCTCCCAAGGAGTTCACTCCCCTGGGCCTTATTCCACATTGAACACAGATTCAGAACCATCAGACCTTTTGCATTATTTATGACTAGATAGGTATGAAGGTGTGGTTCCCCAAGCCCTCTCCGCCAATAAAAATAAAAAAAACCATCAGGTTATCCCTCAACATTGTGTGAAAGAACAGGGCAGGGTGAATCCTATATTTTATACTTTAGAAGCTGATTGATTTCTCTGGTGTCTGTATAACTTCCTTTGCCTGGAAATATTTCCACTGGAGTCCAATATCCAACCTCCTTCATGTACATGTTAGTGTGTACCTCTTCAGTAAACTTACTGTATCCCAGCACTATGCTGAGCACTGATCTGTCTGGAAGGCAGTACTGCCTTTACCCCAGACATTAACCAAATTCTCTTCCCCCATTTCTGACAAAATTTACCTCCTAATCCTTATCCAAAACTGCTTACAAAGTCTTGGAAACATCAAGATGTTTTATCTGATAGAGGTTTGTAAGGTTACAAGAAGCATAGATAGAGCTGGCAGGCAGTGTTTCTTTCCCAGGGTTGAAATGTCTAATTCTGTTTAAGGTGACGGGGGTAAATGCAAAAGAGATGTGAGGGGCAAGATTTTACGCAGAGTGTGGAGGGTGCCTGGAATGTGCTGAATGGGTGGTAGTAGAGGCAGATAAATTCGGGACATTTCAGAGATGTTTAAACAGGAAATGGAAGGATATGGACATTGTGTAGGCAGAAGAGATTAGTTTAGTTAGTCATTAGGTTACTAATTTAATTGGTTCAGCAGAACATTGTGGGCCAAAGGGCCAGTTCTGCGAGAGCAATTGAGTCTCTTCCTTAAGACCACTCTGTGGTACAGCTTTTGACACCAGTCACTGCTCAAGTCAAGAATTGACTGACTTCAATGAAACATGTTTTGTTGGTGGATGTACCTCAGTTTTCTACCTTAATAAGTAGCAATGTCAAAGGGGGCTTAATCCAGCATGCAATTCCCATCAATGCTTTCCCTTTTAACTTTGTGACCTTGCAATGAAACCTCGTTACATAAACTGGGATCGCACTATAACCTTCTGTGGAGGTACAGTGGCAATCCTAGTTACTCCACAGAAGTTGGGGGGGGGGGTGTAATTTCTATGTCTGAAGACTGTGGTTCTCCTCATTCCAGACATTCAAGGGGAAAACTCTCTGTATCGTACGAAGGAAGTTATGTTTCACTGGAGGATAAAATTAATCTGAGGCATATCTGCAGCCTTAAGGAAGATATTAGGCAAAAGAGCCCATGGCAGAATATTGAATTGGAGCAGAGAGTTACCCTGGTGTCTTGGCCAATATTGATCCTTTAATCAATATTTCTAAAAGACTATCTGGTTGTAATAACTTTGCTCTTTGTGGGAACTTATGATACATAAACTCACAGCCAAGATTCCTACATAGGAAGTGTAATCACAATTGTAAAATGCTTCATAGGCTGTAAAGTGCTTTGGCATGTAGACACCATATGCACTATATTACTCAGAATTGAAACTGCTTTCATTTTGGACAATGAATAATCAGCACACTGCCTATAAACTGGTTGGAACGTGATCTAATTGCCAGCCATTAATGTTGTTGACTATCCTTCACCAAATTCTTGCAGTTAAAAGGAGTGAGTACCCTGGAGACCGATTGCAGGCAAATTTTAAACAATGGCATGGATGTAAAGAGCACATATGTCGCGGAAGTGTGTAAACCTGCTGCCCAATGACTTCTATTCAGAATCAGAATCAGGTTTAATATCACCAGCATATGTCGTGAAAATTGTTTTGCGGCAACAGTGCATTGCAATACATAAAAATAAAAACTATAACTTACATATGAAATATATACACACATATATATATATATACATAATATATAATATTAAACAAGTAGTGCATCAAAGAGCAAAAATGAGAAAAAAATACTGAAGTAATGTTAACACGAGTGAATCTGCAGATGCTGGAAATAAATAAAAAAACACAAAATGCTGGCAGAACTCAGCAGGCCAGGCAGCAACTATGGGAGGAGGTAATAATGACGTTTCAGGACGAAACCCTTCACCAGGAGTGAAGTAACATGGGATGGTCGAGGGGGGATAAGAAGTGGGGGGAGGGATAAAGTAGAGAGCTGGGAAGTGATAGGCTGGAGGGAAATGGGCTAGGGGGAAGGTGGAGAATTATGGAAAATAAAAGAGAAAGAAAGGTAGGGCTGGGGGGAGAGATTATAGTGAGGGGGGAAAAAGAGAGAGAAAGAGAACCAGACTAAAATAATAGATAGGGATGGGGGTAAGGGTGGGGGGCAGGGGTAACAACGGAGGTCAGTGAGTTGGATGTTCATGCCAGCAGGAAGGAGGCTACCTAGACGGGAGATAAGGTATTGCTCCATCGACCTGCGTGTGGCCTCATCTTGACGGTAGAGGAGGCCGTGGACAGACATATCGGAGTGGGAGTGGTCTGTGGAATTGAAGTGTGTGGCCACAGGGAGATCCCGCCACTGTTGGAGGACCGAGCGCCGGTGTTCGGCGAAACGTTCTCCCAGTCTGCGGCAGGTCTCCCCAACGTATAAATGGCCACATCGGGAGCACCGGATACAGTATATCACCCCAGCTGACTCGCAGGTGAAGTGTTGCCTCACCTGAAAGGACTGTCTGGGGCCTGGGATGGTGGTGAGGGAAGAAGTGTGGGGGCAGGTGTAGCACTTCTTCAGTTTGCAGGGATGAGTGCCCGGAGGGAGGTCCGTGGGGAGGGATGGGGGGGGGGGGGAGATGATTGGACAAGGGAGTCGCGTAGGGAGCGATCCCTGCGGAAAGCCAAGAGTGGGGGTGAGGGGAAGATGTGGTTGGTGGTGGGATCACGTAGGAGGTGACAGAAGTTACGGAGGATTATGCGTTGGATCTGTAGGCTGATAGGGTGATAGGTGAGGACCAGGGGGACTCTATCCCTGGTGGGCTGGCAGGGGGATGGGGTGAGGGCAGAGGTGCGTGAAATACAGGAGACGCGATGGAGGGCAGAGTTGATAGTGGACGAAGAGAAGCCCCTTTCTTTAAAAGATCCAGCCTACAGATCCAACGCATAATCCTCTGTAACTTCCGCCACCTCCTATGTGATCCCACCACCAACCACATCTTCCCCTCCCCCCCACTCTCGGCTTTCCGCAGAGATCACTCCCTACGCGATTCCCTTGTCCATTCATCCCCCCCATCCCTCCCCACGGACCTCCCTCTGGGCACTCATCCCTGCAAACTGAAGAAGTGCTACACCTGCCCCCACACTTCTTCCCTCACCACCATCCCAGGCCCCAGACAGTCCTTTCAGGTGAGGCACCACTTCACCAACAAGTCAGCTGGGGTGATATACTGTTTCCGGTGCTCCTGATGTGGCCATTTATACATTGGGAAGACCCGCCGCAGACTGGGAGACCGTTTCACCGAACACCGGCGCTCAGTCCTCCAGCAGTGGCGGGATCTCCCTGTGGCCACACACTTCAATTCCACAGACCACTCCCACTCCGACATGTCTGTCCATGGCCTCCCCTACCGTCAAGATGAGGCCACACGCAGGTCGATGGAGCAATACCTTATCTCCCGCCAAGGTAGCCTCCTTCCTGCCGGCATGAACATCCAACTCACTGACCTCTGTTGATACCCCTGCCCCCCACCCTTAACCCCATCCCTATCTATTATTTTAGTCTGGTTCTCTTTCTCTCTCTTTTCCCCCCTCACTATAATCTCTCCCCCCAGCCCTACCTTTCTTTCTCTTTTATTTCCCATAATTCTTCACCTTCCCACTAGCCCATTTCTCTCCAGCCTATCACTTCCCAGCTCTCTACTTTATCCCTCCCCCCACTTCTTATCCCCCCTCAACCATCCCATGTTACTTCACTCCTGATGAAGGGTTTCGGCCCGAAACATCGTTATTACATCCTCCCATAGATGCTGTCTGGCCTGCTGTGTTCTGCCAGCATTTTGTGTTTTTTACTGAAGTAATGTTCATGGGTTTATTGTCCATTCTGAAATCTGATGGTGATGGGGAATAAACAGTTCCTGAATACTGAGTGTGTGGTTTCAAGCTTCTGTACCTCCTCCTTGACGGCAGCAATGAGACGAGGGCATGCCCTGGGTGATGGGTGTCCTTAATGATGGATGACGACTTTGTGGGGCATCCCCTTTTGAAGGTGCCCTTGGTGCTGGCGAGGCTAGTGCCCATGATGGAGTTGGTTGAGTTCGCAAACTTCTGCAGCTTTTCCTTATATCAGACAGACAAAGAAGGGGATGCTAAGCCAGAGCAGACAAATTTAAAAAGAGGACCCTCCTAAGTTTGGCCAAAGCTGGGAATTCCAGAGTGTGTTGAATATGGACAGCAGATAACACAGTAGTAAAGATTGCAGCAAAGGGAGAGAACATAGCATGTAGGACACAGAACATAGAAATATTTTCTATGTTCTACAAAATGGCAGTGAAGATTAGAGTGTAGATAGAGATCATAGAACATAGGCCCTGTGATTCACGTTCCATATTCAATGTTCTATGTTCTGTTCCATGTCCTATGCTCTATGTCCTACAACGTGTCTATGAAGATTGGAGAGCGATTGGGGGGGGCGGCACTGGGGGAGATCTACAAGATTGAAGCATTGAGAACATCTTCAAAAGGCTGCTTCCATCATTATAGACCAAGAACATGCCCTCTTCTCTTTGCTACCATCAAGGAGGAGGTACAGGAATCTGAAGAGAGACACACTCAACATTTTAAGAACAGCTTCTTCCCCTTCACCATCAGATTTCTGAATGAACAACAAACCCATGTGAACTGCTTCACTATATTTTTCTATTTTTTCTCCTTTTGTACTATTTAGTTAAATATACACACACAAACATATTTTTTATTGTAATTTACAGTTTTTTAATTATTATGTATTGCATTGCACTGTAGCCACAAAGACAACAAATTTCACAACGTACAATATGCCAGTGATATTAAGCCTGATTCTGAAGTTACCAGTCTGAGGACTAGAAACTCAAATGAGATGGATGTTAACATAGAACATAGAATATAGAAATCTACAGCACATTACAGGCCCTTCGGCCCACAACGTTGTGCTGAGCATGTAACCTACTCTAGAAACTGCCTAGAATTACCCTAGCGCATAGCCCTCTGCCTTTTTCTAAGCTCCATGTATCTATCTAAGAGGCTCTTAAAACCCACTACTGTTTCTGCTTCCACCACCATTGCTGGCAGTACCTTCCATGCACCCACCACTATCTGTGTGAAAAAGTTACCCCTGATATCCCTATGGTACCTGTTTCTAAGCACCTTAAACCTGTGTCCCCCTTGTGGCAACCATTTCAGCCCTGGGAAAAAGCCTCTGACTATCCACACGTACAATGCCCTTCATCATCTTATACACCTCTATCAGGTCACCTCTCATCCTCCATCGCTCCAAGGAGAAAAGGCCAAGTTTGCTCAACCTATTCTCATAAGGTACGTCCTCTTAAGCCAGAGGAATTTACTGAAAAAGGTATTGGCTCGTGAGTGGGTCTATAAAATATATAATCTTTCCAGCTGACAGTAACATTTAGTGACAGTGACACTGGGCATAGAATCATAGACTAATACAGCATGGAGGCATCCACTGAGACTGTGCTGGCCCAATCATCCATTTACACACCAGCCCTACAATAACCCTGTTTTCTATTCTTCTCACACTCTGATTAACTTCCCTGACATTCTAGCACTCACCTACACACCCAGGGCAAATGTCTACTCTTGAATTACCCTAGCAACCCACACACTTCTGAGAGGTGGGAGATTCCCACTGCTTCCTGTAAGGAGTTTCTACGTTCTCCCCGTTATTGTGTGGGCTTCCTCCCACAGCCCAAAGATGGACCAGTTGGTAAGTTAATTGGTCATTGTAAATTGTCCTGTGATTAGGCTAGGATTGTATTGGGGGATTGCTGGCTAGTGTGACTCAAAGGGCCAGAAGGGCCTTCTCCACACTGTATCTCAATAAATAGGAACTGGAGCACCCGGAGGAAACCTGTGTGGCCACAAGACGAATATGCAAGCACTGAGAGACAGCGGCTAAGGTCAGGATTGCATCCAGGTGCTCTGGCGCTATGAAGGCTTCAGCATTACTACTCATGCCACCCATCTACAAACGGACAGGAGCTGACTTAAAAAGCTGCTTTGCAAGGTGATTCTGTGTCTTTAAATAAACAGTCCTCAGTATCATGTGGTAATAGCTAGCAATTACAACTGTGGGAGAAAACAGGCAGCCATGTCAGAAAACATGTTTCAAATCTGTTTCCTTCTAATTATGGTCCTATAACTGAAGGCCGGTAACACTATTCTGTTAGTTTATAGTTAGAAGTAGTACACCAAGGGTTAATTCAACCACAGAACAATTAATCTGAACACCCAGTTATAATTATGTTGAGGGAAAAGTACCGTTTATTTTAATTCAACAAGCTTTTTCAAAGAGTTGCTGATCCTTTGGAGGGAGATTCCACATTACACAGCTGAATGTTCTGCCCTGTGGCAAAAGTCTTTTCTCCCTACCTGTCCCACAAAGCATCAGAATTTTAAAGGGACCTTCCCCAGCTAACCTGCAATCAAACCTCTTCACCAGTCGCCCTTATATTTAAAATGTCAACCTTTCAAGTATAAGTAAGAGTTTAGGGCATGGATCACTTTGTGGAATTATGACATTTTACCCATTAGTGATTGCAGGAGGTCCAGGACAGGCTGCTCAATGTTTTGATTTTCCTTTGTTTGAGACATGATAGTGTGGAAGGGAGTAAAGGGGGAGGAGTAGCATTACTAGTCAGGGTATGGCAATGCACAGACAGGACAGACGGGAGAGCTTGTCTACTGAGGCAATATGGGTGGAAATGGGGATTAGAAAAGGGATGACCACATTAATGGGATATTATAGACCAATAGTCAGTGGAAATTTAAAGGAGCAAATTTCTAGAGAGATTGTAAACTGCTGTAAGATGTTTAATACTGTAATAGTAGATGGTTTTAATTTTACACATATTGAATTGGACTCTCCTACCGTAAAATGGTTGGGTGGGATAGAGTTTGTCAAATGCATTCAGAAACGATTCCTTAATCACTGCATAGAGATACCAACTAGAGCGAGTGTGATACTAGATCTCCTAATAGGGAATGAGACAGAGCACATGACAGAAGTTTGTGCAGGACAACACTTTACATCTAATGATAATAACGCCATTGGTTTCAATATAATTATGGAGAGGGATAGGTCTGGTCCTTGGGCTAATATTCTAAATTGGAGAAAGGTCAATTTTGATGGTATCAGACATGATCTAGCAAGTGTGGATCAGGACAGGTTATTTTCTGGCAAATGAATACTTGGTGAGGGGAAGGCCTTCAAGAATAAAATTTTGAGAATACAGAGTTTTATATATTCTTGTCAGAATAAAAGGCAAGGATTACAGGTTTACAGAACCTTGGTTTTTGAGATGTATTAAGGTCCTGGTTAAGAAGAAGGAGGAGGAGTTACAAAAGCAGAGTAGACAGGAAGGAACAAATGAGGTACTTATGGAGAACACTTAAGAAAGGAATCAGGAAGGATAAAGAAGGCACGAAATTGCTTTAGCAGACAAGGTGAAAGAAAATCCCAAGGGCTTCTACAGATATATTGAGCAAAAGGATTGTAAGAGACAAAATTGATCCTCTTGTTAAGATCAGAGTGGTTATCTATGCATGGAGCTTCAAGAGATGGAGGAGATCTTAAATAAATTTTTTTGCATCTGTATTTACTTGAGAGATGGACACTGAGTCTATAGAAGGGAGGCAAAGCTGCAATGAGGTCATGGACCATTTACAGATTACAGAGGAGGAGGTGTTTGTTTTCTTGAGACAAATTAGGGTGGATAAATCCCCAGAGCATGACAAGTTTCCCCTTGGGTCTTGAGGGAGGTTATTGAAGAAAAGACAGTTAAATCGTCTTTAGCAATGAGTGAGGTGCCAGAGGTTAGGAGGATAGCTAAAAGTTGTTCCGTTGTTTAAGAAAGACTCTGAACAAAAGCTGGGTAACTATAGGCCTGTGAGCTTGACACCAGTGCTGGTAAAGTTATTGGAAGGTATTCTAAGGGATCGGATATACAAAGACTGATTAGGGGTAGTCAACCTGGCTTTGTGCATAGTAGGTTGTGACTAACTAATCTTAGAGTTTTACAAGGAAGCTACCAGGAAAGTTGATGAAGGAAAAGCAGTGGATGTTGTCTACATGGACTTTACCTGACAAGGTCCCGCTTGAGAAGTTGGTCAAGGAAGTTCAGTTGCTTGGCATTCAGGATGAGGTAGTAAATTAGATTAGATATTGGGTTTTTGGGAGAAGCTAGTGAGTGGTGTTAGATGGTTGCCTCTGGTTGGAGCCCTGTGTCTAGTGGTGTGCTGCAGGGATCAGTACTGGGTCGTTTGACATCTATGTCAATGATCAAGATGATAATGCAGTAAACTGGATCAGTAAATTTGTAGAAGACTCCAAGATTAAGGGCGTAATAGACAACAAGGAAGGCCATTAAAGCTTGCGGCAGAATCTGGACCAGCTGGAAAAAATAATCTTAAAATGGCAGATGGAATTTAATGCAGACAAGTGTGAGGGGTTACACTTTGGAAGGAACAACCAGGGTAGGCCTTACACAGTGAGTGTTAGGGCACTGAGGAGTGCTGTGGAATGAAGGGATCTGGGAATACAGATTCATAATTCCTTAAAAAAGGCATCACAGGTAGATAGGGTCGTAAGGAGAGTGTTTGGCACATTGGCCTTCATAAATCAAATTACTGAGTACAGGAGTTGGGATGTTATGTTGAAGTTGTATAAAATGTTGGTGATGCCTAATTTGGAGTATTGCATGTAGTTCTGGTCACCTACGTACAGGGAAAATATCAATAAAATTGAAAGGATTTAGAGGAAATTTACAAGGATGTTGCCTTGAGTTAAAAGGAAAGGCTGAATAGGTTAGGACTTTATTCCCTGGAACATAGAGATTTGATGGAGGTATACAAGATTATGCAGGGTATAGATAGGATTAATTCAAGCAGATTTTTTTTTCCACTGAGGTTGGGTGAGACTAGAATTTGAGGTCATGGCTTAAGGGTGAAAGGTGAAATGTCTAAGGGGAACGTGAAGAGGAACTTCTTCACTCAGGGCGGTGAGAGTGCAGAACAAGTTGCCAGCGGAAGTGTAGACTCAAGATTGACTATATGTAAAATAAATTTGGATAAGTACATGGATGGGAGGGGTATGGAGGGCTATGGTCCAGGAGCAGTTTGATGGGACTAGGCAGATTAATAGTCCAGCATGGACTAGATGGGCTGAAGTGCCTGCTCTGCGTTGAGGTCTTCTATTACTCTACAATTCTATGCCAGTTGAAACTTCCATATTATCCCCACCTCATCAGTCACATTCTACTAAGTCCCCCTGAAGATTCCCTAAGTTATAGTCATAGAATACTACAGCACAGCAGGTCCACTGCTCCATGCCAACTAACGTTCCCAGGAATGTTAATCCCATTTGCCTGTGTTCGGCCTGTATTCATGGTCTTTTAAATGTTGTTATCGTATCTTCCTCAACTACTTCCTCTGACAGCTCAGTCCATATATATACCACACTCTGTGTGATAACGTTGCCCCTCATGTTCCTATTAAATCCCTCCTCGTCATCTAATTCCTACACCCTCATGTTCTTGATTACTCAACCTTGGGAAAAAGGCTCTGCCTATTCATCCCATCTATCCTCCTTGTGATCTCGTACACCTCTATTATATCTCTCTTCATTCTCTTACACTTCAGTGAATAAAATCACAGTCTGCTCATCTTCTCTGCAATATACAGTTCCTCGAGTCCCTGCACCATTCTTGGAAATACCCTTTGCGCTCTTTCCAGCTTTGAGCAAGTTCGCTCAACTCATGTGCCCAGAATTGGCCGCAGTTGGAGGATAAGCAGTCTTATGAAAATTTATTTCCATCATTTGAACTAAAACTAGAAAAGATCACAACTCCGTTGAAGAGATCTTGTTGTGTATGAAGTATAAAGTGGCTACCTCGTTTTTGACGTTAGTGACTTCTTAAAAGCTGCAAAGCACTTTGAGACACCCTGATATAATGAAAGCTGTTATATGAATGCTAGTCTTTCTTTTTATTCGGCAGTCTTACTTAAGAAAACCACGGATCCCTTCTCATTTTGCCCTGACATCTCGAAATATTTTTCTGCAGCTACTTCAGTTCTCTTTGTTCCTGCACCATCTTTAAGGTCAAATCATTTCATTTATGTTGCCTCTTTCCAATCTTATCATACTTTCTTCCCATTAATTTTATCTGCCTCATGTTGACTTGTTCAACCAGTCTCAATATCAGTTTAAGTTCTTTACTATTCTCATCATTGTGTCCTACGTTTGTCAGTTCTGTGTCATTTCCAGCCTTTGAAATTATTCTCTCTGTATCGGAGACTAAGCTTTTAATATGTATCAGGAAGATGGGTGACCCCTCTGACCAGTTTCTCTCATCATCATCTGATTTCCATCTCTTAACCAATTCTTTATCTATTTGTAATCACCACTTTCATTCCACAGTCCTTGATTTTTCTAAATGGTCTATTATGTGACACTTTACTAATCATCTTTTGAAACTCCACGTGAAAACCATCAAATCAACAATCCTCACTAGCCCTTTCCATTGTGTTAACATATTCAGTGAAACACAATCTGCCATTGACAAATGCATGCTGGCTCTTATGAATTAATTCAGTTTTTTCTGATAGTTAATTAATTTTTTTTCTGGATTGCTAAACCTATCTCTGAACAATTCTCACACTACCAGTGGTTTGTAGATGCTGGGTTTGTTCAGGACTCTAATTTAGTTTCCTGGCAACAGTTCGGCATCTGAGGAGGATTGGAAAATTGTTGCCAAAGCCTGTACAATTTTCACCTTTCCTCAGCAAACTAAGATCCATCTCATTCAAACTGGGTGACATTTTCACTTTGAACATTGCCAGTCTTTTAACCAGAGATTATTTATCTAATTCCATCCTACCCAACATCTCTCCTACTGTGATGTTGGTAATATCCTCTTCTGTGCAGATAGCATCAAAGCCAAGAATTCCTCATATTAGACCTTATTTGGCCCTACTCTTTGACAGAAAATCAAAATAAAATTGTTGGTTCTGGAAGTCTGAATTAAAACTAGAAAATGCTGAAAAAGTACTCAACAGGTCTGGCAATGTCTGTGCAAAGAGAAACAGGTCTGCTGAAGGATTTTCATCCTGAAATGTTAAATCAGTAATGCTTTCCGCAGATGTTGGTGAACTCCCTGCTCCACAACTATTCCATTCTGTGCAGTTTTTCCACACTCTGCAGTGATGTTAAAGGTTTCAGCGGTGCACAGAGGATTGGGGTGATTAGTTCACAATGATTGAACAAGTGCACTGAATGCATTGAGTACACGTCAGGAAGTCATGATGCAGCTTTATATAGCTTTGGTTAGTCCATATCTGGCATATTGCATTCAATTCTGGTCACCCCCATTATAGGAACGATGTGGGTGGCTGGATCAGATAAAGAGATTCATGGTCTGATCAGGGACAGTCAGCATGGCTTTGTGAAGGGCAGATCGTGTCTAACAAGCCTGATAGAGTTCTTTGAGGAGGTGACCAGGCATAGAGATGAGGGTAGTGCAGTGGATGTGATCTACTTGGATTTTAGTAAGGCATTTGACAAGGTTCCATATGGTAGGCTTATTCAGAAAGCCAGAAGGCATGGGATCCAGGGAAGTTTGGCCAGGTGGATTCAGAATTGGCTTACCTGCAGAAAGCAGAGGGTCATGGTGGAGGGAGTACATTCAGACTGGAGGGTTGTGACTAGTGGTGTCCCACAAGGATCTGTTCTGGGGACCTCTACTTTTCGTGATTTTTATGAATGACCTGGATGTGGGGGTAGAAGAGTGGGTTGGCAAGTTTACAGATGACACAAAGGTTGGTGGTGTTGTGGATAGTGTAGAGGATTGTTGAAGATTGCAGAGGGACATTGATAGGATGCAGAAGTGGGCAGAGAAGTGGCAGATGGAGTTCAACCCGGAGAAGTGTGATGTGATACACTTTGGAAGGACAAACTCCAAGGCAGAGTACAAAGTAAATGACAGGATACTTGGTAGTGTGGAGGAGCAGAGGAATCTGGGGGGACATGTTCACAGATCCCTGAAAATTGCCTCACAGGTAGATACGGTAGTTAAGAAAGCTTATGAGGTGTTAGCTTTCATAAGTCGAGGGATAGAGTTTAAGAGTTGTGAGGTAATGATGCAGTTCTATAAAACTCTGGTTAGGCCACACTTGGAGTACTGTGTCCAGTTCTGGTCACTTCACTATAGGAAAGATGTGGAAGCATTGGAAAGGGTACAGAGGAGATTTACCAGGATGCTGCCTGGTTTAGAGAGTATGGATTATGATCAGAGATTAAGGGAGCTAGGGCTTTACACTTCGGGGAGAAGGAGGATGAGAGGAGACATGATAGAGGTCTACAAGATATTAAGAGGAATAGATAGAGTGGACAGCAAGCGCCTCTTCCCCAGGGCACCACTGCTCAATATAAGAGGACATGGCTTTAAGGTAAGGGGTAGGAAGTTCAAGGGGGATATTAGAGGAAGGTTTTTTACTCAGAGAGTGGAGTGGTTGATGCATGGAATGCACTGCCTGAGTCAGTGGTGGAGGCAGATATACTAGTGGAATTTAAAAGACTACTAGGCAGGTATATGAAGGAACTTAAGGTGGGGGGTTATATGGGAGGCAGGGTTTAAGTGTCGGCACAACATTGTAGGCCCAAGGGCCTGTACTGTGCTGTACTATTCTATGTTCTATGTTCTAAATCAGCAGAAGAGAAAGAGATAGAAGAGATGTGACTGAGGGCTCTGCCAGCTCTGGTGAAAGGAAGCCACAAGTAAGGATGAAAGAAAATATCAGGTCATTCGAGCAGACACCATGTAATGCAATAGAGTCCTTACAACAAGCAAGGTGGGAAAAAGTATGATGGAGCTTCATAAAGCTCTGGTTAGTCACACCTGGAGTATGGTATTCAATTCTAGATGTTCCATTATGGAAAGATATGGAAGCTTTGGAGAAGGTGCTGAAGGGATTGACTAGGGTACTGAATGGACTACAGGACATGCTAATAGGAGGGACTGGACAAATTTGGTTTATTTCTTCCAGAGTGAGAGAGGCTGAGGGGAGACTTGATTGAGGTTTGCATAATTATGAGAGGTATAGTTAGAGTAGACAGCCAGTATGATTTTCCAGCGTCAAAATGTTTGATACTAGAGGAGATGCATTTAATGTGAGAGGAGTGAAGTTCAAACATAATATGTGGGGCAAATGTTTTTTACATGAGGGTGGTGGGTGCCTGGATCGTGTTGTCAGGGTTGCTGGTGGAGACAAATCGGACAGGCAGCCTAAGAGGCTCTTGAATAGGCACATGAATGTGCAGAGAAGGGAGGGATAGGGACATTGTGTAGGCAGAAGGGATTAGTTTAGTTAGATATTTAATTACTAGTTTAATTAGTTTAGCACAGCATCATGGCCATAAGGCCTGTTCCTATTCTGTACTGTTCAATGTTCTGTGTTCTGTTGTTGCTTATTCGTAGAATCCACATGGGCAGAGACATCAACAAAGGGAATATTCAGTCAGTCATAAGGTCATACAGTCTGGAAGCAGACCACTCTCCCACCACATTCATCCGAACAGTGGACACCCACCCCTAATCATTCCAACTTCCATACTTGGTCCATAGTCCTTCATGCCTGGGTGATCATCTAGGCACCTCAGCAACTATAAAAGTTGGTAAACACTATGTATTTCAGGTACTCACCACTCTGAGTGAAAAACACGTCCTTAGATTCCATCAATATCTCTTATTCTTTACCTAAATATATACCGTCTAGTTTTATTCACCTCAAATAAAGGGAGAATTTTCATGTGGTTTACTCCATCTACACCCTTCATAATTTTATAAACCTCAGTCATGTCCCCAATAACTTTCAT
This sequence comes from Hemitrygon akajei, assembly GCF_048418815.1. NCBI lineage: Eukaryota > Metazoa > Chordata > Chondrichthyes > Myliobatiformes > Dasyatidae > Hemitrygon > Hemitrygon akajei. Next base: position 47,986,690 of record NC_133127.1, on the reverse strand, counting down.
CACTTTAGGGAAAACAGATCTCATCTCTCCACTCTTTCCAAGTACCTGTCCCGGGTGAGATCCTGGTGAATCTTCTCTGAACTATCTCCAACACTATCACATTCTTTCTACAATGTGGTGACCACAACAGCACAGTGTCCTCCAGCTCAGGTGTGTTCACTAGTATCTTTCAGGAAGGAATCTACCATCTTTATTTAGCTTTGTGATAAGCCATTCCTAGCCACAGCAATTCTTACATTCACAAAGTTGAGGGGCAATTAGGGTTGGACAATAAATGGTGGTTGTGCCAGCATTAGCCACATCATGTGAGCAAATCAGTAAAAATGAAACATAAAATTGACTTCAACTGTCTGAGAGTCATATAGTGCAGAAATGGACTCATTGACCCACTTTGTTCATGGTGATCATCAAGAACCCTTCTATTCTAATGATATACTGTACATAGACTGTCCTCCTCTTCTATGCTATCCTTACCAAGGTATATGTTTAGATATGATGATCCTGATATATGTTGCAACCAAATCGTACAAATGTAAATATGATTGTTAAGGACGAGTCGAAGTAGTTCCAAATGAGAAAATCTGCAGATGCTGGAAATCCAAGCAACACACACAATACGCTGGCAGCATCTATGGAAAAGAGAACAGTTGATGTTTCAGGCCAAGACCCTTCTTCAGGACTGGAGAAAGAAAAGATGAGAAGTCAGAGTTAGAAGGTGGAGGCAGGGGAGGAAGAAACGCAAGGTGATAGGTGAAACCGGGAAGAGAGTTGGGAGGGAAAGGTGAAAGAGCTGGGAAGTTGATTGGTGAAAGAGATACAGGGCTGGAGAAGAGGAAATTTCATAGGGAAGGACAGAAGGCCATGGAAGAAAGAAAAGGGGAGGAGAACCTAAGGGAGGTGATTGGCAGCTAAGGAGATAAGATGAGAGAGGGAAAAGGGAATGTGGAATCTTGAAGGGGAGGCCATTACATTTCCCATTCCTTTCTGACATGTCCATCCATGGCCTCCTCTATTGTTGTGATGAGACCACACTCCAATTGAAGGAGCAACACCTTATATTCCATCTGGAATATAAGCCTAATGGCATGAACTTTGATTTTTCAAAATTCTGGTAATGCCCCTCCTCTCTCTCTCAGCATTCCCCATCCCCTTTTCCCTCTCTCACTTTATCTCCTTACCTGCCCATCGTCTCTCTCTGGTGCTCCTCTCCCCTTTTCGTTCTTCCATGGACTTCTATCCTCTCCTGCTAGATTCCCCTTTCTCCAGCACTTTATCTCTTTCACCAATTTACTTCCCAACACTTTACTTCACCCCTCCCTCTCACAGTTTCACCTATCACTTTGTGTTTCTCCCTCCCCATTCCATCACCTTCTAACTCTGACTTCTCATCTCTTTTTCTCCATTCCTGCTGAAGGGTCTTGGCCTGATATGTTGACTGTACTTTTTTCCATAGATACTGCCTGACCTGCTGAGCTCCTCCAGCATTTTTTGTGTGTTTTTCAAAGTAGTTCCAAAACCTTTCCAAAACATGGCCTCTTTGAAAGGGAAGTGTCATTCGACTCCCTAATGCATGAAGCTCCTGTTGTGGGTTCAGTATTTGCTTGCTATCTGTTGTTGTTCTAGGGAAGACTGCGGTAAAGATATTTTTCTGGTCCTGTAAGGAGGACAAGTTGCACTCTTTTTGGCCGAGCAGCAAGGAACAGACAGAAGCTGGTGAGGGGGAGGGCTGGAGATGTTGCCGGTGATTATGTACATCTGCTGGTGTCTCTCCCTCAGTGGTGAATGTTGTGGGTTTAGGAGGGGGGGGACTGTGGATTCTGTAGACAGTACATTCTGCAGTCATTGGTGGTGAATGTTTAAACCAGTGGATGAGGTGTTGATCAATCAATTTGCCTTGTCCTTGATCTTCAGAAGCTTCCTCTATCTCCAACATCAAAGTCGTTTCTGATTGGCAAGCCTCCAATTCATTACATAACTTGTTAGCACATAATAATCATCTGTGGCTGGGTCATCAAAGTCTCAATTTAAGTGTTGCATTGCCCAACTTAAATGTTTTTTTTAAAGTAAAGAAAATTGTGCTTTCATTTATTTGCCTTAACATTAGAAATCATTTCCTGACTACCAGGTTTACGAGGAGTGGTTCTAGCAAACAGATATCTTGGCTTTCTTCTGTTCTTAATATTACTAGAATCAGATGTATATGGGAAACTCTTACACTTTGTGCTGACATTTTAAATGAAACATCCTCCATATTCTCAGTTGTGCAGAGATAAATAACAAGGGACTGAATAAGACATCTTGGGAAAGTCAATAGTGTAATATCTCTGGTCTGATCTTAACTAGATTTAGTATTTGTGGGATAAGTATGGTAACCTTAATAGATCTTAATTATCTTCAGTATTCCTGGGTAGGTTTGGAAACCTTACAGTTCTGGATTACATTCTTATGATTCATGGAACTAATTAATTCACGATTTCATACATCATAGAACCATAATCACACCAGATTCTGTAATGTGAAAGAGACACACAGACTGTATGATGCCCCCAGGTGCCAAGGATGTCTTGGATTGGGTCCAAAGGGGGAGGGTGAACAGCTGGAAGTCACGGTGCACATCAGTACCACTGACATAGGTCAGAAAAGGGAGGAGGTTCTGAAAAGAGAAGATAGGGAGAAAGCTGAAAAGCAAGATATATCCGGAGTAGGAATCCCTGGAATGGTGCCTGTGCCATGTGCCAGTGTGGGTAAGAGTATGATGATTTGGCAGATGAATGCCTGGCTGAAGAATTGATGCAAGAGGCAAATGGTTTCAGATTTCTGGATCATTGGGATCTCTTCTGGGGAAGGTATGACCTGCACAAAAAGGACAGGTTGGACCTGAGTTTGAGGGGGGACCAATATCCTTACAGGCAGGTTTACTAGAGCTGTGGAGAAACTAATCTGGCAGGGGAATGGGAGCCGGAGTGATAAGGCTGGGGATGGGACAGTTTGTATACATCTAGGTGCAGTGAGAATGTGAGGAAGGACAGGCAGATAAGGCAAAATTGCAGTCAGTGGGATGAGTTAAAGTGCAACAGGGTGTCAGGATACTGGAGCAGGGATCCAATTGCAGACCCAGTACTGTGCACACAGTGATATTAATTGAGTAAAAAAAAATCCCAAGTTGCAAACACAGTCAGCGTCAAAGTTCAGGCAGAGATTAAAACATCCAGAGAAATCCAGAAACCAGAATGGGGAAACAGGCAGAGTCGATATTCAGATGGACAGAATACTGATAAAAATGTTGGAGAGGCTCAGGAAAATTCACTGGCACAATCTGGCAACAAACAGGTGAAAACACAGGACTGAAATACACTGAGCAATAAACAGAGAGGCAGATGATAGGTGGAGCACAATGAGACACAGGTGGCAGCAATACGGATAATAATGAGAAACAGATGAGAGACGGAGTACTCAGTAATACAGGGGCCGGAGTAGAGCAGGAGCGGGGACAGGAGCACATGGCAATACAAAGCCACAGACTGACAACTAGGGGGAAACACACAAAAAGACAGAGTTCAACTGGAGGTACTGACACAGGGAGCCAAAATTGAAGAGGGTGATGAATACAGGACTGAAGGTGTTATATTTAAATGTATGCAGTATACAGAATAAGACGGATGATCTTGTAGTGCAGTTAGAGATCGGTGGGTATGATGCTGTGGGCATCGCTGAGTTGTGGCTAAAAGATTATCGTAGTTGGGAGCTTAACATCCCAGGATATGCACTGTATCGAAAGGACAGTCAGGTAGGCACATAGGATAAGGTGGGTCTGTTGGTACGAAAGGAAACAAACCCTAAGAAGATGGTGACATATGATCAGAAGATGTAGAATCCTTGTGGATAGAGTTATGAATCGGCAAGGGTAAAGAGACCCTGATGGGAGTTATATTCAGGCCTCTGAACAGTAGCCAGGATGTGGGCTACAGATTACAACGGGAGATAGAAAAGGCATGTAAAAAGAGCAACGTTATGATGGTCATGGGGGAATTTCAATATGCAGGTATTTTGGGGAAATTGCATTGAAACTGGATCCTAAGAGGGAATTTGTAAAATGCCTATGAGATAACTTTTTAGAGCAGCTTGTGGTTGAGCCCACTAAGGGTAAGACAATTCTGGCTGGGTGTTATGTAATGACCTAGATTTGATGAGGGAACTTAAGGTAAAGAAACCTATTGGAGGTAGTGATCATAATATGATAGAATTCACCCCGCAATTTGAAGAGAAGAAACTAAAGTCAGATGTATCAATATGACAGAAGAGTAAAAGGAATTATAGTGGCATGAGAGGGGAGCTAGCCAAAATTGAGTGGAAGAGGATACTAGCAGGGATGATGGCCCATTTTGGGGCCCCTTATCTAAGAAAAAATGTGCTGGATTTGGAGTTGCTCCAGAGATGATTCACAAGAATGATCCCAGGAATGAAAGGGTTATCACATGAGCTTAATAGTTCTGGGCCTGCACTTGCTGGAGTTTAGAAGAATGAGGGGGAATCTCATTGAAACCTATTGACTATTGAAAGGCCTTAATAGAATGTAGCTTGAAAGTATGTTTCCTATAGTGGAGACCAGAGGGCGCTGCCTCAGGATAGAGGAACCTCCATTTAGAACAGAAATAAGGAAACATTTCTTTAACCAGAGAGTGGTGAATCTGTGGAATTCATTGCCATAATGGCTGTGCAGGCTAAGTCATTGGGTATGTGCAAGGCGGAGGCTGGTAGGTACTTGATTAATCCGGGCTTCAAAGGTTATGGGGAGAAGGCAGAAAAATGGGGTTGAGAAGGATAATAAATTAGCCTTGATTGGAATGGCTGAGCAGACTCAATGAGCTGAATAGCTTAATTTTGCTCTTATGTCTTACTGTATTCTGGTCTTGTTATGAAAAGCAAGTGCTTTGGCTTAACTTGTTCATGCAGACCAAGATGCCATTGTAAGTTATTCCAGTCTCCTGCATTTGGCCCCTACATCTTCAATCCATGTACTGTACCTGTCCAAATTATGATCACCAGCATGAGAACCCCATTTAATATCACTGGCATATATTGTGAAATTTGTTGTTTTGCATCAGCAGAGCAGTGCAGTACATAGTAAAGTATACAATTAAATTAAATAAGCCATGCAGAAAGAGAAATAAAGAATAGTGAGGTAGTGTACATGGGTTCATTGTCCATTCAGAAATCTGATGGCAGAAGGGATCAGAAGCTGTTCCCATAATGTTGAGTGTGTATCTTTGGGCACCTGTATCTCCTCCTTGATGGTAGCAATGAGGACAGGACACGTCCCAGGTAATGGGGATCCTGAATGATGTATGCCACTATTTTGAAAATAGAAACATAGAAAGCCTACAGCACAATACAGGCCCCTTGGCGCACAAAGCTGTGCCGAATATGTCCTTACTATAGAAATTACGTAGGGATACCCATAGCCCTCTATTTTTCTAAGCTCCATGTACCTATCCAGGAGTCTCTTAAAAGATCCTATCGTATCCACCTCCACCACCATTGCCGACAGCCCATTCCACGCACTCAGCACTCCCTGTGTGAAAAAAGCTTACCTCTGACATCTCCTCTGTACCTTCTTGCAAGCACCTTAAAACTGTGCCCTTTCGTGTTAGCTTTGGGATAGAGCCTCTGACTAGCCACACGATCAATGCCTCTCATCATCTTATACACCTCTATCAGGTCACCTCTCATCCTCTGTCACTCCAAGGAGAAAAGGCTGAGTTCACTCAACCTATTCTCATAAGGCATGCTCCCCAATCCAGGCAACATCCTTGTAAATCTCCTTTGCACCCTTTCTGTGGTTTCCATTTCCTTCCTGTAGTGAGGTGACCAGAACTGAGTACAGTACTCCAAGTGGGGTCTGACCAGGGTCCTAAATTGCTGCAGCATTACTTTTCAGCTCCCAAACTCAATCCCATGATTGATGAAGGCCAGTACACCGAATGCCTTCTTAACCACATAGTCAACCTGTGCAGCTGCTTTGAGTGTCCTATGGATTTGGACCCCAAGATCTGTCTGATCCTCCACACTGCCAAGAGTCTTGCCATTAATACTATATTCTGCCATCATATTTGACCTACCAAAATAAATCACCTCACACTTTCTTTTTATTAAGTGCAATTGTGAACAATAGCCAGATCAGAAATGCTGATCAAGTCAACCAGTTCCCAGAAAGAACTCTGATAGGCCAATCAGATGGTTCACTGCTGCTCAGCGATAGAACATTAAAAAATCAAATGTACAATTAAGAAGCATTAAAAAATAGTAGAAATACTGGAGTCATGATTATCATGATGAAGTCTGCTGGAGAGAGACATTTATACACATGCTGTCCTGTATAATTCAGAGAGATTGAAGGATAAGGTTTCAGGGTGACAAAACGTGACTGGGGCACTTGGAACTAAAAACTAATCCCTACTGGGAGAAAACAACACCTGATCTTTCCGCACTGTTCTCCAGCAGTTTAAGGACTAAGTCCAGCTGGAACGTAACTCACAAGTGCTCTTGAATGTCAAGTATTAACCCTACCTGCCAACAACTAAGCATTGCCATCCTGGTCCCCTTCATGACAGCTTATGAAGAAGCATGTGACTTCACTCCCAGAGATGATAGGTGTTTGTGCACTCGACTCTTGAAGGCTTGGACCCCATTGTCGCAGATGTTTCCAACCACAGCCATCTGGAAGGCTGTTCCAAATTCTGATGGCACGGTGAAGGAAGCTTCTATCCAGTGTGTAGGTTCTCGCATCAGGCACAGAAACAGCCTGAGCAGGCATTGATAAACTTGATTGTGTGGTGCGCCGTCTCTCATGAGATGAAGGCAGCATGGCACGAAGGTCTGCAGGGCTGTGTCTGGTGTGCATTTTGTACAGCGCAGTAGCTGCAGCAACCTGTCGTCTGTGGTGTCAGCTACTGATGGCTAGCTTCTCACAAGCTGTGACTTCATCTACACCTGTAATCCTGAGAGCCTTTCTCTGAATGGAATCAAGCTGGCTGAGGACACTCTGTGAGGCATTCATCCATGATAAGCAGGCACACTCCATGATACTTCGTACCTGGGCTTTGTAAACCGTGGCTCTGCCCTCTTTGTCTAGTTTGGATGCTACTTTCTGCAGAGCTCCAAGCCTTTGTCCAGCCTTGTTTGAAATAGTGGAAAGGTGTTTATCCCACACCAACTAGCTGTCAATATTAACACCAAGGATTACTAGCTCCTTCTTTAAATCCAGCTTACAGTTCCCAAACTACAGGTCAGGGGTAGATGGATTCCTCTTCCTAGACATCACCATGGCCTTGCACTTCGTAGGCTCAAAGGTGACATTCCAGTCATCTGCCCAGGCTTTCATCCTGTCAAGATCCCTGTTCAGGCCTGCTGTCACTGTATTACTCTCTCCTGTTCTAATTGCTGCAAATAGTGTGGAGTCATCAGTGTACAGGTATAGCTCGTTACTGCATGTATCAACCAAGTCATCAATAAAGATGGAAAACAGAAGTGGCCCAAGTATTGAACCCTGTGGTACAGATGCATTGATGGTTGAAGAATCAGAAGCCTGACCAGAGATGACAACTTTGACAGACTGTCCATGAAGGTAGCTCTGCAGCCATTTAAGCAGCTCTCCAGATATTCCTTTGGATCTCAGCGTAACACAGAGTCCATTTGCCAGACCTTGTCAAATGCTCCTTTGATATCTGATGCACTATCAATAACTCCAAAAGACTGGAAGTAGCGTAAATACTGAAAGGCTTTTATTAGCAGTAAAACGGAGCACGTCCATGCTGGATGACTGTGGGAGGAGCAGTGACACAATCACCTTTATCCAGGGGTCTGTGGGAGCAGCCACAGGAGCAGTCAGCAGAGGGGTGTGTCCAGACAGATATACATGGTTTACCACAATATCCAGGGTTATGACATGCACTTCTCTACCTTTGTCCAAGAAGACTTTCCACATTTGAGATACGGTGGTTAGGAGATTGGCTGTACTGTGATCAGGTCTAAATCCATACTGCCTACTTGAAATTAAGTTGTTACGGAGTAAGTAGTTCTGTACTTGTATGTGGACTGCTGCTTCCATTACCTTGCTGATGACACTGAGGAAAGATATGGGGCGGTAATTTGTAGGATCACCTCTGGAATCCCGCTTGTGTACTGGTGTTACTGATGCTATTTTCCATTGTTTTGGGAATACACCTCTTGAGAAGCATATCTGGAAGAGGCGGCAGAGAGGTCTTGCAAGTTCTCACTACATTCCTTTAAGACCCTAGTTGGAATCTGGTCAGGGCCCAATGCTTTATCAGGTGGAAGCTGTTGCATAATTTTCCTGATGTCTTTAGGTTTGAAGATGATTTTGTTCAGCTTGGCATCTGGTGGCTGGTCATTAGCATTTGTGAGCCAACATTTATCTGCAAAAGCCCGACAGAAAACATTGGCCTTATCCTTTGCTGTTGTATGTACAGGCTCATTGTGCTCACGGGGATGTCAGAGTGGCCTGTTCTTCCAGAGAGGGAGTTCACAACATTCCACCACTTCTTGCTGCTAAGGTACCCATTGGTTAAGTCATTTTTGAGTTTGATGTTATGGTTTTTTCTGGCCTGCCTCTCTGCTCGATTGTATGACTGCCTAGCCCGTGCAAACTTCTCCTTATTAGCAGGGGTGTTGCGCTTCTTTAGATGGCGGGAGAGACACCGTTTCTTCTTTGCTGCTCGTCTGCACTTGTCATCAAACCATACTTTGTCGCCAGTCTTCTTGGTAACAATTTTGCTGGGAATGTGAATGTCCATGGCCTCACATTTAACTTGTTGCAAGCCTTCTCACGGTCCTTGTCTTTGAGAATGCCAGATCAGTCAGTTGATGTAAGATGACCACGCATATCCCAGAAGTTGTAACATCAAACTTTCCTCTTGTATGGCTGGTCACGGTAAACTGGAACCTCCAACTTCACTAGCACGGCGTTATGGTCTGAAGAACCCACTTGAACCATAGTTGTTGCCTTAGCGGGTAGGACCATCATAACAAAATCAAGGATATGCTCCCCCCTTGTTGGGTCTGACACAATCTGCTGCAGACCAAGTCTATCAGCTAGTTGTAGTGTGCACTGGCCAGCATTGTCAGTTGTTCTGCTGCCCAGCCAGTCTTGGTGATGGATGTTGAAGTCCCCTATAAGCATCACAGACTGTGCACTGAACTCTGTCAACTTGGGGAAGGTGTTACTGTCCTAGTATTCGAGGACGTCATCGTTGGCACTCGGAGGTCAGTAGACGGCACCAATTAGTAGTTTCTGTGATTAAAGAACCACAGTGAACCACATGAGTTCAAGGTCTTTCGGATCTCTCTGAGGGTTATGGTGTAGCGCAATACCCTCCAAGCAGTAAACAGCAATGCCACCTCCTGATGTTCCCTCCCGATCTCTGCGGCAACACATTGAGTAGCCAGGCATGAACTCCATCTGTCACTTCTCAGCCTAATTTTGCATCCTATCAATATCCCGCTGTAACCTCTGACAGCCCTCCACACTATCCACAACACCCCCAACCTTTGTGCCATCGGCAAATTTACTAACACATCTTCTCACTTCCTCATCCAGGTCATTTAGAAAAATCGCAACGAGTAAGGGTCCCAGAACAGATCCCTGAGGCACACCACTGGTAACCGACCTCCATGCAGAATATGACCCATCTACAACCACTCTTTGCCTTCTGTGGGCAAGCCAGTTCTGGAGCCACAAAGCAATGTCCCCTTGGATCCCATGCCTCCTTACTTTCTCAATAAGCCTTGCACGGGGCACCTTATCAAATGCCTTGCTGAAATCCATATACAGTACATATACTGCTCTACCCTCATCAATGTGTTTAGTCACATCCTCAAAAAACTCAATCAGGCTCGTAATGCCTTTGACAAAGCCATGCTGATGATTTCTAATCATATTATGCCTCTCCAAATGTTCATAAATCCAGCCTCTCAGGATCTTTCCAATCAATTTACCAATGACTGAAGTAGGACTTACTGATCTATAATTTCCTGGGCTAGCTCTACTCCCTTTCTTGAATAATTGAACAACATCCGCAACTCTCTAATCCTCCGGAACCTCTCCCGTTCCCATTAACAATACAAAGATCATCACCAGAGGCACACTAATCTCCTCCCTCGCTTCCCACAGTAGCCTGGGGTACATCTCATCAGGTCCAGGTGACTTATCCAACTTGATGCTTTCCAAAAGCTCCAGCATATCCTCTTTCTTAATATCTATATGCTCAAGCTTTTCAGTCCACTGTAAGTCATCCCTACAATCACCAAGATCCTTTTCCTTAGTGAATGCTGAAGCAAAGTATTCATTAAGTACCTCTGCTATCTCCTCCGGTTCCATACACACTTTTCCACTGTCACACTTGATTAGTCTTATTCTCTCACATCTTATCCTCTTGCTGTTCACATACTTGTAGAATGCCTTGGGGATGTCCTTAATCTTGTCCACCAAGGCCTTCTCATAGCCCCTTCTGGCTCCCCTAATTTCATTCTTAAGCTCCTTCCTGCTCGCCTTATAATCTTCTAGATCTCTATCATTACCTAGTTTTTTGAACCTTTCTTAAGCTTTTCTTTTCTTCTTGACTAGATTTACAACAGCATTTGTACACCACGGTTCCTGTACCCTACCATCCTTTCCCTGTATCATTGGAACGTACTAATGCAGAACTACACACAAATATCCCCTGAACATTTGCCATATTTCTGCTGTACATTTCCTTGAGAACATCTGTTCCCAATTTATACTTCCAAGTTCCTGCCTGATTGCCTCATATTTCCCCTTACTCCAATTAAACACTTTCCTAACTTGTCTGTTCCTATCCCTTCCCAACGCTATGGTAAAGGAGACAGAATTGTGATCACTATCTCCAAAATGCTCTCCCAATGAGAGATCTGACACCAGATCTCTGACACCACCTTTTTTGCCTCCCTCCCTGTCCTTTCTGAAACATCTAAATCCTGACACTCTAAGTAACTATTCCTGCCCCTGAGCCATCCAAGTTTCTGTAATGGTCACAACATCATATCTCCAAGTACTGATCCACGCTCTAAGCTCAACCTCTTTGTTCATGATACTCCTTGCATTAAAGTACGCACATCTCAAACCTTCAGTCTGAGCACGCCCCTTCTCTATCACTTGCCTATCCTCCCTCTCGTACTGTCTACAAGCTTTCTCTATTTGTGAGCCAACCGCCTCTTCCTCTGTCTCTTCAGTTCAGTTCCCACCCCCTGGCAATTGTAGTTTAGACTCTTCCCAGTAGCCTTAACAAACCTCCCTGCCAAGATATTGGTCCCCTTCAGTTTCAAGTGCAACCCATCCTTTTTGCATAGGTCACTCCTGCCCCAAAAGAGGTCCCAATGATCCAGAAATTTGAATCCCTGCCCCCTGCTCCAATCCCTCAGCCATGCATTTATCCTCCACCTCATTCTATTCTTATACTCACTATCACGTGGCACAGGCAGTAATCCTGAGATTACTACCTTTGTGGTCCTGCTTCTCAATTTCTTTCCTAACTCCCTGTAGTCTGCTTTCAGGACCTCCTCCCTTTTCCTGCCTATGTCGTTGGTACCAATATCTACCACGACCTCTGGCTGTTCTCCCTCCCACTTCAAGATATTGTGGACGCGATCAGAAAAATCCTGGACCCTAGCATCTGGGAGGCAACTACCATCCATGTTTCTTTCCTGCGTCCACAGAATCACCTATCTGACCCCCTAACTATCGAGTCCCCTATCATTGCTGCCATCCTCTTCCTTCCCCTACCCTTCTGAGCCATAGGGCCAGACTCTATGCCAGGGGTTCGTCCATTGTTGCTTCCACCAGGTAGGCCATCTCCCCCCAACAGTATTCAAACATGAGCACTTTTTGTTAAGGGAACAGCCACAGGGGTACTCTCTAGTATCTGATTCTTGCATCTGACTCATATCTGAATATGTCTTCAATGCTGGGAAGACTAGTATTCGTGATGGAGCTGACTGAGTTTACAACTTTCTGCAGCTTTTTCCAATCCTGTGCATTGGCCCCTCCATACCAGATGGTGATTCAACCAGTTTGAATGTTCTCCATGGAACATCTTCAGAAATTTCCTAGAATTTTCTAGAGTTTTTGTTGACATACCAAATCACCACAAATTCCTGATGAAATATAGCCATTGTTGCACCTTCTTTGAAGTTGTATGAACACCTTGGGCCCAGGGTAGATTTTACAGATGTTGACAGCAAGGAATATGAAACTGCTCACCTTTTCCACTGCTGATCCCTTGATGAGGACTGATGTGTGTTTCCCCAATTTCTCCTTTCTGAAGTCCACAATCAATTCTTTGGTCTTACTGACATTGAGTGCAAGGTTGCTGTAGCAACACCACTCAATTCACTGATCTAACTCTCTCTTGTACGCCTCCTCGTCACCATCTGAAATTCTGCCAACATTAATTGTGTCATCAGGAATTTTATAGATGGCATTTGTGCTGCTCCTAATCTGTCAGAGCTGACGTGCATCCCATTCTGTCTCTAACTTCAATCAGAATTGTTTTCTCACTATTAAAATAGCCTTCTAGTGTTCATACCTTTACTTCTTGTATAGTTCCGGATATAGCCCTTGGCAGATTGCGAATCTCCTGGTTCATCCACAGCTTTTGGTTTGGTATGTCCAGTATGTTCTTGGAGGTCCACACTCATCCACACAGGGCTTGATGAAATCAGCTGTGATGTATTCATGCAGATTCAAAGATGAATCACTGACTATTATCTAGTCCACTGATTCAAAGCAGTCCTGTAAGCACTCCTCCACCTCCTGTGACCATACCTTCATTGGCCTCACCACTATTGCTGTGGTCCTCTGTCTCTGCCCGTACGCTGGAAATAGAAGCACAGCCAAGGTGCAGGGCAGATACATCTCAGAAATGAAGAAATATTCTAAAAGGAGGGTGAGGTGACTGTGGCTGACACGAGAAGTCAAAGGAGAGCAAAGGAGAGGGCATAGAATATACAAAAATTAATGGGATGTTGGAGGATTGGGAAGCTTTTATAAACCAACTAAAAAGCCACAAACGGAGAAAATATGAAATATAAAAGGAAATTAGCCAATAATATAAAAGAGGATACTAAAATAGTTTTTTCAAATATTTAAAGAGCAAAAGAAGGCAAGAGGGGATTTTGGACTACTGGAAGATTATGCTGGAGAGGTAGTAATGGGAGACAAAGAAACGACAGAAGAACTTAATAAATATTTTGTGTCCATCTTCACTATAGATGACACTAGCTGCATGCCAGAAATTTGAGAGTGTCAGGGGGCAGAAGTGAATGTCATTGCTCTTACTCAGAAGAAGGTACTTAGGAAGATGAAAAGTCCGAAGTTAGATAAAACAGCTGGACTGATGGACTACACGCCAGGGTTCTGAAAGTGATGGCTGAAGAGATTGTGGAGACATTATTAATGATCTTTCAAGAATCACTAGATTCTGAAATGGCTCTTGAGGACTGGAAAATTGCAAATGTCACTTCATTCTTTAAGAAAGGAGGGAGGCAGCAGAAAGGAAATTATAGAACAATTAGCCTGACCTCAGTGGCTAGGAAGGTTTTGGAGCCCATTATTAAGGATGAGATTTAGGGGTACTTGGAGTCATATGATAAAATAGGCCAAAGTCAACATGTTTTTCTAAAGGAGAAATCTTGTCTGACAAATCTGTTGAAATTCTTTGAGGAGTAACAGGCAAGGTAGATAAAAGAGAATTAATGGATGTTGTTTTTTTGGATTTTAAGAAGGCCTTTGACGAGGTGCCACACATGAGGCTGCTTAACAAGAGCCAATGGTATTACAGGAAAGATACCAGCACGAATTGAAAATTGACTAACTGGCAGGTGGAAAGTGTGCGAATAAAGAAGTCACTTTCTAGTTGGCTGCCGGTGACTAGTGGTGTTCCTCAGGGTTTGGTGTTGGGACTGCTTCTTGTCACATTATATGTGAATGATTTAGTGAGGGAATTGATGCCTTTGTAGCCACTTTTGCGACTGTTACAAATATAGGTGGAGGGCAAGTAGTGCTGAGGAAGTAGGGAGTCTGCAGAAGGACTTAGACAGATTGGGAGAAGGGGCATAGAAGTGGCAGATAGGAATATAATGTCGGACAATGTATGTCATTCACTTTGGTAGAAGGAATAATGGCACAGACTATCGTCTAAATGGGGAGAAAATTCAAAAATCAGAGACACTAAGTGTTGTGTTCTTTATACATACCATGGGTTGCTAAGAACAACCCATATTCTGGAAGAATTAAAACTAGAACTTTTATTTATAACAGCAAACAGCAACCATGTTTTCAACCATACAAACTTCTTGGTCATTCTTTCTTTTCTGCACATGCTCAGAACTCTGTCCAATCACGTCCTGACATGTGACATGTGATATCACCACACTAAGGGACTTGTGTGTCCTTGTGCAAGATTCTCTAAAGATTAGCTTGCAGATTGATTAATGGTAAGGAAGGCAAATGCAATGCTGGCATTCATTTCAAGAGGTCTAGAATACAATAGCAAGGATGTAATGCTGTGGTCAGACCATATTTGGACTATTCTGAGCAGTTTTGTGTCCCTTATCTGAGAAAAGATGTATTGGCATTGGAGTGGGCTCAAAGGAGGCTCACGAGAATGATTCAGGAATAAAAGGGTTGATGTACGAAGATTGTTTGATGGCTTTGAGTCTTTACTTGTTGGAGTTTAGAAGAATCAGGGTGATGTTATTGAAACCTTTCAAATATAGGAAAGGTCTCGATAGAGTAGATGTAGAGAGGATGTTTCCTATGAAACATGAGAGTATATGACCAGAGGGCTTGGCCTTAGATTAGAGGGGTATCCATTTAGGATGAAAATGAGGAGGAATTTCTTTAGCCAACGGGAAGTGAATCTGTGAAATTCATTGCCACAGGCCAAGTCATTAAGTATACTTAAAGCAGATGTTGATGGGCTCTTGATTAGTCGGGGCATCAAAAGGATGAATGGAGAAGGCAGGAGAATGGAGTTGAGAGGGATAAATAACTCAGCCATAATGAAATGGCAGAGTAGATTTGATGGGCTGAATGGACAAATTATAGTTTAAATAGTCAGACTTGCCAAAGTGCTGGTGCGGGATGGCACATTAAGCATTCTTGATGGTTGTGTAACAGTGGTCATGTGCTTGCTTCTCTGGTTCCACAGGTGATATATTGGTGGGAGTTGGTTAGTGACTTCTTCAAGCTGGACTAGTTGAAATCCACTGGAATAATAGGGAAGGCATCAGAATGGACTGTTTTGTGTCTGCTGATCACAATGCGCTCTTCCTCTGGTGCATACCTGACGTTGGCCAGGGATGGAATGTACACTGCTACCGGGATCATGATGGAAAACTCACTTGGCAGATAAACTTGATGTCACTTGACCACTAGATATTCCAGGTCGTGTGAGCAGGACTAAAGTAGAATCATCATGTCTGTGCATCACAATGAGTTAATCATGAAGCACATTCCCTCTCTTCTACTTTTAAGAGATTCAGCTGTTCTGTTTTTAAATTGGATGGTGAAGCCTTAGGTGACCCATGTTTCCATGAAACAATGTGCACAGCAGTCCCTGATGTCCCTCTGCTGCTGTAATCTTGCTTTGAGGTCTTCAATTTTATTTTCCAGATCTATTACGGAACAACAGACCAAATTTTGTGGTGTGACTTTAACCGAGGCATTAAAAAACTCAAGTGATTCAGCCTTTTAGAAGTGCAAACAGACACTCTGGGTTTGTCATTGGATAACCTCCTTCAATAATGGTATTCTAGGGGCAAGGATTTTGCCAACCATTTCCTCTGGTTAATCAGCCTCTCAGCACAAGGTAGATTTCAGCAGTGGGGTCTGGCCAATAAATGGTGACCTCCAGTGACGAGCTATCCACTGAAGTACTGGATGTACCGGATGACTGGAAAATTGCAAATGTTACTCCACTATTTAAGAAGGGTGGGAAGCAGCAGAAAGGAAATTATAGACCTGTTAACCTGATATCAGTGGTTGGGAAGTTGTTGGAATCAATTGTTAGGAATGAGATTACGGAATACCTGGAGGCACGTGACAAGATAGGCCAAAGCCAGCATGGTTTCCTGAAAGGAAATTCCTGCCTGACTAACCTACTGCAATTTTTTGAGGAAATTACAAGCAGGGTAGACAAAGGAGATGCAGTAAATGTGGTAGACTTGGATTTTCAGAAGGCCTTTGACAAGGTGCTGCACATGAGGCTACTTAGCAAGATAAGAGCCCATGGAATTACTGCACAGGGAAGTTACTAGCATGGGTGGAGCATTGGCTGATTGGCAGAAAATAGAGAGTGGGAATAAAGGTATCCTATTTTGGCTAGCTGCCGGTTACCAGTGGAGTTCCACGGGGGACGGTGTTGGGACCTCTGCTTTTTACGATGTATGTCAATGATTTGGACTATGGGATTAATGGATTTGTGGCTAAATTTACTGATGATACAAAGGTAGGTGGAGGAACGGGTAGTGTTGAGGAAACAGAGAGCCTGCAAAGAGACTTAGATAGTTTAGGGGAATGGGCAAAGAAGTAGCAAATGAAATATAATGTTGGAAAGTGTATGGCCAGGCACTTTGGTGGAAGAAATAAACAGGCAGACTATTATTTAGGTGGGGAGAGAATTCAAAATGCAGAGACGCAAAGGGACTTGGGAGTCCTTGTGCAGGATACACAAAAGGTTAACCTCCAGGCTGAGTCAGTGGTCAAGTAGGTGAATGCAATGTTGGCATTCATTTCTAGAGGTAGAGAATATAAGAGCAGGGATGTGATGTTGAGGCTCTATAAGGCACACGTGAGACCACACTTGGAGTATTGTGTGCAGTTTTGAGCTCCTTATTTTAGAAAGGATATAATGACATTGGAGAGGGTTCAGAGAAGATTCACGAGAATGATTCCAGGAATGAAAGGGTTGCTATATGAGGAACTTCTGGCAGCTCTTGGGCTGTATTCCCTTGTGTTCAGGAGAATTAGGGGGGGATCTCATAGAAATGTTCTGAATGTTAAAAGGCCTGAACAGATTAGATATGGCAGAATTATTTCCCATGGTAGGGGAGTCTAGGACAAGAGGGCATGACTTCAGGATTGAAGGACGTCCATTTAGAACTGAGATGCAGAGAAACTACTTTAGCCAGAGGGTGGTAAATCTGTGGAATTTGTTGCCACAAGTGGCTGTGGAGACCAAGTCATTGGGTGCATTTAAGGCAGAGATAGATAGGTTCTCGATTAGCCAGGGTATCAAAGGGTATGGGGAGAAGGCAGGGGAGTGGGATGACTGGAAGAATTGGATCAGCCATGATTGAATGGCGGAGCAAACTTGATGGGCCGAATGGCCTACTTCTGCTCCTATATCTTATGGTGATAGAACCAGTGGAGTCACAGTAAAGAAATAGGCCTGCTCTGTCCATACCAACAGGTTCCCATCTACAATAGTTCTATTTTTTCACAGATAGCCTTCAGTTCATTGGCATTTCAAGTGCTGGGCTAGACACTTCTGAAATGTGTAAGTCTCTGCTCATTGTGGGGGCCTCAGAAATGAAGGGAAGCAAGTGGGATTTCACAAACTCTTGCAGAAGATCACCAGAGAGTCGAAAGACAGGTTTACGAGGCGATGGGAAGCTATATGGAGATTCTCTCACTGTGCAAGTCTGCGCTGTCATATTCCCGGAAAAAAAAGATCTAAACCTGACAGTCCCTTCCTTTTAGCAGCTCATAAACATAAAATTTTACTGCAAAGCAGCCTAGTCTTTGATGTGGCTTTGGCCCTATCATTGTGATCAGTTATGCCAAACCAGAAGTTGCTTTATTTACGTTTAAACAGTGCTACTTTGTGGTATTCTCTTTCTTTTTTCCACACTTTATCAAGAGATGAGGCCTCATTATTGAAGTAAGTAAAACCAGCAGACAGTGATGATGTAAAGTAATGGCTCTGTATTTGGAAAGAACCACCAGAAAACATGAAAACAATTCCCATCTCAAACTGGGTACACGTTGCACACATTCAGTGTGTGATAGCTCTATCCTGGGATCAGATTTGCAGACGCATGAACTTGCAATCTATAAGGAGCACTTAATACAGAAATATATCCCGTGTGGATTCTCAAGAACCAAACCAGAGCATGAGAATAATATGGAATTCAGCAATAATGTTGAATAGTTTACTGTGAGGCCATCCACCTCTGGGCCAAATTTCTAGTTTTTAATTGGTGATAGATTAGGAAGTGTGGTGATCAAAATGACCTGTGTGTCTTTGTTCACAGGTCATCAAAAGATAACATACAGATGATGCAAGAAATCAGGGCGTTGTGATATTTTGGCCATTCAACCATTGCGTAATGGGAGACAACAGCAGGGGAATTATTTATCTTTTTATATAGAACACAACTGGGGAGTAGGTCCTTTGGCCCCTCATTTCTGTGCTGATCACGATGTCAAATTTGACAATTTCATCCATCTACAAATGACCCAGTCCATTCCCAGCCCATTCATGTGCCTGTCATCGGTTTCACGTTTGCTTCCACCACCAACGCTGGCAGCACATTCCAGCACCTACCACTCTCTGAGTAAAATAGTTTGTTTCATACATCGACTTTAGAAAGCGCCCCTCCCTCACCTTCTCTCTCACATTAGGCATTTCCATCTGGGTTAAAGACCATCTTCCTTAACTTGTTTCTAATAATTTTATAAACTTTTATCAACTTCTGACTTTCCAGAGAAAACAATCCCAAGTCTGTCCTATATCTCCTTACAGCTAATGGGCTCAAATCAGGCAACATCCTGGTGAACCTCTTTGACACCCTTTCCAAAGCTTGACATCCTTCCTGGAATGAGGTGATTAGAAATGCATGTCATACTCCCAGGCATGGCCTAACTACAGTTATATATAGTTGAAGTATTACTTCTCAATGTTTATACTCAACTCCCTAAACAATAAAGGCAGGTACGCTGCTTACCTCCTCCTATCTACTTGTGTTGCTACTTCCACGGAGTTATGGACTTGCATTCCAAGACCCCTCTGTACATCAACCCATCAACCCTGCTGCCATTGACTGTGTACTTTCCCCTTACTTCTGCCCTCCCCAAGTACAACACTAACACTTGTTCAGATTAAACTCCTTATTTGGTCTCCCTGTCTAAAATATACTTGCCATGAATATCCACTGGTCTCATTTCTAAGACGGCAGCTTTGCTATATCAGGAGAGACCGAATAGACCAGGCTTCCGTTCTTCAGAGTTTAGAAGAATAAGAATAACCTCACTGAAGTGTAAAAAGAAAATCTTCAACAGTAGGCGCGGGGAAAATATTTCTTCTGGTTGAAGAATCTAGAACCTGGTGTCATGGTCTCAAAACAAGATGTCATTAGCACACTGCACTCCTTTGAACTATCATTCTGTGGTCCATTACTTAACTCTTCAGATGGATAAAATGCTTCACTGTTTCGAAGTTTGCTGAGCTATGGTTGAAAGGTAATTTTATCAAGGACTGAATTGTCTAAAAGGAAGCACCAATTTCACTGGCATTGAACTGAAATCCCTTTACTCTAAGGGTGATCTCTCTTTATTTCAAAGGGTTGTGGAAACTCAGACGTTGATAGAGGTTGATAGAGTTTTAGATTTTAAAGTAATCAGAGGATAAGGGGAGTAGATTTCAATGCCACACTCAGATAAAAAGCTTACTTTAGAACCATTGGGAGATTGGAAAAAATGTTATATTTACCTTTTGTCTTCTTGAGGCACCTCTGAATGGTGATGCTGGGTTATCTACTTCTGAAGGTTGAATGAGTCCGGGGACCATCTGTGGGAGAAGTAGTCCAAACCTTTTTACCTATCTCTTGGGATTGAGGGTGAATTACTTCCACTCTGCTTTTGGGAGCTCTGAGGTGGTGAGTGAGGCCAGTGTAGGAACCACAGGCAATTCCAAAGAGGCGGGGCAGGTTGTGATTGATTGTACTTAGTGAGGTGTTCTTGAATAATGCCTCAATGTCAGTTTAAATGCTCTTTCTCAGCTTCAAGAGGTCATGTTAAATGAGCGCAACCTTACACCTAACTTTGACATTGCCACCGAGTTTATGCTGTTGGTCGTTTGTATGAAATACCAGATGGCAATAAGGGCAACACTTGATTTCCAACACCACCTATTTCTTCACTATTCAACCATTACTTTGGTCAACATTTGGACACACAATACATCCATTTTGTGGGAGAAAGCATGCAAGTTATTTTCACTATTTACAGTAGTGTGCAAAAGTCTTAAGCAGGTGTATATTATATAGAGTAGCTAGGATGCCTAAGACTTTTGCACAGTGATATAGTAATTTTATGTATTGCACTGTACTGCTGTCATAAAAAAATTCATGACATACATAAGTAATGATAAACTCGATCCTGATATGGGTCTCATAGAAAGGGGACAGGGAGAAGGGAATCATGGTAGGGAAAAGGGG
Organism: Hemitrygon akajei; assembly: GCF_048418815.1. NCBI lineage: Eukaryota > Metazoa > Chordata > Chondrichthyes > Myliobatiformes > Dasyatidae > Hemitrygon > Hemitrygon akajei. The sequence goes on along the minus strand of NC_133127.1, from coordinate 47,966,155 downwards.
AAGGGAGAGGGGAGGGAGCAGGAAGCACCAGAGAGACATTCTGTAATGATCAATAAACCAATTGTTTGGAATCAAATGACCTTGCCTGGTGCCTCAGGGCTGGGTGTGTCTGTACCCATGCCACCTCTCACCCTTGGCACTCCTTCTCTGCCACCTGTTTAACATCCCTCCCATGGTGCTCATAATCTCGTTTCCTGCTTCATATTGACAAATACAGTACTGTATGAAAGTCTTAGGCACCTGAGCTGTATATATGTACCTAAGATTTTTGCACAGTACTGTAAATCACTGAGGGCTTTTCCATCACTTCAGTGTCTCAAGAACATTCAAACTACATTCTCTCCAATGAATAGTACTAGCAAGACACAACAGACTACAGATGCTGGAATATGGAGCAACACACCAAGTGCAGGAGGAATTCAGTGGGTCAGGCATCTATGGAGGAAAATGGACAGTTGACATTTCAGTTTGAGATCCTTTATCTGGACTGAAAAGTAGAGAGATGATAGCCTGTATAAAGAGGTGAAGGAAAGGATTTGGTGAAGAGCTGGCAGTTGGCAGGTGGATCCAGATAAGGTGTGATAGGCAGATGGGGTATGGGGTGTGAGAGATGTGAATGTGAATATTATCAAAAGTTGGGAAGTGAGAGGCAAAAGTGACCAAGTGCTGAAGATGATGGGACAGGAAGGATCTGATGGAGAGAGGTGTGAGGGGAAGGTGTAGGTGATGGGCAGATTTGGAGAATGGCGGAGGGGAAACAGATATGTTGAGGGGACCAGGTCTATCAGGATGAGAGAGAAAAGAGTAAAGGAATCAGCTACTGGAAACTGGAGAACTCAGTGTTTACATCACCAAGCTGGAGTGTATCCTGGAAGTTTATCTATTTATTCATTTATGTTTTTTAGTGATACAGTATTGAGTAGGCCCTTCTGGCCCTTCGAGCCCTGTAACTCCAGGAACCCCACAACCCTGATTAACACTAACCTGATTGTGGGACAATTTACAAAACTTACAATGACCTATTAACCTACCCAATACATCTTTGGAAGAAACCGAGCACCCGAGGGAAACCAACACATTCCACAGGGAGGACGTACAGAGACTCCTTACGGAATGGTGTCGGAATTGAACTCTGAACTCCGGAACATCCTGAGCTCTAATAGTGGCGCGCTAACCTCTGTCCTACTGTGGTATAAGACGATAAGACATTGGAGCAGAATTAGGCCATTTGGTTCATCAGATCTGCTCCTCCATTCTATCATGGCTGATTCATTACCCCTCTCAACCCCATTTTCCTGCCTTCTTAGTAGAAGTGCTCTTTGTCTAGTTTCTGCTAATAGTGTTAATGCTTCCTTTTATACAGTTTAGTATTTGATAAGATTACTGTGTAACCATGGCATGGCAAGCTTCAAAATTAAATTGTGCTGTCCATCTGAAGAATTAGGTGAAAGAACACTGGGTGATATTTTGTAGGAGTCAGAATGCTGGCTACTATATGCTGGGCAATACTTATTCTCGAATCAACATTTCAAAACCAGATTACCTAATGTGGGTACCTGCTCTACTCAAACTCACTACCCCAATAGCTTCTTTTCAGAAGTAATCCATTGAATGCAAACTGTTTTGTCCGTTATTTTAAAATGGTGGAGTATGTATAAAAGGCATAATGGAAATGCAGAATTTAATTTGGGAAAGGTCAACACAGGCTGTTCTTTTAAAAAGATGAAAGCAAGATGAGTTCACTATATGGCAATATACTTCTACCAATCAATGATGAGAAAATGGTCCCCGTCAGCAAAGGTCTATATAAACGTCTAAAATGCCACTGTGTATAGCAAGATCTAATATAGGGCAGTGGCACAAGCATGTATGCTGTGGTGCATAGCAAGTTCTAATGTAGGCAGTGGCACGAGAAAGGGTGCATGTGATGAAGAGGTTATATGGCTACAACATCTTGAATGGTTATGATAGCGCTACAATTTTGTTGTGAAAAAGTTTTGTATAAGAAATCGGAGTTCTGGACCATTGATTCAGAGATGCGAGTTTAAGTTCCACTACAACAGCTGGAGGACTTAAATCAAAGTTCAAAGTATACTTATTATTGAAGTATGTATACTATACACATACAAGCAACCACAAAACAAAGAAACCCAATAGAACCCATTAAAAAACCAACATCCAACACCCAATGTGCAGGAATAAAAACAAGACATGCAAACAATAAAAGTAAGTAAGTAACATTCAGACCTGAAGTTCGTGAAAGTGAGCATATAGCCACGAAGCTAGTCACAGGTGATTCAGAAGACCGTTAGTTGTAGGCCACAGCCTCATTCAGCGCAGAGATGAGTAAACCTCATGGAGCAGTGAGCTAAACTGGTCTGTCCCTCGCCTCCTGCCCCGACACCCTGACCCCTTCAATCTGGCCAGTGCTTAAATTGTGCAAACTTCGGATCGTTCCTTTCTCTCAGACCCAGGCCCTGCCACTTCAATATGCTCTCAGGCCTGGGCCTTGCCTCCTTGATTTGAACCATACCTGACTTTTCCAATTTGGCCCGGAGCTTAAATCGATCAAATCCTGGGATTTTCTTCGCTCTTGGGCCCAAGCTTCACCACCTTGATTCTGCCTTGCCTCAACTCGGTTCTGCCACATGGAATTGCATTCAAGTTCACTCCTGCAGTAGCCAAACATTGGCTCTTACCCCGCTTGTGGGCCTGAACCCTGGTGCCTCAATTCGGCCTGTACTCGCCATGCCGCAACCATTCTGCACCTTTGAGACTTCAGTTCACACCTCAAAAATGCCAAGTCCTACAGGCGGTTTGAAAGCTCAACTTCGAACGAGATGTTACGGGCTTTTGATTGCAGTGATTGTATCCAACTTCAAGTTTATTGTCATAGGTGTAGATATATAGGATTTATGCCATAAAATAGCTATTAGGACAGTATATTACAAACATCACACATAATTTAAATTAATATAAATTATATGTAATTTACTTAACAAGATAAATATAACACCACTGGTGCAAATTCAGAGAGAAAGAAATATAGTCCTGAGGAAGGGTCTTGGCCTGAAATGTCTGCTGTCTGGTCTTTTCCATTGGTGTTGCCTAACCTGCTGAGTTCTTCCAGCATTTTGTGTGTATTGCATTGGATTTCCAGATTTTCTTGTGTTTGAATGAAATACAGTGCAATGTAGTTTTGGAGTGTTTCAGGTTGGTTCAAGAACCCGATGCCAGTGGTGAAAAACTATTGCTGAACTTTGAGGTGTGGGTCTTCAGGCTCCTGTAACCCTGGCCTGATTGTGGCTTGGAGAGGAGGGCACGGCCCAGAGAGTGGGGGTCCTGGATGATGGATGTTGACTTCCTGAAAATCCATCTCTTAATGGTGGGGTGAGCTGTACCTGTGATAGACCTGGCTGAGTCACTACTCTTCTGTGCATCGGAGTTTCCATATCAGGATGTGATGCAACCAGTTTAAATAATTCAATAAGTTGGGATTTTAAAATAAAAGGGCTCTCTCAGCAATGGCAAACAGGAAGCTACTGATTATTGTTAAAAACAACTGATTCACTTATGTCCTTCGGAGAAAGAAATCTACCATGTTTATCCTATGTGACCCATATGTGACTCCAGACTCTCCAATGTGGTTCACCCTTAACTACCTCCTCAGATCAGTGTATTTAAAGATGCCAGAATTACCCAATTCCTACCAACAAACAAATAAAAAATGCGAGTTAATTATCTTCACAGATGTTTCCATCTCCACCATTATATTGTTCACATCAAGAGAGCCACCTCTTCAAAAACTTTCTGAGTACAGTTCTCCGGAAGTTGCAGTAGTTTACCTTTGTCTGAAAAAAGATGGATTGAACTGCTCTGTCCTTGTTAATCCCATTTGTGGGCATGAGTTGGCTGGTTATATCCCATTTTCTTTTACATGCTTCTCCCCCAGGTGACTATAACTATAGACTGACAGCATGAGTGATGACACTTGAATCTCGAATCCCTCATCAAAACCACAGACAGGGTACAACATAAGGCTACCAGATGTGCCAATGAATTTCTCAGGTTAAAAGAGACACCGATGCATCTAGATTGCTTGAAGAGATCATGAATCTAGAGGCCTTTAATGTACTTACAGAAAACTTTTGCCAGGTCTTGGCATTTTTTATTTTTTAGTGGTGTCTCACAGGGTTTTGTGTGGCTCTGGTCCAGCTAAAAGAGACAAATGGATATCATTGATGTAAGATGAAGGTTTACACATGACAAAAACAGGATCTGAGGACCTGGTTGCACCCTACTTCAGATACTTTGATATGAACTGAACAGCAATACCTTATAAAACATCCACTGGTATCTTGCACAATTCAGTCTAGTACACCACCCAAGGTGAAACTGATCCTAGCTTGCCCATTGTATGTGAGTAGAGCTTACTGGCGGATTCTTGAATGAACCCTCATGCTGTGAGATTGGTATTGTCCACAACTTGGCCACCACTTCCATGGAGCAACCACTTGCTGCTTGACTCTATATTACCCAGGGGTATAAATTCAACCTGCCTCCTGCTCAAAGACCTGATAGAGATTTAGCATCATTTTTTCTATTTTTTAAATTTTTGATAATTTGTTATCACCTCCCCAAAAATGATAAATTCATAGCCCAGTAAGGGGGAAAGACCTGTGCTAAGGAGGTAAACCCAGAGAGGCATGAGAAAAGCATCTTCTAGCAGAGAGTGGTTATGTTCTTGAGAACACTTTGGGTAGGAGGCATATTAAATAACTGAATCAAAAACATTAACGGGGTGATGTGGTAGGATGGGACAGTGGGTCTCACTGGATTTCTTTTTCACAATGCTGGCAAGAGACTTGATGAGCCAATGACCTTCCTCTAATTCTTTAAAGCATATGAGCTTTGGGGAGAGGACAGTGCTTCATTAGGGCAACGCCTATATGTTTCTTACTATTGCTAACATTAGGTAGGAATGGTCTATTTCTGACAAGTTGACATCTTTGGCTACTTTATAATGAAGCTCTGCCATTAGATATTGGCATTAATATCTTGCTGTGAGTCATTCCATTTTGCTTTTGTGTTTTAGACCTCTGAGGATATAAATTTATGCTCATTTCCCTGAAACCTCCTGACACTTACCAATCATGTTATGTATTTCTTTATAGCAATGTAAACAACTCCTGTGGTGAGAAGACGGAATGACATCACATAGAACTCAGAACAGGACAGCACAGAAACTGCTCTTTCAAACCACGATGTTGTGCTGAAGTAATTAAGCTAATGACACCTAATGCCTCCTGCCTGCACATGGTCTTTTTCCCTCCGTTCTCCACACATCCACACACTTGCTGAAGAGCCTTGACTGATTTGCCTCCACTACCACCCCTGGTAGTGCATTCACTCTCAATGTAAGAAACAATTACCCTGCACGCCTCCTTTGAGCTTATCCCCTCTCACCTTAAATGCATACCCTCTAGCATTAGACATTTAGATCCTGGGAAAAAGATACAAGGCTATCTCTCTATGCTCCTCATAATGTTATAAACTTCTATCAGGTTTCCCTTCAGTCTTTGCAACTCCTGAGAAAGGAATCCTACTTTGCCCAATCTCTGGTTACAGCACATGCCCTCTAATCCCATTAAGGGTGAATGATCTGTGCTATCCCTTCAGTCAGATCCATGTTACTCCAAAACAAGAGTGGGTGAAGAGATAACTTGCTTGCGATTCAGATAAACCAGATCCTAAGCACAGTCCAAGTTTTACTTATGACCAAATAAGGTCAGAGTCTCTCTCGGAATCCCAGATTGGGCCACTGATGTAGGAGCATGGCGATGAGGGTCTTGAAAAGAAAGGTTTCTAAAAGGAGGATTTGTCACATGTCTTCAGAGTGGTAATCTGCCTCAATGAAAAGATTTGGTATGAATCTAGGGATGAGGTTCTTTGGTTACATGGTGAGATTGGAGAACTTGGTATTGTTCTCTTTGGAGAGGAGAAGATCGCAGGCAAATCTACTAAAGGTACCAAACAGTATTAAGATCTATGCAGAGTAAAAGGAAAGAAATTTGCCAGAGTTAGAGTGGGAGGCTTTGGCGTGACAAGCAGAGACTAAGGGAGCTGAGTCTTTTGGAGTCGTTTAGTTGATTGTAGAACTTAAGCTTAAGAAGTTAGAGCCAAAGATATATAACAAGTGTAGGCAGGATGGTAGTTAAGGCAGAGGAATGCTCCTCCTGTAAAATGTGGGGTTGCAGGGTTCCCAATGGTCTGCCTGATGACTACATCTGCAGGAAGTGCACTCAACCTCAGCTCCTGACTGACAGGGTGAGGAACTGGAGCTGGAGCTGGGTGTGCTCGGGACCATCTGGGAGGATGAAACTCCTATTGAGGTGGTCACACCAGGCATTAGATAGTAGATGGGTGACCACCAGGAGGAGTAAGAGCAGTAGGCAGTTAGTGCAGGTTCCCCAGTAACTATTCCCCTCAGCAACATGTATTGTCCTTTGGATACTGCTCGGTGGAGGGGGGCGGGGCGGGGGGCAAGATGACCTAACAGGCCACAGCAGTAGCAGCCAGGCCAGATGCACTGTAGCAGGATCTGAGGCTCAGCAGGGAAGGATAAATTCAGGCAGAACAATAGCGATAGGAAATTCGATAGTTAGGGGACAGACAGGAGATCCTGTGGCCTCGAAGGAGGTGCCAGGGTGGTGTGTTACCTCCATGGTGCGAGGATCCAGGATGCCTCAGAGCAGCTGAAGAGGGAGAATGAGTAACCAGAGGTCGTGGTGCACATTGACACCAATGACATAGGTAGGAAGGGGGAAAAGGTCCTGTGCAGTGAGTATAGGGAGTTAGGAAAGAGGCTGATGAACAGGACCTCCAAGGTCATAATCTTTGGATTACTCCCAGTTCCATGTGCTGGTCAGGGCAGGAATAGAATGAAAGACAGATGAATGAGTGGCTGAGGAACTGGTGCAAGGGCAGGTTTCAGGTTTTTGGATAAATGGAGCTTTTTCTGTGGCAGGGTTAACCTGTATAAGAGGGATGGGTTGCACCTAAACTGAAGGGGAACCAATATCTTAGCCAGGAGATTCACTAATGCTAGTTTGGCAGAGGGGGGAGGGGTGGATGGGAACCAGAATACCAAATCAGAAAGTGAAGGAAGGTAGATGTCAGGACCAGTAAAAACAGGCAGGAGCAAAGTGATAAATATGGTGGGACAGATAGTTTAAAGTTTGTGTATTTTAATGCTAAGGGTATTATGGGTAAAGATGATGAACAGAGCATGGATCAGTTCATGCAACTATGGTGTTGTGGCCATAACAGAGTCTTGGTTGGGAGAAGGACAGGAAGGGGTGCTTAATGTCCCAGGGTTTTGATGTTTTAGAAAAATAGAGAGGGAGGTAAAAGAGGTGGGGGAGGTGCACTGTTAATCAGACACAATATCACAGCTGTTCTTAATGAAGGACTCATCCACTGTGTCTATCTAGATAGAACTCAAAAACCTGCCCTTGCACCAGTTCCTCAGCCACTCATTCATCTGTCCTTCATTATGATGGGATTTTACTGTAGAACCCAATTGCCACCAAAGCATTGAGGAACAGATATGCAGGCAGATTAAAGAAGGTGGAAAAACAATGGGGAGCTTCAACTTCCCTAATATCAACTGGGACCTTCTGAGTACAAGAGGTTTAGATGGGGCAGAATTTGTTAAGTACATCCAGGAGGGTCTCTTAAATCAATATGTGGATAGTCTAATAAGAGGAGCAGCTGTACTGAACCTGGTTTTGGGTAATAAGCTTGGGCAGGTGATCAGTATTTCAGTGGGTGAGCAGTTAGGGAATCAGTGACTACAAATCCTTAGGATTTAAGGTAGCTATAGATAAGGATAAGTATGGACCTTGCAGAAGAGTATTAAGTTGGAGCAGAGCAAATTACAAGAGCAATAGGCAGGAACTATGGAGTTCGTGAACAACTATTTTTGGGCAAGTTCACATCTGATGTGTGAAGGGCGTTTAAAAGCCAATTTCACAGTGTTCAGGAGAGGCATGTTCCAGTCAGACGGAAAGGCAAAGATGGCAAGGTAAGAGAACCTTGGCTGTCGAGAGAAGTGATGAATTTAGTCAAGAAGAAAAAGGAAAAGTGTGTAAAGTTTAGGATGGCCTGATGGGATATATCCCTGGTAACTGAGATTGCTGGGGCCTTGTCCAATATCATCTTGTCTTCTCTGGCCACAGGCGAGATCCCAGAGGACTGGTGAGTAGCTAATGTTGTTCCATTATTCATGAAAGGAACCAGAAATAATCCTGGAGACTATACAGCAGTGAATATCATTTCAGTGGTAGGGAAGTTACTGTAGAGAATTCTTAGGGATAGGATTTATGAGCATTTGGAAAACCATGGTCTAGTTAAGGAGAGTCAGCACGGGTTGTGTGGGGCAAGTCATATCTTACTATCATTAAGGACCCCCATCACCCAGGACATGCCCTCTTCTTATTGTTACTGTCAGGAAGGAGGTACAGAAGCCTGAAGACACACACTCAATGACTCAGGACCAGCTTGTTCCCCTCTGTCATCCAATTTCTGAATGAATGAATGAATGAACCCATGCAAGCTACCCCTCTACCTTTTGATTTCTATTTTTTGTACTACATATTTAATTTAACTGTTTAATGTATGTACTTACAGTAATTCAGTTTTTTTTCTCACTTTATTATCATGCATTGCATTGTACTGCTGCCACAGAGTTAACAAATGTCACAACGGTGATACGAATTCTGATTTTGATTGAGTTTTTTGACAAGGTGACTGATGAAGGTAAAGTTTTAGGTGTTGTTTGTATGGATTTTAGTAAGATATTTGACAAGGTTCCTCATGTGAGGCTCACCCATTAGATTAAGATGCATGGGTTCTATGGTGAATTGGCCGTTTGGATTCAGAACTGGCTTGCCTGTAGAAACAGAGGGTAATGGTGAAAGGACTTACTCTAGCTGGTGGTTTGTGATCAGTGGTGTTCCACAGGGGCTGCACTGGGACTTCTGCAATTTGTCATGTATATAATTGACCTGGATGGAAATGTACTAAGTTTGCAGATGATATGAAGATTAATAGTGTTGTGGATGGCTTAAAGCTGGCAAAGAATACAGCGGGATATAGATCAGTTGCAAATATGGGCAGGGAAATGGCAGATGGAGTTTAACGTGCAAATGTGAAGTGTTGCACCATGTAAAGTCAAATGCAACGAGACAAAACTCTATTAAGGCCAAGATCCTTAACTGTGTTGATGAGCAGAGGTATCTTAGAGTCCAAGTTCATAGCTCTCTGAAAGTGGTTACGCAGGTTGATTGGGCGGTTAAGAAGGCATATGGCATGCTGCCTTTATTAGATGAGGAATTCGCTTCAAAAGTGGAGAAGTTATATTGCAGCTTTATAAAACTCTCTTTAGGGTGCATCTAGAGTACTGCATACAGTTCTGGTCACCCCATTAATGGAAGGATATTGAGATTTTGGAGGCAATGCATTGGTTTACCTGGATTAGAGGATATGTGCAGGTTGTTTCCTGTCTCTGTAGCAGCGGAGGCTGAGGGAAGTTCTGATAGAGGTTTATAAGTAAAGTGAGGCATAGATAGAGCAGACAGACAATATCTTTTTCCAGTGTCTAATACCAGAGGGACTGCTTTTAAGGTGGGAGTGGGTAATCTCAAAAGCATGCGAGGGGCAGGTTTTTATACACAGAGTGTGGTGGGTACCTGGAATGGGCTGCCTGGGGCGATGGTAGAGGCAGAAGCATTAAAGAATTTTAAGAGATGTTTAGATAGGGACATGAGCGTGAGGAAAATGGAAGGATATGAACACAGAAGAAAATTGATTTAGTTAGTAATTTGATGACTAATTTAGTTGGTTTGGCACAACCTTGTGGGCAGAAGGGCTTGTTCCTGGGTATTACTGTTCTATGTTCTGTGTCCCAAATGGTTTCAAATGCTGGAAGGGTCAAGAAGTGGAAGACATAGAATGGAGTAAATTCAGAGAAGCATGAGAAAATCACCTTCTTGCAGAGAGTGGTTAAGCTCTGGAGTGCACTTCGGGTAGAGTGGAGGCAGGTTAAGTAGCTGAAAGAAAAATGTTTGGGGGTGATGTGGTAGGCTGGGACAGTGGGCCCTACTAGATTGCTCTTGCAAGCCTCTGGCAGAGACCAGATGAGCCAATGGCCTTCATACATGGAGTAATCATCATCCTCTTCTGTAAGGCGTTCTTCATAGGGTAAACCCAATTCTTTTCCTATTATTGCTAATATTAGATAGGCATGGTTGATAGGCAAGTTAGATAGGCAAGTTTATATTTTTGGCAACTTTATAATGAAGCTCTACCATGAGATATTGGCATTAATATCTTGTTTTTGGACCACTGAGGATATAAGTTTATGCTCCTTTCCCTGAAACCGCCTGACACTTAATGGTCATGTGATAGAGTTATAGAACCCTACAGCTCAGAAACAGGCCCTTTGGCCCATCTCGTCCATGTCAAACTATTATTATACCTAGTCCCATTAACTTGCACTTGGACCGTAGCCCTTGATAACCCTCCCGTTCATCTACCTATCCAAAGTTCTCTTAAATGTTGAAATCAAACCTGCATTCTCCACTTCATCTGTCAGCTTGTTCCACACTGTCACCACTCTCTGAGTGAAGATGTTGCTGCTCAGGTTCCCCCTAAACATTTTACCTTTCACCCTTAACCCATGACCTCCAGTTGTAGTCGCACCCAACCTCAGTGGAAAAAGCCTGCTTGCGTTTACCCTATCTGTTGTGTACCTTTATTTCTTTGTCCTGCTTGGTGGTGCAATAATATCAGCGCCGGACTCCGGAGTGAAGGTTTCCGAGTTCGATTCCAAGTCGGGTTGAGCATCGAGCTAGCAACTCGGCATCGTAAAAACAAGAATAGTTTGCTACGGAAACGCTGTCATGGCGGTGCCCCGATAACTCCACTGCTGAGTTACAGGCTACTCTTCTTCTTCTTCATTTTTGTTTAGTTATATGAAGAGCTCCTGTGGTGCCAGGACAGCATGGCATCATATAAACTCAGAACAGCACGGAACAAGAACAGCACCTTCAGCCCATGGTGTTGTGCTTAACTAATTAAGATAATGACACGTAATCCCTCCTGTCTGCACATCGTCCCTTTCATTCCATTCTCTGCATATTCACATGCCTGCTTAAGAGCCTCAATCATATTTGCCTCTACCACAACCTATGACAGTGCACTCCAGTCACCTACCACTCTCTGTGTAAAATCATACCCCACATACCTTATCTTAACCTTCAGGATGAAACACATATGCACATAATGTAAACATCAAGCATATTCGGTTAGGATAAACACCTTCGTTTAGTGCTTCTATATCCTGAAACTGCCAGTAAAATTTACTAGAACATCAGCCATGATGAAGACGGCACCAGTGAATAACACTGTCAAAGGCGACATCCTCAAGAAGGGTCACAAAGCAATTGTTTTCACATCTTTTTATTTCAGATATGGTTCTGCTGCGGTCAGAGCTTGTAATCTACAATCTGGCTGTGTGATTTCAGTCTGTTCTGGCCCTTTGCTATCTCTGAGAATGTTCCACGAGGCTGCAACCCAAGCGTGCAGCACGAAGACCTGGGAGCCTGGGGGGAGTGAGCCCATGATCAACTCCGTCTCTTGTCGATTAAACACCGAGGTAGATTGAAAGCCGCGAGGCAGGTGCCGAGGCGAGCGAGTGCTCAGTGCCGTCTATGAGCCTCTCACTCACTGTTCCCAGAGGAACTGTTTACATGTGGTGATCTCCCACTCACTGAGAGCAGGTGTCTGCATGCGGAGATCTCTCACTCACTGATTCCAGAGGAGGAGCTTACATGTGGTGGTGTCTCACTCACTGTTTCCAGAGGAGGTGTCTAGACGCATGGGGTGATCTCCCACTCACTGCTCCTGAGGGAAGGTCCTTGCATTTGAGCGATCTCTCTCTCCCCCGATGCTGTCGGCAGATAGAGCTGGAGCAAGGGGCGGCCATTCGATAATGAGCACTGAGCTGAACTGTACTGAAATATGTATTTTGTTTTTGCATTTTATATCCTGTGTTTCTGCTGTTTTTTTTTATTGCTGTTTGCATGATTTTTTGTGTGTTGGAGGAGAGGGGTCTTTGATGTTTGATGTTTTTCTATGAATGGCTTGGCTCCATGGTGTTTCTTTGTTTTGTGACTCTCTGTGGAGAATACAAATTTCAGAGCTGTACACTGCATACATACTTTGATAATAAGTTTACTTTGAGTTTTGATTGTCTTTTGTTTACATCATTTACTTATTATAACACAGAAGGAGGCCATTCAGCCCATTGGATCTATGCTAGTTCCCAATAGACTGTGCCTAAGGTCAGGCCCATGCCTGGGTCTCTGGAACTCTGAGACAGTAGCACTAATTCTCGCATGCTGATGCCAATTACAATTAATGATGAGGTTTTACGAAGAAAAAGATAGAAAACAACAATTGATTATGCCCTGCTAATCTTGTGGATGTTTTGTGACTGTGAGGAAAATGATAAAATATCAGCAGAAATTGGTGAATTTCCCAGTTAACAGGCTGATCAAGTGTGCTGGTGCTGTTGCTGTGGGCCAGATCAAAGGCAGGCAAAGAACTAGCAGCAGTTGTGCTTGTTTGCCAAAGAGCAGCTACCTCTCTTAAAGATGCACTGACTGATACTTCAGTAAAGTCAAAGCAGAGCACACAATGCAGGTTTGCAAACAGTGGTGCAGGCTAACTGTAGAAGGGCAGATGCAGAACAAGCTGGAAAGATTTAGCACAAAGGAAATAGAACAAAGAAAATAGAATCAAGAGGAGTATATACAACATGAAAACAGGCCCTTTGGCCCAGCTCATCCATGCTGACCTAGTGCTTTGCCGAGCTAGTCCCATTTGCCTGCATTTGGCACTTTTCCATCTTTACCTTTCCTATACACATACCAGTCCAAAAAGTCTTTTAAATGTTGTAATTGTATCTGCCTCTACCACTTCCTCCACAGCTCGTTCCATACACCCACCACCCTCTGTGTGATAAAGTAGCCCCTCAATTCCTCTTTGATCCTCTCCCTTCCTACCTTAAACCTCGGTCCACTAGCTTTATATACGCTTACTACAACCCATGGCTATTTGAGATTGCAGACAGCTGTTAATTCAGCACAAGCAATCAAAATCCAGGAGAAATCATTTTGACTTGGAGCAATACAGCACCGACACAACCATTTGGCCAACCGATCCAAGCCAACCACGGTGTCCATCCACCTTATCCTGATTTCCTGTCTTCATTCCATATCCCCCTAAGACCCATTCATCCACATACCTATCCAAGAGCTTCTTTAATGACACCACTGTACCTGTCAGAACCATTTCCCTGGCAGCTCTTTCAAGCGACTCATTACCTTTTGCATGAAGAAGTTGCCCCTTGGGACCCTTTTAATTTTTTCCCCTCACACCCTAAACCTTTGCTCTGTAGTTTTGGAAACCCTATACCTTGGGCAAAATCATGAGTGATCGAATTGTTGTACTTAGAGTCCTATAAAGGTATTGTATCTTTAATGAGTTTTCAGATTTGTGATGCAGGAACAGGATCGTGTGTGGTCTATGAGTCAAAAGGAACCAGTCCAAATTGTTAGGCACAGAAAGCTCTACTATTATTTGGTGTTTGGGATTGTGAATCCCATGGAGATGATATCCAAGATTCCCAGCCAAAGATGTAACAATAGCTGACAGTCAAAGGACAATGAGAGTGTCTGGAGACTGCAGGTAGCAAGAGTCATTTCAGTGTGTCCTGGCAAGCTTTTCCCCAGTCTGTAAGAGAGACGAACTGCTACTTGTGTCAGAAGAAAAAATGTGCATTAGTAGTTGGCAGATCAAAGATGTAAGGCAAAAGACAGGAATGACATCTTAAATATACTACACTGGAGAGAATGAGCTTCTTATTAGAAATGGACGAGTCTGCACAATATTACCTCAGCAACAGAAAATTCAGAAGGTGCTTTATTTAAATTAATATATTGGTTTATTATTTTCACATGTACTGAGGTGGAGAAAACACTTTGCATGTCATCCATACAGGTTATTTCATTACAACTGTGCATTGAGGTAGTACAAGTGAAAACAATGCAGAGCGAAGTGTTACAGAGGAAATGAAGTGCAGGCGAACAATAAGGTGAGGGTGGTTTAAAGGTAAAGGATGTGGAGTACACTTCGTGATTAACTCATCGTGGTGCACAATGTGGCGGTTCCGTCTCAATCCTATTCAGCCAACCTGGAACATCTAGCCATCAAATGTCATCCATTTCATCTGCCATCACCCTAATAACAGTGTAATTGCACCTCAGGCCAATGTCAGGCAGGTACGGGCACTGTGATGATCACCATCATTGTGTGCCATGTCATATGATGTGGGAAATAACGGTCTATCCATGACCATGATTGCTCTTGGCAAATTTTTCTATAGAAGTGGTTTGCCATTGCCTTTTTCTGTGATCAGTGTTTTTACAAGACGGGTGACCCCAGCCATTATCAATGCTCTTCAGAGATTGTCTGCCTGGCTTTAGCGTTCGCGTAACAGGTCTTGTGATGTGCACCAGCTGCTCATACGGTCATCCATCACCTGCTTCCATGGCGTCGTCTGACTCTGACTGGGGGGCTAAGCAGGTACTACACATTGCCCAAGGGTGACCTGCAGGCTAGCGGAGGGAAGGAGCACCTTACATCTCCTTTTGTAGAGATGTATCTCCCCCCTGCCACCCAGCACCATGCTGAGCAGTCACAAAACAGGGGACCCAGATGCCTCCCCTATTTTCAAACAGGCCAGCTTGGAGAAGTCACTGAATTACCACCGACGTATCACCTGTGAAACCAGAGGAGCCAGGGCACTTCACTACTGTTATACCACCACTAAGAACACTTACCTTGCCATCCCATGCCCACACTTTGGAAGGTCTGATCACCTGCATGTACTTCTATTCCCGGCATATAGGCAGAGACTAAGGAGAAAGAAGGAATGGTCAAGTGAGGAAGAGGATTGCTCACAGAACTGGACAATATTCAGCAATTCATCTTCGAATCTGAATGAATTCGCCACAGTTGTCACTGACTTCATGAAAACCTGTATGGATGAGTGTGTGCCTTCAAGAATATACTGGACATACCAAACCAAAAGCCATGGATGAACCAGGAGATTCCGATTCTCGGCCAGAATCAACGCCTGCCTAAGCAAGGACCTGGACCTGCTGCAATTTGCCTGTCACCACAATAGGTTAAAAAAAAACAAATCTGATTGAGGTTAGAGACAGAATTGGATGCACATCAACTCTGGAAGGGTTTGCAAGCCATTACTTTCTATAAAATGAAACCTGACATCATGAATGGCTGTAATGCTTCACTCCCAGATGAGCTCAACACCTCTTATGCACACTTTAAAAGAGAAAATAAAACTACACCTGTGCGAATCCCTGCAGCATCCTGTAACCCTGGGAACTCTGTCTCAGATGCTGATGCAGAACACCTTTAAGAGGGTGAAGCCTGTCAGGTCCTGATGGTGTACCTGGTTAGACACTGAAAACCTGTGCCAACCAACTGGTGGGAGTGTCCAAGGACATCTTCATTCTCTTACTTCTGCAGTCGGAAGTTCCCACCTGCTTCAGAAGGGTGACACTCATACACGTGCCCAAGGAGAGCAGGGTGAGTTGCCTCAGTGGCTAATGCCCAGTTGCACTGATATCTGTGTTGAAGTGCATTGGAAGGTTGGGCATGGCCCGAATTAACACCTGCCTAAACAAGGACCAGAACCTGCTGCAATTTGCCTATTGCTGCTATAGGTTCAAAAACTTCAAAGTTCAAAGTAAACATAATCAAAGTAGGTACTACATATGTCACCTGTGATACATATTCTTGCGGGCATACTCAGTAAATCCAATAACCATAACAGAATCAGTGAAAGACTGCACCACCAGGACAGACAGCCAGTGAGCAAAAGACAACAAACTGTGCAACTACAAAAAAAAGTAAATAAATAAAAAGTAAACATCGAGAACATAAACATCCTTGAAAGTGAGTCCATAGGTTGTGGGGACATTTCACTGATGAGGCAGGTGAAGTTGAGTGAAGTTATCCCCTCTGGTCTGATGGTTGAGGGGTAGTAACTGTTCCTGCGCAACTCTCCCTCACTTAAGTCGAAATCCAGCGCTATTCTCGACACCATCTTGGTGTCGAGGTCTTCATTGACGACAATGGACAAACGAACACGACCTACAGTAATCAGCAAAGATTGGTTTAAAAAAGTCTGGAAAATGATAGCAGAGAAGAGCTTCCTGCTTCAGCTGATCCTCTGTTCAGATCATTCAGATATTAGTACTAAATGTTTGATATTCAGACTGCAAAGCAAAGGTTTTTTTTCTGTAACACTAATGAGGTTGCTCAGGTAATTCAGCAAGTGTAACATCAAAGCAGGTCTACAGAAACAGATTGAGAATGGACCAGCTTGGATGAGTTTCTGAATGAAGCTTTATGCCTATCTACAGTTGCTGGGCTAAATTGTCAACCAATCAGGGGTGTTTAGAATGGGAATGTGGAACAGTCATTCTGAACATTCTCAGGAAAAGACTGTAGTTTGTCAAATGGAGGTCATTGTTAAGAGGTTACATATGGCTGCACATTAATGGAGATGGAGGAATTTATGTTCATGTGTCCATGTGTACAGTTTGTCAGCCATGCTGATCAAAAACATCTAAGGGATCATTACAGCCAGGGAAAAGGCCAATCTGACCATTCCAACAAATCCTTGTTGATTTCTGCCATAAAGACAATGTTAGTTTCCTTGTACTGGTGATGTTTATGGAAAATGGATTGAAGTCAGATATGTACAATTGTGCAACGTACCATTGAAGAGTTGAGTTGGCTCTCTGCTGCGCATGAATTACCAGTAGAAATGGTGGCTGGCAATAGAATCCATCACTTTGCGAGTTTCTGTGTGATTGATCTGTTGATCTTCGCACTTCCATTGGACAGCAGAAAGATGTGAACATGTGCCAAAAGAAACCTTGAAGGAGCAAGTGTTCCAAGGTTACTCAGGCTTCCCGATGAGTCATTAATAGTTTAACTAATGTATGACTCCACGTTCCACTGGTGGTTTCACTCCAGCAGAGCTGTGAATGCATCTTTTCACACAACTGAGCATGGTGCAGCTTAACTCAAAGGGGAAATCAGAGAGCAGCAAGTGAAGTGGAAGGCAATGTTTTGAGAGAGAGAAAAGCAACTTCAACTGAGTGAGAGATAACTGGGCCAGCGAGACTCGGCAATGGAACCTTGGTGAAGTCGTTCAAATGTGTGGTGGCAGAAGTTTGAATTGGGAATCAGGTAAGGAATTGAAGTGATTGAAGCAAGACTCATGGTACTTATAGACATGAAGTAATGCATGATAACAAATCTATCTTTGGTTTTGATACAGAGCCAGTTACTGTTGAAGAGTTATGAAAGAGTGGTGAGTCAAATGAAGAGGTTGCTAGTTCTTTGGTTCCAGGGATGAGTACAATGAGAGGAATAGGTACATATTTGAGGTCAAATCAATAAAGAAAGCTAGCTCACTGACTAAAGGTGTAATGACTGTATATAACTGTGCATTCATATTTTCTATAAGGAAGAAGAACTGTCTGATCTGTATGTATACAGTTACATCAATGTCATATTTCTTATTATTATTCAAGCTGTAGACACAAGGGACTCACCAAATAAGAAAAGGGGAATCGGTTATTATTGTACTGAATGGCAGCGAAGGATTAAAGAGCTGAAAGGCTTACTCTTCTCTTTTCCCGTGTTTTCCCCAGTCTTGCCTCCAGTCTCGTTCTGTGTCATTGATAAAGCTAGCACTCTTCAGGAGGCTCTCAGTGCCATCCTGAATGTTTTATCTCAACTGTGAATGCTTACAGACCCGAGGTTTCCAAGAATCTATGTGGAAATACATTTTTTCAAGATGTCGTTTAGGACTCCTTGAATATTTTCTTCTGTCACCTGATAATTTCTTCCTATGATGCAGCTTGGAATTAAGTGTCTGGTTTGAAGACTAGACAGTTCGCTGGCATTGGCTCCAATGAACGTTGAGGGTTTTGTGTTGACTTTGTTGGTATTTTTGATGCCTTGATGCATCTCCTGTAGATAGTCTGGGCCTTCGGGCAAGTTTCACTATAATATGGTTAGAGATCAGTTTTGCAACAAACCAGATGAGCTGATCTTCAGATATCTATTTCCTGAATTGACAGAAAACTGTGCTGGCACATTCAAGACAATGGTGAACTTCATCACCAATGTTCTTTGAGAAATAAGAAGGGGATCATGTTTTCCAAGTCTCTGCATGAACTAGTATTGTTAGAAGTTAGTTCTGTATAATGGGGTAGGCAAGTAGAAGCCCTTTTGCAGATGTAGAGTGAAAGGCTCTTGTATTTCAGTGAATAAACCAGTGATAAATTGGGGCTCAACCTCTGAGCATATGCAAATGCAGGCATCATCTGCGTACTGCAGATGAACTAACTGATAGTCAGCTGACCTTGGTTTTTAAGGTCACCATCATTGAAGAGTTTTCAACAAATGGAATTAAATGATATGGGTGCTGAACTATTTGTCAATCATAGGGTTGACTGTTAGTTTCCCTTTCTTCCAATCCCACTCAGTCCATATGCAACTGGTCAGTTTATTTCCTGTCAGATACCTTGATCCCACTTGACCTTGCCTGGTCCCAGGGTAAAGAACATCTATTCAGGACAGGAGAGCAACTTGTAAAAGTTGGTGGAAGATCCAATTTTCAATGACCATGTGGAAGCCAATGGAAAAATAGAAAGATTCTGCAAAAGAGCTATGAGTAGCTAGGGTTCAAAATTTCAAGTCAAAACCACAGTAGTAATAATTTCTGATTACTACTGGGAAATGTGCAAGTTGACATAATGTTGAAAAAGATCAGAGAGAACTGAATTCAAAGCTCTGATCTTGATGTGGGAGAAATGAGTTTCAATTCAAGTGGCACACACAAAATTCTGGTAGAACACAGCAGGCCAGGCAGCATCTATAGGAAGAAGTACAGTCGACATTTCGGGCTGAGACCCTTCGTCAGGACTAGGACTTCATCTAGGTCCATGTCTAAATAGGTCCATGGCAGAAAAAGGTTAGGAACGCTTGGAGAACTCACCAGGAAAAATGCCAAGATAAATCTCTTAAAATAAATTAAATATGGCATTATATCAAAGGAAAATGCTTGTAATGTAAACCCGCCATTTGTAAATCAGGAACAAGTTAGTGTGATGATCGGAACATATAAGAAAAATTGTTTACTGGTTACTTTGAAATTAATAGAGTTTGAAAAAGTCCGCATGGGTTTTAGAATCAGAATCAGGCTTAATATTACTAGCATACTGTGTGTCATAGAATTTGTTGTTTGTAGCAGTAGTAGAATGTAATGCATTAAAATATGTAAGTTACAATAATAAATAAAAATATGTAAATATGTAGTGCAAAAAGAGAACAAAAAGTAATGAGGTAGTATACATTGTTTCTTTAGATGGAGAAGGGGAAGAAGCTGTTTCTAAAACACTGAGTGTGTGTCCTCACACTCCTGTACATTCTCCTTGATGGCAGCAATGAGAAGAAGCTATGTCCTGGGCGATGGGGATTCTTAATGATGGATGCTGCCTTTCTGAGTCATTGCCTTTTGAAGGTATCCTTGATGCTGGGGAGGCTAGTGCCCGTGATGAAGCTGGCTGAGTTTGCAAATCTCTGCAGCTTCTGATCCTGAGCAGTGGCCTCTCCATACCAGATGGTGATGCAACCAGTTAGAATCTACTCCGTGGTACATCTGTCGAAATTTACTAGAGTCTTTGGTGGCATACCAAATTTTCTCAGGCTCCTAATGAATTATCACTGCTGTTGTGCTTTCTTCATAATTGCATCAATATGTTGGGGCTCAGGATATATATTCAGAGATGTTGACACCCAGGAACTTGAAACTGCTCATCTGTTCCACTGCTGATCCCTCGATGAAGACTAGTATGAGCTGTCTCAACTTTCCCTTCTTGAAGTCAGCAATTCATTCCCAGCACTTACTGATGTTGAGTACAAGGTTGCTATTGACTTAAAGGCAATATAAATGGCAAGGCATATTTGATAAATCAGTTAGAGATTGTTGGTGTTGTAACTAATTTAATGTGTATGGATGGAGTGGTGGATGTAGCATACTTGGGGTTGCAGAAGGCCTTTGATAAGATGCGTGGAGTGGCTGAAGATTTCTTCATGGACAGAAAACAGAATACAGATACAAATGGGTCACTTTGGCTTGTGAGACTCCGAACAGCAGATTGATGCAGTGGATGGGTGCTGGTTCTCAGGTGCTTGGCCTACATCATTGATTTGGATGAGGAGATCATGTGTATGCATTGTAGCGTAGTGGTTAGCACAATGCTTTACAGTACCAACAACCCAGGTTCAATTCCCAACCCTATCCGTAAGGAGTTTGTACATTCTCCCTGCGACCTCTTGGCTTTCCTCTGGGTCCAGGGTCCAAAGTCCAAAGACGTGCCAGTTTGTAGATTACTTGGTCTTGTAAATTGTCCCATGATTAGGCTCGGATTAAACAGGGGTTGCTGAGTGGCACGGCTAGAAGGGCCTATTCTGTGATGTATCTCAATAAAATGAAATAAAATATTCAAATTTGCTGATGATACAAAGCTAGAGGCACGTATGGGCAGTAAGGAGTTTCTTCAGCCATAGGGTGATGAAGCTATGAACTGTATTGCCACAGATGGCCGTGAAGGCCAAGTCATTAGGTATATTTAATGGATGTATTCTAAGTTTCTATTTTGGCAAGGGAGTTTAAAGTTATGGGAAGAAGGCAGGAGAACATTCTTGAAAAATCAGCCACAATTGAATGTAGAGCAGACCCAATAGGCTGATTAGCTTAATAACTTAATTTTGCTCCGATATTTTATGGTCTTATGATATTATGGAAACAAGATGACCTAATGTGATAGAAAATAACTGTTAAAATCTGATTTTTATTTCCAATTTCTAGTACCTGCAGTGTTTAAAATTTGATGTTCATTTACAATAGAGGGAATAAGGTCGAAGTGTAAGCATATCCAGAACATTGTGCACAGTTTTGTTTCCCTACCTAAGAAAGATATACTTGTGTCAGTGGGCATGTAGTATAGGTTTACTAAGTTTATTCCTGTGCTGGGGATTTGTTGTGTGAAGAGGGCCTGTACTCTACTGAGCTGTCAATGAAATGTAAAACATTTTTGTATGGCTTTACAGGATAAATTAAGATGATCTTTCCCCTGTTTATTACTCAATTATTTAATTAATTTGTTTATTATTAGTATTTCGTTTTTTCTCTCTTCCTCTTTTGTATTTGCACTGTTTGTTTTCCATCCTGTTGGGTGCGGTCTTCCACTGAATATATTGTGTTTCTTGCATTTACTGTGAATGCCTGCAAGAAAATGATTGTACGGTTGGCTCTGGCAACGTTCATGTACTTTGATAATAAACTTACATTGAACTTTGGTTGAGATATCTAAAATCAGGGCTCACCATCTCAAAAAATGGACTAGCCTTTCAGGTCAAATATGGGAAGAATATTTTCTTCATGCAGAGAGCAGTGGACCTTTGGAAATTTCTACCCAGAAGAGCTGTGGATGCACGATCATTGAGTATATTCAAAACACAGAGGGATAGATTTTTGGATAATAAGGGAATTGGGGGTAAGGGAGGAGTGCAGGTAAATGACGCTGAGGTAAAACATCCATGATCTGATTGAATGGAGGCGTAGGTGTGGGAGGCTGCCCTTCGAATTCTATTTCTTATGTTTTATGTACCTATATTGAATTATTGGAGAATTCTAGATGATATAGCCCATCAGAGTCCAAGAAGTCAGCTCACCCCTACCTTCTAAATAACAATTAGGGATGAATCTTGCCAGTGATACCTAAATCCTGAAACTGAATATAAAATATACCCATCTCGTCTTGATGTTCATTAACAAACCAGCTCCCTCACTCCCTTCTAGTGAGACACTAGAAGATGGTATTCAATGGACATGAAAGCTGGGGGAGCCAGAAGGAAAACAGAAATTTAATGCTGGGGAGAATTACTCAAAATCAGGGGGATTACCACGCAGACTTGGATTAAATAAAATGAAATATTCTTTTGAGGTTATGATGTTTGAATATATTTGGGCAAGAGTGAAAGAGAGAAAATTTAACATTGTTTTTAAGGTGGAAGGAAGGCATGAAGAGTAAAATAGCTGGGATCAAAGGAATGCCTTCTGTGTATCTGTAGTATGTTTGGGGTCATTAGCAGTCCGGGTGAGAGCTTGTCCACTGGGCAGTTGGAAGGTGGCAACATGTAGTTCTGCTGAACATGGTAGGCATGTTATGTATGGCAACACTTGCAGGCTGCCCCCAGCACATCCATGGGTGTGTTTTTTTGCAGATACTGTGTGGAACTGGCTATTCCGGCCCAACAAGACACACCACTCAGCTACAGACCTATTTAACCCTAGCCTCATCACAGGACAATTTACAATGACCAGTTAACATACCGACTGTTGCCTCTCAGGACTGTGGGAGGAAACCGGAGAAGCTGGAGGAAACCCAGACCCACGTGGGAAGAACATACCAACTCCGTACAGAGGATGCTGGAACTGAACTCCGAACCTTGGCGCTCCAAGCTGCAATAGTGTCGCGCTAACCCTTATGTTACCACTGGTTGTTAACACAAGTGATGCATTTCATTGTATGTTTTGATGTACATTTAATCAATAAATCTGAATCTGAATCAGCGATAGACAATTACCGTGTGTTTGACCAGCTTGCATTACAATGTGCTTCATTTTGTTCCAATTGTGTTCTTTCTTGCCAAAAGTAGTGTATAATTTCTGAACATTGTGTATCCTACACTGTGTCCCTGTAATGCTGCTGCAAGTAAGTTTTTCATTAGTGATAGGACAGTAAGCCTGTCTTTGACTTAGACACCAGGTATTGCGCAGTTACCTTTGTCTATTTCACTCTCCCGAATGGAATATTTCTGCCTGACTTGTGCAATGACATTGTCCCACAGTCTGTGAATTCCTGTCATTACAGAGTAGGGATGGTGAGGTGGAGGGAAAAAAGGAGAACCCTCCTCATTGTGGAAAATTAATGCCTCCACTCTTAAATTAGCTAGTCAAAATTTCAAGCCCAGCTGTGTTATCTACACCTATATTTAAATGAGGAAAGAATATATTTACATTTTATAGAAAGAACTTACCATGAGGGTGTTGAAAAATAATCTCCTTCTGGATTCAAAATCACAGTTAAATTAATGTTTCTGCCATATTAGCTGTTGAACCTGAACAATGAGCTGCCACGAATGGAGAAGGCACAGACCTTGAGGAATGTGCGTCATCTGCCACCAGCTTCATCAGTTAGTGTGTAAACAATGTTGGTAGGTCAGGAATAGTCATCTCAAAGCCCAGCTGGAAGCCCTGAGAGGACGGGGAGGTGCGCTCCTAGTAGAGCCCAGAACATTGCCTTCAAGTCTGGCAAATGCACAATTTTCAGAGCAGTTAGGAGAAACCTTACCTTAGGCATCAAAAGGACAAAGACCACCTAAGCACAAAAAATTCAGGAACACCAGTCTGCTAACAATCCCCAGTGTGTGTGCTATGCATAACTAACTAGGCAAGAAAAAACAACTGTGGACTGTATCGGTGAGTCCTCCCCCCCCAATGCTCTAAACAACTTCTATCCATGCTTCGAGGCATGCAACACAACACCGACCATGAAAGATATCTCCCACCCAGGTGAGCAGCCACTGTTTGTAACTGCAGCAACATGAGAAGGTCGCTGCAGAGAGTCAACTCCCGTAAGGTGGCCGGACCCGACAACATCCCAGGCTGAGTACTCGGAGTGTGCACACCAGCTCACTGACTTCTTCACACTTCACTCATCCAGGCTGTTGTCTTCACTTGCTTCAAATCAGCCACCATCACTTTGTACCAAAGAACTCTACAGCTGCAGAACGAAGTGACTGGCACTGATGCCAATCATCATGAAGTGCTTTGAATGGCTAATAATGACACATAACAAAAACTCCACTCCTGCCTCATTAGACACTCACCAATATGCTTACTGACAGAATTGCCCTACAACCTATGCCATAGCATCTGTCATGCATCTGCCCCAGACACACCTAAAAAACAAGGATACTTGTGTCAGAATGCTGTTTCTGGATTTCAGTTCTCTGTTCAACATTACTGTCCCACAGACATTGGTGAACAAGCTCCTACTCCTTAGTCTAAATACAATACTCTGCTACTGGGTGTTGGAATTTCTAATGAACAGGCCTCAGATAGTTAGGATGCACAACTGCTCCCCCCTTCCCATCATTCTCAGCACATGACTGTACGACCATACACCAGAGTAATCACATTCGCAAGTTGCCCATCACATGACAGTGGTGGGGCTCATCACCAACAGCAATGAGACAGCCTACAGAGAGGAGGTGGAAGAGCTTGAGGCTCAGTTCCAGTCAAATAACATGTTCTTTATTGTCAAAAAAACAAAGGAGATGGCTATTGACTTCAGGAGAACTCATACCATGCACCCGCCCCCATACTGGTGGGGCAGCAGTGGAAACTGCAAGCAGTTTCAAACTTTTGCAAGTGCACATCTCCTCTCATGGTTCCAGAGGAAGACTCACCAAAATCTCTACTTTCTGAGGAGGCTGAAGAGGGCTGTACTATGCAAATCAATAGTTACGTCGTGCTACAGATGCACAGTAGAGAGCATCCTAGCAAGTTGCATCACAGCTTGGTACTGGAACAGACAGAAGGGCTCTAAAATGGACAGTTAAAACTACCCAAAACATCACCAGCACCAGCCTACCTGCCATCAAGGGCATACATACAGAAAAGGGCCAGTAATATCTTGAAGGATCCCACCCACCCACCCTGCTCATGAACTGTTTGCCTCACTCCCATCAGGGAGGAGGCGATGTAGCAGCCACGCCAGGACCACAGACTTACTTTCCCCAGGCAGTAAGGCTGATCAAAACCTCCATCCACTAACCCACCCCTTCACATCCTCAACCATCACCACTTTATTATTTCCTGTCAGTCACCTTATGTACAGACATTCATGTGCCTAGCGTCAATTTATGGACATACATTAAATCTATGTACACAAGCCATCTTATGCATTTATATTTATTGTGTTATACTTTTATTATTGTTTTATTTATCTTTTGTGTAGTTGGTGCTCCAGAGTAACAATTATTTCATTCTTTTATACATTTGTGTACAGGAAATGACATTAAGCAATCTTGAATCAATAAAGCTCAGCGAGTAAACTTCATAACTCCTGGTCATATAATAAAAGTTATACAGTAGAAATTATTCAGGGGCCAAGTCAGTCACAGTCCAGGCTCTGTGACACTTTAAACTACAGGCAGTCAGCACTTTGAATAATTCATGGTGTAACTGGACATTTCCCAGATGAGGCTATTGTGAGCAATCCCTGAAGAGCAGGAACTCAAAAAATATTTGAATACTGTATTTTCTGTTCCAATCAAAGGTAACTGGTGTCCGTATGTCCTCATGGCAAATCTACTACAGACTGGAAAGTTGACAGTCAGAGGTAATTTGGAGTAAGTAATCTTCCAGCTGCAGCATTAACCTTGCACTAAAGAATATCTGATGCCACTTACAGTGAGTTCCATGGATTTGATTCCACTGAAACCAGTGAATTTCCCATCTCAAATAGGAATTATTTTGTATTAAGTTTCTAGTTATAATATTTTAGGTATTATTATACTCTAGGTAAACTAAAAAATATTTAACTGAGAGTTATCTGGAAATTCATGAACTATTAGAGAAAACACTCAAATGTAATGATCTGGAAATGAGATCACGGAGCACCGTTCTTGTCTGACACTGTGGCTAAAGATAATTTCCCTCCAGAGTACATTATATTTGTGGAGACATACATTGAGAGACTGCAGATGCTCTAAGCTAGAGCAACAAACAAGATGCTGAAGGAACACACACACAAAATGCTGGAGGAACTCGGCAGGTCAGGCAGCAGCTCTGGAGAGGAATAAAGAGTCAATGTTTTGGGCCACGACCCTTCACCATGTGTGTGTTACTTTGGATTTCCAGCATCTTCAGAATCTCTTGTGTTTAAGATCCTAAGGGATCTCAGTAGGCCAGTCAGCCTCTGTGGAGGGAAATGTACAATCGACTTTTCAAGTCGAGAGTCTTCATCTGGACTGAAAGGTAGAGGGGAGATAGTCAGTATAAAAAAGGACAAAGGGAAGGAGTGGGGCAAGAGTC
Source organism: Hemitrygon akajei (assembly GCF_048418815.1). Classification (NCBI taxonomy): domain Eukaryota; kingdom Metazoa; phylum Chordata; class Chondrichthyes; order Myliobatiformes; family Dasyatidae; genus Hemitrygon; species Hemitrygon akajei. The sequence goes on along the minus strand of NC_133127.1, from coordinate 47,939,748 downwards.
ACTATTGACGCTGCCCTCACCCACATCTCCTCCATTTCCGTTTTTGCATTCACCACATCTTCCCACTGGCTTAACAGTGATAGAGTTCCTTTCGTCCTTACCTACCATGCCATGAGCTTCCACATCCAACACACCATTCTCCACAAATGCCACCGTTTCCAAAGGAATCCTACCACCAAACATATCTTTACCTCTCCGCCCACTTCTCTCCACTTTCCACAGGGATAATCCCCTTGTGATTCCCTTGTCCATTTGTCCCTCCCCACTAAACTCCCTCCCGGCACTTAATCCTGCAAGTGGCCGAAGTTTGAGATTTGCAGGTGAACTGTTGCCTCAGCTAGAAGGACTGGTCGGAGCCCTGAAAGGAGGAAAAGAAGGAGGTGAACGGGGAGGTGCACTTGTTTCGCTTGTGGAGAGCAGAAAGTGGGGAGGGGGGAGAGAAAGATGTGCTTGATGGTTGGATCCCTTTGGAGATGGTGGAAGTTACGGAAAATTATGTGCTGGACGCGGAGGCAGGTGGGGTGGTAGTCGAGGACAAGAGGAACCCTATCCCTGGTTGGGGTAGCAGGAGGATGGAGTGAGGGCAGATGTGCATGAAATGAAAGAGATGCAGTTGAGGGCAGTGTTGATGGTGGAGGAAAGGAAGCCTTTTTCTTTGAAGGAGGAGGACATCTCCTTAGTTCTGGAATGAAAAGCAGATGTGGCAGAGACAGAGGAATTGAGAGAAGGTGATGGCATTTTTACAAGTAACAGGGTGGGAAGAGGTAGAGTCCAGGTCGATGTGAGAGTCAGTGGGTTTATAAAGGACATCAGTAGATAAGCTGTCTCCAGAGACAGAGAAAGAGAGATTGAGAAAGGGGAGGGAGGTGGTGAGAATAGACTAGTTAAATTTGAGGACTGGGTGAAAGTTGGAGGCAAAGTTGATGAAGTCAAGGAACTCTGCATGGGTGCAGGAAGCAGTACCAATGCAGTCATTGATGTAGCATAGGAAACATGTGGGATGGTCACCAGTGTAGGCTTGGAACATAGGTTATCCCATGTAGCTAACAAAAAGGCAGACATAGCTGAGACCCATGTGAGTGCCCATGGACTCACCTTTTGTTTGCAGTAAGTGGGAGGAGTCAAAGGAGAAATTATTGAGATTGAGGGCTAGTTCCGCCAGATGGGGGTGAGTGGTGGTGAAGGGGAACTGGTTTGGGTCTGTTGTCCAGAACGAAATGGAGAACTTTGAGGGCTGGCCTCGATCATCTTATTTTCACCATGAACTTCACATGCTCTTGATCTTTTCAATGATTTCAAGTTCCCTGGCCTTGATCATCTTATTTTCACTATAGATGTCCCGTTCCTAAACACATCTATCCCCTGCCAGGAAGGCCTCGACATCCATAACTTCCAACATCTCCAATGGGATCCCACCACCAACCACATCTTTCTCTCCCCCCCCCCCCACTTTCTGCTTTCCACAGGGATTGCTCCCCACTCGACTCCCTCATCTATTTGTCCCTCCCCACTGATCCTTGCAAGTTGAACAAGTTCTACACCTGTCCCTACACCTCCTCCCTCACTGCCATTCAGGGCCCCAAACAGTCCTTCCAGGGGAGGCAACACTTCAGTTGTGAGTCTTTTGAGGTCATACACTATCTGGTGCTGCCAGTGTGACCTCCTGTATATCAATGAGACCTGACGTAGATTGGGAGACCGAGCACCTGTCCTCTGTCCACCACAAAAACTGGGATCTCCCAGCAGCCACCCATTTTAATTCCACTCCCCATTCTCGTTCTGACATGTCAGTCCAAGGCTTCCTCTACTGTTGCAAAGAGGCCCCACTCAAGTTGTAGGAGCAACACCCAATATTCCGTTTGCCTAGCCTCCAACCTGATGGAATGAACATCAAATTCTCAAACTTCCAGTATGGCTGTCCCCCTCTCCTTCACCATTCCCCATTCCAATTTCCCTCTCTTACCTTGTCACCTTACCTGCCCATCACTTCCCTCTGGTGCTCCTCCCACTCCCCTTTCTTCCATGGCCTTCTGTCCTCTCCTATCAGATTTTCCCTTCTCTAGCCCTGTATCTCTTTACCAATTGACTTCCCAGCTCTTTACTTCCCCCCTCCCACTCCCAGTTTCACCACTCATCTTCTACCCTCTCTTTATTCCTCCTCTCCCCGCCTCCCAGTTTCACCTCTCACCCACTACCTTGTATTTCTTCCTCCTCTTCCCCACCTTCTTACTCTGACCTCATCTTTTCTCTCAGTCCTGATGAAGGGTCTCGGCCCAAAACATCAACAGTTTACTCTTCTCCATAGATGCTGCCTGGCCTGCTGAGCTCCTCCAGCATTTTGTGTGTGTCACCTGCAAATCTACTGGGTTGTCTACTGTGTCCGATGCTCCTGATGAGGCTTCCTCTACCCGTTGTAAATTGGGGGACTGGTTCATCAAGCACCTCCACTCCATCCAACAAAAGTGTAACTTCCTGGTGGCCAAACATTTTAATTCCAATTTCCATTCCTGTTCTGACATGTTGGTCCATGGCCTCCTCTTGTGCCACGATGAAGCTACCCTCAGGGTGGAGGAGCAACACCTTATATTTCATCTGGGTAGTCTCCAACCTGATGGAATGAATATCGATTTATCTTTCCAGCAAATAAATTTTTCCCTCCCCCTCCCCTCTTCTTCTATTCCTCATTCTGTCCTCACTTGGCTATCACCTTCCCCTGGGTCTCCTCCTTCTTCCCTTTCTCCTGTGGTCCACTCTCCTCTCTTATCAAATTCCTTCCTCTTCAGCCCTTTGCCTTTCCCACCCATCTGGCTTCACCTTCTATCTATCCTCCTTCCATCCCCCCTTTGTTCTTATTCTGGTGTCTGCCCCATTCCTTTCCAATCCTGAAGAAGGATCTCAGCCTGAAACCTTTATTCATTTCCATAGATGCTGCCTGACCTGCTGAGGTCCTCCAGCAGATCGTGTGTGTTGCTTTGGGTTTCCAGCATCTGCAGAATTTCTCATGCTTAAGGACAATCAAATGATTGTCAGATGTAGATGAGGAGGGTTGACAGGCAGATGTACGAGAGAAGAGAGGAAGGAGTGACAAAGGTGATAAATTGAGGCAACAAAGGGCTGCAGATGATGGAATCTGAGACAAGTGGAAGGTGGAATATGGAACCAAATAAGGAAGGTGGGAATAGTGGGGGAAGAGGAACCTGTGGGAGGAATGTGGGGGTGATGGTCAGATAGAAAGAGTGCGGGGGGGGAGGTGAGAAAATTCTGAGTAGATCAGGAGGACAGAAGGAAAGCAGTTTATCTGAAATTGGAAAATGTAATGTTCATGTTGCTGGGTAGCACACAACCAGGTGGAATATGAGATGCTGTTCCTCTAGTTTGTTTATGTGTCAATTTTGGGTCAATAACAGGATCTCTCCTGGACTACACCTTTATATTGAAAGCTAAGTGTTGTAATGGTAAAATATTGAAATTAACATTCACATGATTTTTTTCTAACATTTTGAATCAAGATTGAATCTTGCAAATGTTGTCAGGACCATATATCTTCCAATCGAAGCATCTATGATATGACCAGGAAAAGAAGCAATTTCACTACATTTCGCCATCTCCTGCTGCTAAAATGAATGATGAAGAAAGATGACGCAAGGAACAGCTCTTCAAGTTATCCAAAAAAGCACAGTGTTGTTTCCTCCATAAGTCAAGTGAATCTGCACATGACCCATTTCCAGATCCACAAAGTGAAATATTTCCCTGTACGTTAGTAAGAGGACACTTTGGCAAACAGCAAACCCTACATTATACTCAGACAACTCTAATAGCTGTTTTCTTTATATTAGTGAACTTCTGTATTTCACTCCCACATGTTTTCAGTTTGCACAGCACAACAGGACACTCAGAGTTAGAAACTAGTCGAATGGCAAATATATCTATTCTACAAATTGCGATAATATTGGAAGAGGAGGTACAGTATGAGGTAAAACAGAAGTTGTAACTCTGGCATCAGTTACTCTTTAAGGAAATATGGTGTACATCAAACTTTCAACTGGGGGACCAGGGAATAGAATGAGGTAGAAGCATTTAGTCATCTTGAAAAATGCAACATGAAGCATGACTGTAACTTATAGTGAGCAAAAGAGTGAACAGACAGACATACTTTATTGATCCCGAGGGAAATTGGGTTTCGTTACAGTTGCACCAACCACTAATAGTGTAGAAATATAGCAATATAAAACCATAAATAATTAAATAATAATAAGTAAATAGTGCCCAGTGGAAATTAGTCCAGGACCAGCCTATTGGCTCAGGGTGTCTGACAGTCCGAGGGAGGATTTGTAAAGTTTGATGGCCACAGGCAGGAATGACTTCCTACGACGCTCAGTGTTGCATCTCGGTGGAATGAGTCTCTGGCTGAATGTACTCCTGTGCCTAACCTGTACATTATGGAGTGGATGGGAGACATTGTCCAAGATGGCATGCAACTTGGACAGCATCCTCTTTTCAGACACCACCATCAGGGAGTCCAGTTCCACCCCCACAACATCACTGGCCTTACGAATGAGTTTGTTGATTCTGCTGGTGTCTGCTACCCTCAGCCTGCTGCCCCAGCACACAACAGCAAACATGATAGCACTGGCCACCACAGACTCGTAAACAAAAACAAGAGGATGTAGGAGTAGAAAAACAAGAGGGCAAAGATTTAAGGTGAGTGGAAGGAGTTTTAAAGGAGAGTTAATGGTATAATCGTTTACATAAAGTCCTTGATATTTGGAGCTTGCTGTCAAAGGAGGTGACAGAGCCAAGTATATGGATGTTTATACAGGTATTTAAACAGATAATGCATTGAGGATAGTACAGGCAAATGGGATGATTAGAGACGTGCTAAAAAGCTGACATGGACTTGTTGAGCTGAACGGTTGGTTTCTGTTCTGCACTTTTTAATGACTATGTTGTATTATTTTACAACAATGAAAATAATGTAGAAAATAAAACAATAAAGCAAACAAAAACAAGAGATGACAAATTATGGAAGATAACTGCTCAACAAATTGGATAGCATCTACGGAGAGGAAAATGAAATTAATACTTCATGTCAAAGTTGGAGTTAAACTAGATTTAAAGTGTAGAGAAGAAGGAAGGGAAGGAGAGAATCAAGGGAAAAGAGAGAATCTAGACTGCGCAGGCGCGTGATGTAGCATGCCAAAGGTTTAAAAAGGAGAGGAACTTTTCAATGGTCTTTTAAATTGAAGCAAGAGGCAGAGAGTGAAGAAGTAAAGGCATCTTGGAGAGAAGCCAATTTGTTTTTAACTGTTCGGGGAAAAGAGGCTAGACTGTGCAGGCGCGTGACGTAGCGCACCAAAAGTTAAAAAAAAAAGACTGCCACATACAGCGGCCATCATCGTAGCGGCCATCGTCGGAGTGCACTGAGTCAGAGTGGGACGGCTTTGGCTCAACAGGCTTCGGCGTGAACAGGCAGAGGCCAGGGTAGGTTCCGGTAAGTTTTGATTTGTTTGTTTAGAGCAGAGAGAATGCCAGGCAGGATGTTGGAATGCTCCTCTTGCAGGATGTGGGAAGTCAGGGAGACCTCTGATGTCGCTGACAATGACATCTGCAAGAAGTGCATCCAGCTGCAGCTCCTAACAAACCGCATTAGGGAACTGGAGCAGGAGCTGGATGACCTCTGGATCATTTGGGAGAATGAGGAGTTTATAGACAGTAGCTACAGGGAGACAGTTATGCCAAAGGAGCAACACACAGGTAATTGGGTTACCATCAGGCGAGGGAAAGGGAAAGGGCAGGCAGAGCAGGGCTTCCCTGTGGCCATTCCCCTCAACAACAAGTATACCGATTTGGATACTGTTGGGGGGGATGACTTAGCTGGGACAAGCTGTGGCAGCTGGATCTCTGGCACTGATTCTGTTTCTGTAGTGCAGAAGGGAGGGGGGAAGAAGAGGAGAGCGGTAGTGATAGGGAACTCGATAGTTAGAGGTACAGACAGGAGGTTCTGTGGTTGCGACAGAGACTCCCGGATGGTTTGTTGCCTCCCGGGTGCCAGGGTCAGGGATGTCTCTGATCGTGTGCCCAGCATTCTAAAATGGGAGGGTGAGCAGGCAGATGTCATGGTACACATCGGTACCAATGATGTAGGAAGAAAGAGTGAGGAGGTCCTGAAGAGTGAGTATAGAGAGCTTAGCAGAAAGTTAAAAAGCAGGACTTCGAGGGTGGTAATCTCAGGATTGCTACCTGTGCCATGTGCCAATGAGGGTAAGAATAGGATGCTCTGGCAGATGAACACGTGGCTGAGGAACTCGTGTAGGGGGCAGGGTTTTAGATTACAGGATCATTGGGACCTCTTCTGGAGCAGGTGGGACCTGTACAAGAGAGACGGGTTACAACTGAACTACAATATCCTTGCAGGGATGTTTGTTAGTGCTGTTGGGGGTGGGGGCATTTAAACTAGATTTGCAGGGGGATGGGAACCAGAGTGCCAGAGCAGATAGTGGAGCGAGGGTGAAAATAAATTATGTTAAAGGTTCATGCAAACTCACAAAGAGAAGGGTTGTGTGGTGGTAATAATCTTCTGAGGTGTGTCTATTTCAATGCAAGGAGTACTGTGGGGAAGGCTGATGAGCTGAGGGCATGGATTGACACTGGAATTATGACATTATAGCCATTAGTGAAATTAGCCATTAGCAGGACTGGCAGCTACATGTTCCAGGGTTCCGATGTTTCAGACGTGATAGAGGCAGAGGGATGAAGGGTGGGGGGGGGGGGGGGTGGGTGGCATTGCTAGTCAGGGAAAATGTTATAGCAGTGCTCAGGCAGGACAGATTAGAGGGCTTGTCTACCGAGGCCATATGGGTGGAGCTGAGAAACAGGAAAGGTATGACCACATTAATGGGGTTGTATTATAGACCACCCAAAAGTCAGATCGAATTGGAGGAGCAAATCTGCAGAGAGATAGCGGACAACTGCAGGAAACATAAAGTTGTAATAGTAGGGGATTTTAATTTTCCACATGTTGATTGGGACTCCCATACTGTTAAAGGTCTAGATGGGTTAGAGTTTGTAAAAATGTGTTCAGGAAAGTTTTCTAAATCAATATATAGAGGTACCGACTAGAGAGATTGAAATATTAGATCTCCTATTAGGAAACGAGTTAGGACAGGTGACGGAAGTGTGTGTAGGGGAACATTTTGGTTCCAGTGATCATAACACAATTAGTTTCAGCTTGATCATGGATAAAGATAGATAAGGTCCTCGGGTTGAGGTTCTAAATTGGAAAAAGGCCAAACTTGAAGAAATGAGAAAGGATCTAAAAAGCGTGGATTGGGACAGGTTGTTCTCTGGCAAGGATGTCGTTGGTAAGTGGGAGGCCTTCAAAGGAGAAATTTTGAGAGTGCAGAGTTTGTATGTCAGGATTAAAGGCAAAGTGAATAAGAATAAGGAACCTTGGTTCTCTAGGCATATTGAAACTCTGATAAAGAAGAAGAGAGAGATGTATGACATGTATAGGAAACAGGGAGCAAATAAGGTACTTGAATAGTATAAAAAGTGCAAAAAAATACTTAAGAAAGAAATCAGGAGGACTAAAAGAAGACATGAGGTTGCTTTGGCAGACAAGGTGAAGGATAATCCAAAGAGCTTCTATGGGTATATTAAGAGCAAAAGGATAGTAAGGGATAAAATTGGTCCTCTTGAAGATCAGAGTGGCCGGTTATGTATAGAACCAAAAGAAATGGGGGAGATCTTAAATGTTTTTTTAAAGTCTGTACTTACTAAGAAAACTGGCATTGAGTCAATGGAAATAAGGCAAACAAGTAGTGAGGTCATGGAACCTATACAAATTGAAGAGGAGGAGGTGCTTGCTATATTGAGGCAAATCAGAGTAGATAAATCCCCTGGACCTGATGGGGTATTCCCTTGGACCTTGAAGAAGACTAGTGTTGAAATTGCAGGGACCCTGGCAGATATATTTTAAATGTCAGTATCTACAGGTGAGGTGCCGGAGGATTGGAGGATAGCTCATGTTGTTCTGTTGTTTAAAAAAAGCCTCTAAAAGTAATCCAGGAAATTATAGGCTGGTAAGTTTGACGTCGGTAGTAGGTAAATTATTGGTAGGAGTACTAAGAGATAGGATCTACAAGTATTTAGATAGACAGGGACTTATTGTGTGTCTGTCTCTGTCGTGGGCAAAGTACTGGAGAGTTTAACATCGGTAGCTGAGCGAAGGGCGCTGAGTAGGCTACGGTCAATTATGGAAAACTCTGAACATCCTCTACATAGCACCATCCAGAGACAGAGAAGCAGTTTCAGCGACAGGTTACTATCGATGCAATGCTCCTCAGACAGGATGAAGAGGTCAATACTCCCCAATGCCATTAGGCTTTACAATTCTACCGCCAGGACTTAAGAACTTTTTAAAGCTATTATTAATGCTTTTTGAGATGGTGATTTAGATGCATATCATATTTTTTACTGAGTTAAGTATTGTATGTAATTAGTTTTGCTACAACAAGTGTATGGGACATTGGAAAAAAGTTGAATTTCCCCATGGGGATGAATAAAGTATCTATCTATCTATTGGGGAGAGTCAACACGGCCTTGTGCATGGTAGGTCATGTTTAACAAATCTATTAGAGTTTTTCGAGGAGGTTACAAGGAAAGTGGATGAAGGGAAGGTGGTGGATGTTGTCTACGTGGACTTCAGTAAGGCCTTTGACAAGGTCCTGCATGCGAGGTTAGTTAGGAAGATTCATTCGCTAGGTATACATGGTGAGGTAGTAAATTGGATTAGACATTGGCTCAGTGGAAGAAGCCAGAGAGTGGTAGTGGAGGATTGCTACTCTGAGTGGAGGCCTGTGATTAGTGGTGTGCCACAGGAATCAGTGCTGGGTCCATTGTTATTTGTCATCTATATCAATGATCTGGATGGTAATGTGGTAAATTGGGTCAGTACATTTGCTGATGATACAAAGATTGGAGGTGTACTGGACAGTGAGGAAGGTTTTCAAAGCTTGCAGAGGGATTTGGACCAGCTGGAAAAATGGGCTGAAAAATGGCAGATGGAGTTTAATACAGACAAGTGTGAGGTATTGCACTTTGGAAGGAAAAACCAAGGTAGAACACACAAGGTAAATGGTAGGGCACTGAGGAGTGCAGTAGAACAGAGGGATCTGGGAATACAGATACAAAATTCCCTAAAATTGGCATCACAGGTAGATAGGGTAGTAAAGAGAGCTTTTGGTACATTGGCCTTTATAAATCAAAATATTGAGTATAAGAGTTGGAATGTTATGGTGAGGTTGTATAAGACATTGGTGAGGCCAAATTTGGAGTATTGTGTGCAGTTTTGGTCACTGAATTACAGGAAGGATATTAATAAGGTTGAAAGAGTGCAGAGAAGGTTTACAAGGATGTTGCTGGGACTTGAGAAACTGAGTTGCAGAGGAAGGTTGAATAGGTTAGGACTTTATTCCCTGGAGTGTAGAAGAATGAGGGGAGACTTGATAGAGCTATATAAAATTATGATGGGTATAGATAGTGAACGGAAGCAGGCTTTTTCCACTGAGGCTAGGGGAGTAAAAACCAGACGACATGGGTTAAGGGTGAAGGGGGAAAAGTTTAAGGGGAACATTAGTGGGGGCTTCTTCACACAGAGAGTGGTGGAAGTGTGGAATGAGCTGCCAGATGAAGTGGTGAATGCGGGCTCATTTTTAACATTTAAGAAAAACTTGGACAGGTACATGGATGAGAGATGTATGGAGGGATATGGGCCAGGTGCAGGTCAGTGGGACTAGGCAGGAAAATGGTTCAGCACAGCCAAGAAGGGCCATAAGGCCTGTTTCTGTGCTGTAATGTTCTATAGTTCTATGGGAAGATCTGTAACAGGGTTGAAATGAAATATAATTAGGAAAACAATAGATTCATGGTAGTGTAGTGATTAGTACAATCACTTCACATAGCCGGTGATCACCGATCGGGGTTTAATTCCCAGTAAGGGTCTGTATGCTCTCCCCGTGACTGTGTCAGTTTTCTCTGGGTGCTCTGGTTTCCTCACATTCAGTCACGGTCAGTGAGATACGGGTGTGCTGTTTTGAAGCCAGTCACATGGGTGTTTGACATTGATGCAAAACAACGCATTTTGATGTTTTGATGTGGATGTGACAAGTAATGCTAATCTTTATCTTTAAAGACAAGATAGTTATCTGAAATTGATGGCTTGATTGAATCTGGAAGGCTGTGATTTGTTGATATGAAAGGCAAGGAGAGTAGTTCGAGTTTGTATTTAGCTGTCTTTATCTCTCTTGTGCTTTTCTCTTCCAATATCTAGTCTGGATCCTTCTTGTTTTATCAACTCATCATCTGCCATGCACTACCTCTTATTCAAAGACTAGCATAATACCAACCAAAGAAAACAAAAGAATAGATATTTTGGGCAGTTAATTAAAAAAGTTACAAAAGGCATGCAGTCCTTACAAGTCATCATCAATGAAGTCGGAGCCGCTGATTTGGAGAAAACATTGCATTGACCCTGTCCTTTCATCCAGTCTGCCTTCCTTTGATGTCTCCTGTTTTGTATGAGGCAGTTACAGAGCTAATGCCAAGACCACATTGTCCCAAGTCAGACTGAGTAGATTGGTTTGTGCCAAATGAATCAAAGACTCCTCCCACCCCAGACTTCGCTCCCGCCCCACATTGGGCAGAGGATACAAAAGCTCTAGAACTCTCACTACCCGGCTGAATGACAGCTTCTATCCGCTGTTTTGGCTCTTGAATAAATCTATTGTACAATAAAGATGAACTGTTAATCTACCAATCACCTTGTAGTGGCCCTTCAACTTTATTAGTCTCCCTTCACTGCATGTTGTCTGTAACTGTAACACAATATTCTGTTATTGCTTTTCCCTTTCCGTTTGTTTATATACATGCATACGGGTGAATGACAATAAGCTGGAACTTGAACTTGTGCTACCTCAATGAGCTTATGCTTTCGAATGGTCTATATCCAAAACAAAGCTTTTCACTGTATCTCAGTATGTGACAGTTATAAACCAATTATAGATTCCTGTGCATCTGTTTGCTCAAAACATCATATTTAAAATATGTATCTTGAATCCCTTGCTTTTCATATTTCATTTAGAAAACTCCAAATCACTACAGCAAGTTACCATTGTGATGAGAAGATGTTTTTGAAAAAGGATCTAGTGCTTTCTTGGTGTATATGACAAACAAACTGTTCTTGGGTTTCCAGCCAGGTACAGGTATCAATTATAACCAACATTTCAATGACAAACTCTGCCATCTTCATCAGGGATGATGTCAGAGCATGTATAATCTGGTGGTATTTATACCCCTGTAGTCCATCTGTCCTGACTGGTTAGTCCTCATCCAATCAGACTTCTGTTCTCCCACCTTGTTTACAATTGAATTCCAGTTCTCACTTAGAGCAAGACCTTCGTCATCTAAAAAAAAATTCCTCTGTTTTTATTTCAATGGCTTCCTTCACCAGGCGGTCCCAAAGGCTATTGGCACATCACAGTGGTTTCCTGCCACTGAAGTCAATCTTATGGCCATTGTGAATGCAGTGTTCTGCTACTGCTGATTTCTCCAGGTAACCCAAACGGATACACCTCCTGTGTTCCCTGATGTGGGCTTCCACTGTGCTTCCCATCTGGCCGATACGCACTGATCCACATTCACAGGGATTCCTGTAAGCACCAGCTGACCTGAGTTCCAGATCATCTTTGACCCACATAAGCTGTGATTTGAGCTTCCTTACAGGTTTGTGGATGGTATTAATTTGGTATTTCCTCAGGATACTGGCGATCCTTCCAGAAACCATGGAAGTACAGGAAAGACTACATCAAGAGTGCAGGAAATGTATTGATTTGGGTTACCCAGAGAAATCGGTCCTAGCAGAACACTGCATTTGGAAAGGCCATTGGATTGACTTTGATGGCACAAAACTACTGCACTATGCCAATGGCTGTTGGGACCGCCTGGTAAAGGAAGCCATTGAAACAAAACTAGAGGAAAAGAATTTTAACAAAGATGAAGATCTTGCTCTAAGTAAGGACTGGAACTCAATTGTAAACAAGGTGGGAGAGCAGAAGTCTGATTGGATGACAGCTAACTAATTAGGAGGGATGGATTATGAGGTATAAGTACCACCGGACTAGACGTGCCCATGAAGATGGCAGAGTTTGTTATCGAAACGTCAGTTATAATTGGCTGTACCCGGCTGGAAATCCGAGAAGAGTTTATTCGTAAGATGTTCTTCTCTATAACTGTAACCTGGGAACCCTCAATTACCCTCAGCTGTTAAACTCTCAAACCTCAGGATCAACACTGGGACAAGCTGCAGGAGGAGGCCCTATCTTCCACTGAATAAAACAGCCCTAATGTGACAGAATGTTAATGGGAAGACTGGCACTTTATACAGGCAGACGGTGACAAGCCTCCTCCTAAACCATCAAAGTACTTGTGATTTCCATAGAAGTAGTTCATGTGGCCCATCAGGTCATTGCTGGGGAAACCAAAGAAATCTCATCAGTCCTAATCCTGCAATGATTTTTTGTATCTTTTCCTTCCCTCTCCACCCCCCACCCCCCCCGCCCTCCACTTAAACAATTTGTAGTAACCTATTTAGCAGCACACATTGAGGATATGTGAGCAGACAAGAGTATCTGGGGGAAACCCATGTAGTCACAGTAAGAACATACAAACTCCACCACAAGACAGACATTGATAAATGAAGAAGCAAGAGCCTGTAGATACTGGAACATGGAGCAACAGACTATATGCTGAAGGAACTCAGTGGGTCGAGCAACGTTTGTGGAGGGAAAAGAATTGCCGTCCTTTTCAGGAATCTTTATCATTATTGATAAATGTCTAAGTCAGGGTTGTCCCAGATGCCCAGTGACGTTGTCATTCTAGGGGTATGGGAGGAAGTGGCTTGTAAAGTTTCTGTTGAAGAAGTATCTTATGATTTTATTGGTGACTTTAGTGAGGCAGAATTAAGACATCGTCAGAGGGGGACTTCGTCGAGCACATTTGCAAAAACTGCATAATCTCTTTCCTTTAATGTCTTCTTTTCTCCCTTTTCAAGGTCTGTTGGAGTCAGTGAGCTACAGCTGCACCCAGACTGTGGTTCTTTATGGCGCTGGTTCCTGCTCCCGGGCCTCACTGACTGGCCATTTTTCGATATTCCTAGAATGCAGCCTGGAAGACGTGTGCGCCTTCGGGCGAGGTCCCGTGGCTCTGGATGGGCCAGTTCCATGCCTGTGTCACCGCGGGAGAAATGGAACATCACGAGCAGCAGATCAGCTGCCGGAGGTCTCCGTACTCGAGCAATCACTCTCTCCCTCGATGGTGGGGAGAAGTTTGCTGCTGATTCTTGAGTTGGAGAACTCTGAATAAAAACGCACAGCAGACTTTAACATGATAATCAGTGAGTTGTTTTGTTTTGTTGGTCTCCCCTCTTGCTGGGGGAAGGGTGATAACTCTCTGTTCCTTTAATAGGGAGAGAGAGAGCCCGTGTCATGTCGAATTGTCAAGTGAACAATTAGGTTGGACTGCAGATAATGGCCTTTATTTGGGTGCTTTGCTATTGCTTGCCTGGTGGGTGCTGTGTGCTGATGCTTTCTGCTGAAATAACTGTGGGAGGGAGAGGGTAAATACTCTGGTGCTGCTTGTGCATGGGAGGGGAAGAGGGGGCTTTGGGGTTCTAAGGTTTTATAGTCATTCATTCTTAGGGCTACTCTTCTGTTTCATGGATGTCTGTGGAGAGTAAGAATTTCAGGTTGTATATTGTATACATTCTCTGATATTAAATGGAACCATTGAGTGGAAACAAAGCACCTTGTAGGTGTCAATACAATGCAGCCATAGTGGAGACGGCTTTGCAGATGATCAAGTAAATTGTTTGCTCCTGGATGATGCCCATTGTAGTTGCACACATCAAGTGGGGAAGAATTCCATCTCACTCCTGGCCAGCAAATGGTGGGAACAGCTTTGGGAGTCACATGCAAAATAAACAGGCTCTTATCTTTATATCTTATATTCAGCTTCATCCCAACACAGCATATTCAGAAAGCATTTGGCCAGTGTGACAATTTCCTTTGTCAAAGTGATGTGACTGTGTAGTGAAATAATTTTTAGAAAAAGGTTGGAAAAAAATTAGTACATCTTTGCAAATCTATCACAGATTCACTGAATATGTTGCCTGAGAATTTTGAAGCTTATATTTCAAGTGTTGTGATGCAATTGCATGAACGTAAGCAAGGACCTGGACATGCCACAGATTGCCTTCTGCCACAATAGGTCAAGAGTCCTAGAACACTACAGCCCAGAAATAGGCCCTTCGGCCCAACTCGTCCATGCTGAAATATTAACCTGTCTAGTACCACTGGCTGGCACCTGGACCAGAGCCTTCCATACCCCTTCCATCCATGTACCTATTCAAAATTCCCTTAAACGTTGAAATTGAACCTGTATCCATTATTTCTGTTAGCAGCTTGTTCCACCCTCTCAGCACCTTCTGGGAAGATTTACCCCCATGTTCCCCTTAAACATTTCATCTTTCACTATTAAGCCATGACCTCTTGTTCTAGTCCTACCCAACCTCAGTGGAAAAAGCCTGTTTGAACTTACCTTAAATATGCCCCTCATAATTTTGTATACCTCTATCAAATCTCCCCTCATTCTGCTATGCTCAAGGGAATACAGACCTAACCTATTCAACTGAGGTCCTCAACTGCTGGCAACATCCTTGCAAATTTTATCTGCACTCTTTGAACCTTATTGATATCTTTCCTGTAGGTTGGTGACCAGAACTGCACAAAATACCCTAAATTTGGCCTCACCAATGTCTTATACAACTTCAGTATAACATCCTCACTCCTGTAGACAAAACTTTGATTTATGAAAGCCAATGTGAGAAAAAATTTCTTTACAACCCTATCTACCTGCAACACCACTTTTAAGGATTTAAAGATCTGCATTCCCAGATCCCTCTGTTTTCCCATACTCCTCAGTGCCATAAGACTCACCGTGCAAGTCCTACCCTGGTTTGTCCTCCCAAAGAGCAACACCTCATACATGTCTGCATTAAATTCCATCTGACATTTTGAAGCCCATTTTTCCAGCTGGAAGCTTTGAATCCTGCTACAAGCTTTGATAGCCTTCCTCACTGTCCATTAAGCCCCCAGTCCTTGGTATCATCCACAAATTTGCTGATCCAGTTTACTACATTGTCATCCAGATCATTGCATCCAGATGACAAACAACAACAGACCCAGCACTGATCCCTTTGGCACACCACTAGTCAAAGGCCTTCAGTCAGCGTGCCAACCATCTACTACCACTTTCTGGCTTCTCCCACAAAGTCAAAGTCTAAATCAATGGACTACCTCATCCTGAATGCCAAGAAATTGAACCTTCTCGACTAATCTCACATGCAGGACCTTGTCAAAAGTATTGCTAATGTCCATGTAGACTACATCCACTGCCTCATCAACTCTTCTGCTAACTTCCTTGAAAAGCTCTTTATGATTGGTTAGATTCTGCCTCGGTAAACTATTAGTTTACACAAAGTTGTACCCACTGTGGAGTTCGAACTCACAACCTTTAGATTAAGAGTCTCATCCTGTACGGAAAGAGCTAGCTTGAGCTGATGCAGGCTCCAGCAGATGCAATGTCACTGGCATTCCACTCAGCCTTGGACTACCTGGAGAACAACAATGCGACCCAGTCAGGCTGCTGATTACAGTGTTCAACACCACTCTCCCCTCAGAACTAATCATCAAGCTTCAAAACATGTGATTCCCTAACTCCCTCTGCAACTGGATCCCTGTACAATACTCCTCCTCCTTGGCCATCAACACAGGTGCCCCTCAAGGCTGCGTGCTTCTCCACCTCTCTACTCTCTCTTCACTCGTGATTGTGTGGGTAGCCCCAGTTCAAATGCCATTTCTAAATTCACCAATAACACAACTGCTGTTGTGGGAACCATACATGGTTCATACGACGAGGCGAGAATGAGATTCTCAGCTGGTTGTGTGGTGTTGCGTCGACCTTACACTCAACATCAGAAAGAGCGAGGAATTGATTGTGAACTTCAGGAAGGGCAAGTTGGGAGAACGCACACACCAGTCCACATCGAGAGGTCGGCATTGAAAGGGTGAGCCATCTCTGAATATCTAACCTGCACCCAACATATGGATGCAGTTCCCAAGACAGCAGCCAGTGATGATATTTCATTAGAAGTTTGTGGAGATTTGGTCATCAAACACTTTGGCAAAGTTCTACAGATGTACCATGGAGAGAATTCTGACCAGTTACACCACTTGAATGGAGATGCCATTGCAAAAACCATAAAAAAAACTGCAGAGAATGTAAACTCACCCAACTCCATCATGTACACCAGCCTCTCACCATTGAGGGCATCTGCAAAACATGATACCTCAAGAAAGTGGCATCTATCATTAAGGACCCTCACCATCCACTGCCTGTCTTCTTCTCATTACTATAATCAGGGGGGTACAGGAGCCTGAAGACACACACTTAAAGTTTTGGAACAGCTTCTCCCCCTCCGCCATCAGATTTCTGAATGGCTAACAAGCCCATGAGAACTACTTCATTATTTTGCTCTCACTCTCCTTGAATACTTAAAAATATATATTTTATTATAACTTGTGGTGTTGTAACCTATAGTAAAATCGCAAATTTCACAACTAATGTCAGTAATAATAAACCTGTTTCTGATAATGAATTGAAATTGAAAAGGTTTAACTTTGTAAGCTTAGCAAATTTACTACTTTGGAACAATTAAGATCCATTTTGACATGTCACAGTTCTTCACTTATTTTGAAAGCATTTACCTAGATTATTAAAGTATTTCAAGGTACTTCACATGTTTAGCAAAATCCCTTTTTGATTTATGAGAATGAGCCCACACATGTTTAAGGACTTTCCATCCTAATGCTGTTAATGTGTTTAATGCAGAGCCAAAGGAGAGTGATTTAATTAATGGCAATCTATCTTTCAGTCCAATCAATTCTACTTTATACCACATTGCCTTGGGGTCCTAGACATGCGATCATCAAGCACATTCTTCTGGCCTCTTTCCTTAACCATCACCTCACTTAAGCTTCCCTATCTATTATTCAATCTAATCCACAGAATAAAATGCTTTAGTGTCCAATTTAGTCTCAAATTTTAGCTAATATTTTATGAAGCCCTGATATATATACACCTTTATGAGCCACTTCATTGAGAAGCTCCTGTGTTTGATATTCCCCAGATTTACAGCTTTCCTTAGCATTGATAATTTACACAGATGCTGTTAAATGCTGAAATTAAGGCTGTGGCCCATGTACCTAACCTTGTGATGCAGAATTCCAGTCCCTCCCCAGCTGAGACTCCATGTGCTATTTTTCTGTTCACGAGCATTCCTACCTCAGGCCCAGATCATTAATGGAATGGCAGTTGAATTAAGGGAGGTAATGAAGGTTGTATGCAAATCCAACTCCAGCATGCAAAACATTCACTCAGTGGCCACTTTATTAGGTCCACCCTATGCACCTGCTCGTTAATGCAAATATCTAATTAGCCTATCATGGGGAAGCAACTTAAAGCATAAAAGCAGTCAGACATTGTCAAGAGGTTCAGCGGTTGTTCAGACTAAACCTCAGAATGAGGAAGAAATGTGAGTGATTTTGACCATGGAAGGATTGTTGGCATCAGACAGGCGCAGGTTGAGTACTTCAGAAACTGGTGATCTCCTGGGATTTTCATGTACAACGGTCTTTAGAAAAGGGTGCCAAAAAAAGACAAATAAGAGCCGGTGGGCGGCAGTTCTGAGGGCGAAAATGTTTTGTGAATAAGCGGGGTTGAGGAGAATGGCTGATGCGAAGGCAACAGTAAACCTTACGTTGCAACAGTGGTGTACAGAAGAGCACGAGCAGTCAGACCTTGAAGAAGATGGGTTACAGCAGCAGAAGACCACAAGCATAGTCAGTGACCACTTTACTGGGTACCCCCTGTCCCTAATAATGTGACCGCTGATTGCAAGTGCAAATGTTAGACAGTAAGAAAACCATCCAAGGCCCTGACAAAAACATACATCTTTACCATTTCAGCTTGCCGCAATGTGCAAGTTAAAAATAAAAATGATCTTATTATCACGAGCAGCTGGAACTTTGTGTGTCTAGACGTCCTCGTGGGCCAGAGAGCTTTTCAACACTGGAGACGGGTATGAGGGGTTAGTCCAGAGCTACTCGCAGCACGATAATGTAGCTTGAATCACTCTGCATGCAGTTTGCCACCCAACGCTTTGGTCTCTCTGTGCAAAGCTAATGTTCCATTTTATTGTAGACTGCAACTTCTATATTCCTGGAGGTCATTGCTTTCATCTTTTATTGGATGAGTTCTGATAATAAAAGGGGAAGAATGATAGCTGTTGAAATTCAATTTTGTTATTAATCATTTCAGCACAAGTTTAAGTCCAAAGTTTTAATTCAAGTTGTTTCACAAAGGTAGTATTTGGCTTGGATTCTAACTTCTGGCTGGCAAAAACCCAATGGTTATGCAAATTAATCACACAGGAAATGAGCTACTGGAGGAGCTTAGTGGGTCAGGCAGGCTTTGTGGAGGGAAATGGACAGTCAACGTTTGGGGTCAAGACCTTTCATGGGTCCAGATGAAGAGTCTCGATGCAAAACATCATCGAGGTCATTGTCAATCCAGGTGAAGGGGGTGTCAACCGGAAACATCACTTAGACCTTTAGTTGTCAAGACAAAGGTGTCAAGCTGAAACACTGTCTAGTTACCTCCACAGACACTGTCTGGCCCACTGAGTACCTTAACAATTTTTTTTGCTTTGCAAGCCTGTATCTGCAATCTCTTGTTTCTTTATGAAGATTTCTGTTGGACTCCCTTGAAATTTAGAAGATTGGGGGGGGGGGGGTGAGTTAATTGAGCATTTCAAGATGTTAAAGGCGAAAACTAATTTTCACAGTTTAGGGACTCTAGAACTAGTGAACACAGTCAAAAGGTTAGAGCCAACTGTTCAGATGTAAAATTGGGAATGACAGTAATTTGGTACAACAGTTTCTGGATCCATTGCATTGAAGATCCAGTACTCTGGGCATTTTCACTGAAGTTGCAGCAAAGTACACCGGAGCAGACTCCGATCTTTGTCCCGTTACATTTTGGGGCTTTGATTAAAGGGAAATGCTTCAATACTTATTCCAATCAATAAGATTAGTAGAGGAATCAGGGTGCACTGAGGAAACTTCAGAAATCTTTTTCTCTCAGCTGCACCTTTTTCATTCTTTGTTATCTTATGTTCATGCCTCCCCCCCTCCCCCCCGCCACCTTAGCCATTTCTCACCAATATTCTCAGCTCCTCGTGTTTGGTCCTACAGTGCTGCTCTCTTTAGTTATGATGAGCTATTCTTAAGAAATGTGAAATCGATTGTGATGAGATTAAGTAGTGAAAGAGCTTAGAGTGTTAGAGAGGCTACATCTCTCTTCTTCTTTTCTCATCCTCAGCTCCATCAGCCTTCTTTCCTTCTAGTCTGGCCCTATTCCTTGCATGGGAACAAGTAGCTTTAGGACTCCAGCTATACACAGAAGCCAGAGCCAAGACTGTCCACTGTGACTGGACATTTATCTGTTCATCTGAGGATAGAACGATGGGTAGGTGAAGGGGAAGAAGCAGAAAGCCTGTGGGCTGCTGGCTGAAGATTCAGCATGAGTTACTCCAAGTGGCCAGGAGTGATTTTATGCAAGTAATTCATTGCATTTTTTTCCTCAATAAATTGTCCTACTTTTATTGGGAGAAGTTGCTGTAGTTTTGATCCCAGTTCTGCTTCTTTTCAGTGTAAAATGGCGCTGCTTGCTGTACAATTGACTTATTGCGGGGAGCTGCATCCCACACCCCACCTCTTCTAACATATTGTGCGACACAGTGTTGTCAATGGACCCTCCTATCTATTCTATCAAAGCTCATTTTATTTACACACCCTTGCTCTGTAGGGCTGTACTTTCACTTAGGGAAGAAAATTTATCCAACCTTTCAAAGTTTCAATTAATCTAGCATTCATGAGGAGGAAAGGAATTCCAGATTTAATTTAGATCTATTTACTACCTTGACAATGCCATCCTGAAACCCCACAAAACCTGAACATTGTATTTATGCTGACAGGTGAACTGATGCTTTTAAATGCTTTGAGTGAAAAGCCTAATGGAACTATTAGAGTCATTTAATTACACTGGTAAAATTTAATAACCTCTTTTTTCTAGGTTGCTCTGTCATCTTTTACCTTTAATGTAAGATCCTTCTAATAACTTAAATAGTGATGGATCACTTTCCATTTAGGGTTTTCTGGAGTCTGTTGTACCTTCATTCTCTCAGATTGTATGTTTACAAGATAGTTGCCATTAGCAATGAAAAATAAGCTTTTCATTGAGTGAAGGTTTCCTACCCTCTCAACCTGACTAGATGAAGAGCATTTCAAAGATTCAAAGTACATTTATTATCAAAATATGCATAAATTGTACGACAACACACACAAAATGCTGGTGGAACACAGCAGGCCAGGCAGCATCTATAGGGAGAAGCGCTGCCGACGTTTCGGGCCGAGACCCTTCGTCAGGACTAACTGAAAGGAAAGATAGTAAGAGATTTGAAAGTAGTGGGGGGAGGGGGAAATACGAAATGATAGGAGAAGACCGGAGGGGGTGTGATGAAGCTAAGAGCTGGAAAGGTGATTGGCGAAAGTGATACAGAGCTGGAGAAGGGAAAGGATCATGGGACGGGAGGCCTCAGGCGAAAGAAAGGGGGGGGGGGGAGCACCAGAGGGAGATGGAGAACAGGCACACAACTAAATATGTCAGGGATGGGGTAAGAAGGGGAGGAGGGGCATTAACAGAAGTTAGAGAAGTCAATGTTCATTGCCAGCAGGTTGGAGGCTACCCAGCTGGTATATAAGGTGTTGTTCCTCCAACCTGAGTTTGGATTCATTTGGACAATAGAGGAGGCCATGGATAGACATAACAGAATGGGAATAAATTATACGACCTTGAGTTTTGTCTGCTTAAAGGCAGCCGCAAAGCAAGAAACTGGAAAGAACCCAATTTAAAAAAAAGATAGATCTACACCCAATGCACAGCGAAAGAGAAGAAAACAAATCATGCAAACAATAGAAGCAAGCGACAAGCAATTCCTTCATGCAAGTCACACATTGCTCAAGAGCCTTTGTGCATCAAACTCTGTGTCACTAAAAGAAATGGGATATCTACTTCCTTATGCATTTCTCTGGCTGATAGAACTGTCACTATTTCCCGTCCCTGACTACATCCGAGGAGCTGGTGGTCAAACTTATTTAACGGCTGCAGGCCAGGTGGCACATTGCTCGCAGAGGTCACCTAGCAACCGAAGGATTTTGGCCCAGAAGTGAAGATGATCAATTTGCATGCCATCTTGGACAATGTCTCCCTTCCACTCCATAATGTACTGGTTAGGCACAGGAGTACATTCAGCCAGAGACTCATTCCACTGAGAAGCAACACTGAGCGTCATAGGAAGTCATTCCTGCCTGTGGCCATCAAAACTTTACAACTCCTCCCTTGGAGTGTCAGACACCCTGAGCCAATAGGCTGGTCCTGGACTAATTTCCACTTGTCATAATTTACTTATTATTACCATTATTATTATTATTTAATTATTTATGGTTTTCTATTGCTATATCTCTACACTATTCTTGGTTGGTGCAACTGTAATGAAACCCAATTTCTCTCGGGATCAATAAAGTATGTCTGTCTGTCTGTCCAAGTCCAGATCACTGCACTTGCTGAGGGACAACTGGAGGTAATGGTGTTCCCATTCTGTGCCCCACTATCCTGACTTGTGGAAGTCAAAGATTTGAAAGGTGCTGTGAACAAGATCTCGGTGAACTGAAATCACTCTCCTTTAGATACTGTTACTGCTGCTTGAGGTAACTATGTAAGCTAGTGGATAACGCTCTAACCGAGTCCCTGAAGGGAATCTATGTGGGCTAACTCTTTTAGGTGCACTCCCTTGTACAGAGGAGATAAGTTACTGATGGGGACAATGTCTCTCATCCACTCCATAATGTACTGGTTAGGCACAGGAGTACGTTCAGCCAGAGACACATTCCACCGAGATGCAAACACTGAGCGTCGTAGGAAGTCATTCCTGCCTGTGGGCATAAAAATTTACAACTCCTCCCTTGGAGTGTCAGACACTCTGAGCCAATAGGCTGGTCCTGGACTTATTTCCACTTGGCATAATTTACTTATTATCATTTAATTATTTCTGGTTTTATTTTCCTATATTTTTACTCTATTCTTGGTTGGTGCAACTGTAACGAAACCCAATTTCCTTCGGGATCAATAAAGTATGTCTGACTGTCTGATTGATATTTTAATGGGTACTTCATCCATTAAGGTTCTATGCTGCCTACCATCGATCTCCCAAAGGCTCAGCTAATATCCTTGGTTATTATTAGATAATATCCTCCAAGATCTGGATCAACACATTGACGTCGTGTGGAGGCTTGTGTGCTTTCATGACTCCATCAGGCGATACCAGCTCAGGGCCACCAATGTTGGAACAGCTGTGGACGAGATGCCAGATGAAGATTGATGCAACACCGGCTCCCGAGCGGAGAGACTTGCATCTGCCCCTCCCGGGCCACACTTCATCATGAATCAAGCCAACTTTCAATATATGCTTGCCCCTGTGGTGCTGCAACCCAGGATGTCCCCTACCTGGTCCAAACATATGCCCTCTCACCAAGATCCGAGATGGCCTTCCCGCAGTCCATCAATGCGGCCAGGAGCAGGAGGAGAGGCTTCACAAAAATCAATTAGAGTGTGAAGAGAAAAACACCTGCCACACAGAACAACATTGAATAATATAATCTTACAATACATAGTCTTTTAGATGAATGCCAGATTTCATGATCTGGATAACACAGGCATTAAAGTACAGTAAACTTTCAAAGATGGTTTGTCAGAACTAGTGAAAAGGGATCAATGGGCTGAGATAGTGAATGCAAATCCACCCATAGCCAACCTGGGTTGGTGGGGGCAGCATTATCCTATTTCTATAATAAAACCAAAATGCTGGGTATACATTAGCACAGTTAACATTTCAGATCGATGACCTGTCATCGGAACTATTTTAGTGAAGAGTCATTGGCCCGGGTCACTATCGCCGCTTTTCTCTACACAGATGCTGCCTGGTTTGCTGAGCATTCCCAGCACTTGCTGCTCTGATTTTCAGATTTTCT
The DNA here is from genome assembly GCF_048418815.1 of Hemitrygon akajei. Classification (NCBI taxonomy): domain Eukaryota; kingdom Metazoa; phylum Chordata; class Chondrichthyes; order Myliobatiformes; family Dasyatidae; genus Hemitrygon; species Hemitrygon akajei. Next base: position 47,916,427 of record NC_133127.1, on the reverse strand, counting down.
GCATCTGTGGTGGTTTGCTTTTCGACCTCTTGCGCTGCTCCTTTATCGGATAAAGTGGAATCAGCACAGTCGCCGCTGTCAGAAACCCGAAATATTTTTTTCTGAATTTTGCCTCTGTTTGGAATTAAAGGCTCTGCTGCTGCCCTGAGAAAGCATGGTTGGAAACTCCCTCAGAATGGTGGTGAAATTGCAATGGGAGAGTCTCAGCAGGGCTTAAGTCTTCTATAAAGCAGGAAGTATTCCAAGGGCAAAATTGGGATTTTGAAATTCATTTGCAAGATGTAAGGATTGGAGACAACTATAGCCTATCCCTTGTCATGTTGAATAGCTTTATAATGAACCTGCATAATACATGCCCTCCTTTCGGGTCATCTAATGTCTGTCCAAGCAGACACTGGAGATGTGGATCACTGTTTCGGTACAAGTGGAGGTTACCGTATTTGACTCATTGAGTGTTTACTGCCTCCTAGTAGAGTGAGCCCATCATCCCATTCCCTTGATCTCTCCTAGCAGGTCGGATTATTTCCTGGTGTTAGTGGTTGCAGCGTTTCGCTCCTGTAGCATTGGTAGGTGTGTGCTGCGTCTTGTTTTGCTGGGACAAGAGCACTCAGCAAAACAAAAAAAACTCCTGGCCAACAAATTTAGTCATCGGGAAACCCCTGTACACTGTGCCTGGCCAAGCACGAAGTGGGGAATACCACCTTGTTCTCAAAAACACCTCAACTGTAAGTTACCGCTTCTTCAGCCAAGTCTGAGTGCTGTTTAAAAAAGTTTAAGGAGTAATCCTTTTTAGTCAATGTAACTCTTAGGAATTTACCCCTTACCTCCTATCATACATTGAGTTGCCTCCAACAAATATACAGTTTTGCCACCTCCAAATTAACACTGACATTAACAAATTTATGCAAAAATATTTATAGACTACCAAGGGAGAAGCAGTCTGGAGCAAATTTGGATTTATTGCTTGGAGTGTTCTTGAAGATTACAGATGGACTAAGCTCTTCTAGGGTCTGTGAACAAAAATTTCAACCTTGTTAACTTTTCAGTTAATTCCTTATCACCAGTCACTGCTTTGATGTTTCCAATAACCTCCTTCACTGCATCTGGATTTAGTGGTTAAAACAATGATCTTGCTTTAATCTTTGTAGAAAAAACTCTTTCAAACCTCTCTATTGCTTCTTGCGAGTAGAATGTATTTAGAAATGTGAATATGAGATCACAGTTAATTTGCACTACCTATTAGCGGAAGCGTCTCTTTTCTGACTATTTTGTGCAGTGAGCTAGAAATGCATTCACATAGTTCCTAATGGGGTGTTCGTTGAAAATCATCTTAACTCGCGCTAGGAAATTTTCCATGTATTCTTGTTGTCTTAGGGCCAATTGGGAAATATATCCCCACAATTCTCCTGCTTCCAAGCACATTTAAGTTCTGTGCAAAAGTCTCAAATGGCACCTGTAGTAATGAAATCCACACAAAAACCTGCCTACAGTGAGTGTTTCAAAATCACTACTCTGACAATGGGTAGTTACTTATCCACAAAAGGATCAGGCTTAATTGACGAACAAGATATTGGTGAACTCAGAGAATCAGGCAGCACCCGTGCGGGGAAACTGTGCCCAGGTGAAGTGTATCAACTGGTCATGTCCATAAAACCATAAGTCATAGGAGTAGAATTAGGCCATTTGACCCATCAAGTCTACTTCACCTTTTTATCATTTCTGACCAATTTCCCTGTCAGCCCCAATCTCCTGCCTTTTCCCTGTATCCTTTCGGATCCTGACTGATCAAGAATCTATCAACATCTGCTTTAAATATACCCAAGGACTTGACTTCCACAGCCACCTGGGACAATAAATTCCACAGATTCACCTCTCCCTGGCTAAAGAAATTTCTCCTCAATTATCATTCTAAATGAATGCCTCTCTATTCTGAGGCTTTGCAATCTTGTCTTAGACTCCCCCACTACAGAAAACATCTTCTCCACATCCACTCTATCGAGGCCTTTCAACATTCGATAGGCTTCAATGAGACCCCCCCCCCCACCCCCATTCTTCTGATTTCCAGTGAGTATAGGCACAGAACTATCAAAAGCACCTCTGTGATAAGCCTTTCAATCCCGGAATCATTTTTGTGAACCTCCTTTGAACCCTCTCCAATGTCAGCACATCCTTTCCTAGATAATGGGCCCAAAACTGCTTACAATACTCCAAGTGATACCTCACCAGTGTCTTATAAAGCCTCAATATTACACCTCTGCTTTTATATTTTTGTCCTCTTGAAATGAATGCTAATATTGCATTTGCCTTCCTCACCACTGACTTCCTCCTCTCTACCATCTGATTTCTGGGTGGACATTGAACCCATAACCACTACCTCACTACTTTTTAATTTCTGTTTTTGCACTACCTATGTAATGTAACTATATTATATATGTACTGTAATTCACAGTTTTTTATATTATCATGTATTGCAAAGTGCTGCTGCTGCAAAGTTAATGAGTTTCACGACATATGCTGGTAATATTAATCCTGATTCTGATACTGTCCTGCAAATTAACCTTTAGGGAATCCTGCATGGGGACTCCCAAATCCCTTGCACCACAGATTTTTGAATTTTCCCTCCATTTAGAAAATAGTCTTCACTTTTATTTCTTCCACTGAAGTGTATAAACTACAGTTCCCAATACGGTATTTCACTTGCTATTTCGTTGCCCATTCCCCTAATCTGTCAAAGTCCTTTTGTAGCCTTTGCTTCCTCAAAACTATCTGCTCCTTGAGTTATCTTCATTATCATCCGGACACTTGGCCACAAGGACATCAACTCCATCATCCAAATTATTGACATATAATGTTGAAAGAAGTGGCCCCAACACAGACCCCAGTGGAACTCCACTGGTCACCAGAAGCCAACCAGAAAAAGCTCCCTTTATTCCCACTCTTTGCCTCCTGCCAATCAGCTAATGCTCTATCCATGCTAGTATCTTTCCTATAAAACCATGGGCTTTTAACTTAAGCAGCTTCATGCGTAGCACCTTCTCAAAGGCCTTCTAAAATTCCAAATACACAACATCCACTGATTCTCCTTTGTCTATCCTACTTGTTATTATTTCAAAGAATTCCATCAAATCTGCCAGGCAAGATTTTCTCTTAAGGAAACCATGCTGACTTCAGCTTATTTTATCATGCGTTTCTTAGAACCCCAAAACCACGTTCTTAGCAATCAACTCCAACATCGTCCCAGCCACTGAGCTAGACTAACAAAACTATAATTTCCTTTCTCCTGCCTCTCTCCCATCATGAAAAGTGGAGTGACATTTGCAATTTTCCGGTCCTCCAGAATCATGACAGAAACCACTGATACTTGAAAGATCGTTACTAATGCCTCCAAAATCTTTCAGCCACCTCTTTCAGAACCCTGTGATGCAGACTATTTGATCCATTGAACCATAGAACATTACAGTACAGAAACAGGCCCTTCGACCATTCTTGGCTGTGCCGAACCATTTTTCTGCCTAGTCCCACTGCCTTGCACCCGGACCATATCCCTCCGTACACCTCTCATCCATGTACATGTCCAAGTTTTTCTTAAATGTTAAAAGTAAGTCTGCATTTACCATTTCATCCGGCAGCTCATTCCACACTCCCACCACTCTCTGTGTGAAGAAGCCCCCACTAATGTTCCCCTTAAACTTTTCCCTCTTCACCCTTAACCCATGTCGTCTGGTTTTTTTCTCCCCTAGCCTCAGTGGAAAAAGCCTGCTTCCATTCACTCTATCTATACCCATCATAATTTTATATAGCTCTATCAAGTCTCCCCTCATTCTTCTACACTCCAGGGAATAAAGTCCTAACCTATTCAACCTTCCTCTGCAACTCAGTTTCTCAAGTCCCAGCAACATCCTTGTAAACCTTCTCTGCACTCTTTCAACCTTATTAATATCCTTCCTGTAATTCGGTGACCAAAACTGCACACAATACTCCAAATTTGGCCTCACCAATGTCTTATACAACCTCACCATAACATTCCAACTCTTATACTCAATACTTTGATTTATAAAGGCCAATGTACCAAAAGCTCTCTTTACTACCCTATCTACCTGTGATGCCAATTTTAGGGAATTTTGTATCTGTATTCCCAGATCCCTCTGTTCTACTGCACTCCTCAGTGCCCTACCATTTATCTTGTGTGTTCTACCTTGGTTTTTCCTTCCAAAGTGCAATACCTCACACTTGTCTGTATTAAACTCCATCTGCCATTTTTCAGCCCATTTTTCCAGCTGATCCAAATCCCTCTGCAAGCTTTGAAAACCTTCCTCACTGTCCAGTACACCTCTGATCTTTGTATCATCAGCAAACTTGCTGACCCAATTTACCACATTATCATCCAGATCATTGATATAGATGACAAATAACAATGGACCCAGCACTGATCCCTGTGGCACACCACTAGTCACAGGCCTCCACTCAGAGTAGCAATCCTCCACTACCACTCTCTGGCTTCTCCCATTGAGCCAATGTTTAATCCAATTTAGTACCTCACCATGTACACCTAGCCACTGAATCTTCCTAACTAACCTTGCATGCGGGACCTTGTCGAAGGCCTTACTGAAGTCCATGTAGGCAACATCCACTGCCTTCCCTTCATCCACTTTCCTGGTAACCTCCTTGAAAAACTCTAATGGATTTGTTAAACATGACCTACCTCGCACAAAGCCATGTTGACTCTCCCTAATAAGTCCCTGTCTATCCAAATACTTGGAGATCCTATCTCTTAGTACTCCTTCCAATAACTTACCTACTACCGACATCAAACTTACCGGCCTATAATTTCCTAGATTACTTTTAGAGCCTTTTTTTAAACAACGGAACAACATGAGCTATCCTCCAATCCTCCGGCACCTCACCCCTAAATACTGACATTTTAAATATATCTGCCAGGGCCCCTGCAGTTTCAACACTAGTCTCCTTCAAGGTCTGAGGGGAATACCCTGTCAGGTCCTGGGGATTTATCTACTCTGATTTGCCTCAAGATGGGAAGCACCTCCTCCTCTTCAATCTGTATAGGTTCCATGACCTCACTACCTGTTTGCCTTATTTCCATTGACTCCATGCTAGTTTTCTTAGTAAATACAGATGCAAAAAACCTACTTAAGATCTCCCCCATTTCTTTTGGTTCCATACATAGCTGACCACTCTGATCTTCAAGAGGACCAATTTTATCACTTACTATCCCTTTGCTCTTAATATACCGGTAGAAGCTCTTTCGATTATCCTTCACCTTGACTGCCAAAGCAACCCCATGTCTTCTTTTAGCCCTCCTGATTTCTTTCTTAAGTATTTTTTGCACTTTTTATACTCCTCAAGTACCTTATTTGCTTCCTGTTTCCTATACATGTTATACCTCTCTCTCTTCTTCTTTATCAGAGTTCCAATATCCCTCGAGAACCAAGGTTCCTTATTCTTATTCACTTTGCCTTTAATCCTGACAGGAACATACAAACTCTGCACTCTCAAAATTTCTCCTCAGAAGGCTTTCCACTTACCAATGACATCCTTGCCAGAGAATAACCTGTCCCAATCCACGCTTTTTAGATCCTTTCTCATTTCTTCAAATTTAGCCTTTTTCCTGTTTAGAACCTCAACCTGAGGACCAGATCTATCTTTATCTATGATCAAGTTGAAACTAATGGTGTTATGATCACTGGAACCAAAGCGTTCCCCTACACACACTTCCATCACCTGTCCTAACTCGTTTCCTAATAGGAGATCTAATATTGCATCCTCTCTAGTTGGTACCTCTATATATTGATTTAGGAAACTTTCCTGAACACATTTTAAAAACTCTAACCCATCTAGACCTTTAACAGTATGGGAGTCCCATTCAATATAGCCTCATCAGCCTTCCCCACAATACTCTTTGCAGTGAAATAGACACACCTCAGAAGATTATTACCACCACACACAACCCCTCTATTTGTGACTTTGCTTGAACTTTTAACATCATTTATTTTCACCCCCACTCCACTATCTGCTCTGGCACTCTGGTTCCCATCCCCCTACAAATCTAGTTTAAAGGCTTCCCTACCCCCCCCCCCCCCACCCCCAATAGCACTAACAAACCTCCCTGCAAGGATATTGTTCCCCCTGTAGTTCCGGTGTAACCCGTCTCTCTTGTACAGGTCCCACCTGCCCCAGAAGATGTCCCAACTACCCCAGAAGAGGTCCCAATGATCCTGAAATCTGAAACCCTGCCCCCTACACCAGTTCCTCAGCCACGTGTTCATCCTCCAGAGAATCCTATTCTTAACCTCACTCACACGTAGCACAGGTAGCAATCCTGAGATTACCACCCTCGAAGTCCTGCTTTTTAACTTCCTGCCAAGCTCTGTATACTCACTCTTCAGGACCTCCTCACTCTTTCTTCCTACATCATTGGTACCGATGTGTACCATGACATCTGGCTGCTCACCCTCCCACTTCAGAATGCTGTGCACACGATCAGAGACATCCCTGACCCTGTCACCCGGGAGTCTCTGTCTTGACCACAGAACCTCCTATCTGTACCTCTAACTATCGAGTCCCCTATCACTACCACTCTCCTCTTCTTCCCCCACCCTTCTGCACTGCAGAAACAGAACCGGTGCCAGAGATCCGGCTGCCGCAGCTTGTCCCAGGTAAGTCATCCCCCCCAACAGTATCCAAATCGGTATACTTGTTGTTGAGGGGAATGGCCACAAGGAAGCCCTGCTCTGCCTGCCCTTTCCCCTTCCCTCGCCTGATGGTAACCTGTGCCCTGCTCCTTTGACGTAACTACCTCCCTGAAACTACTATCTAGAAACTCCTCATTCTCCCAAATGATCCGGAAGTCATCCAGCTCCTGCTCCAGTTCCCTAATGCGGTTTTTGTAGGTGTCGTTGTCACGGAGACCAGAGGTCTCCCTGACTTCCCACATCCTGCAAGAAGAGCAATCCAACATCCTGCCTGGCATTCTCTCTGCTCTAAACAAACAAATCAAAACTGACTGGAACCTACCCTGGCCTCTGCCTGTTCACGCCGATGCCTGTGAGCAAAAGCTGTCCCACTCAGCTCCCTCTCACTCCGCTGCCCGCTCTCAACGCTGTCTGCTGTATATGGTGGGTTTTTTTAAAACCTTTGGCGCTCTACATCACGCACCTGCGCAGTCTAGCCTCTTTTCCCCGAGCAGCGTAAAAAAAACACTTGTCTCCGAGATTCCTTTATACCATTGCTCTCAGCCTCTTGCTTCAATTTAAAAAAGACCGTTGAAAATTCCTCTCCTTTTTAAACCTTTGGCGCTCTACATCACGCACCTGCGCATTCTAGCCTCTTTTCCCCGAGCAGCGTAAAAAAAAGACCTCTCTCTGAGATTCCTTTACTCCTTCACTCTCAGCCTCTTCCTTCGATTTAAAAAAGACCATTCAAAATTCCTCTCCTCTTTAAACGTTTGGCGCTCTATATCACACGCCTGCGCAGTCTAGCCTCTTTTCCCCGAGCAGAGTAAAAAAAGACCTCTCTCTGAGATTCCTTTACTCCTTCACTCTCAGCCTCTTGCTTTGATTTTTTTAAAAAAGGTGATTTATCTACCTTTAGCCCTTTCAGTTGGCAACTTCACTCAAATCTGCCCCTCACACTCTTGAACTTCTGGCATACTGCTGGTGTCTTCACAGTGAAGACTGATGCAAAATACATAATCACTTTGTCCACCATTTCCTTACCCCCTATTACTATCTCCCCAGCACCATTTTCCAGTGGTTTGATATCTATTCTTGTTTCCCTACTACACTTTATATATCTGCAGAAACTTTTGGAACCCTCCTAAATATTATCAGATAGCTTACCTTCGTATTCCATCTTTTCCTCTATCTGACTTTTTTAGTTGCCTTCTGTTAGTTTTTAAGTTCCTCAATCCCTAACTTCCCACTATTTTTTGCTCTTCTATAGTATATCCTCTCTCTTTGACATCTCTTGTTAGCACAATTGCATCATCCTGCCTTTAGAATACTTCTTCTTTGAGATGGATCGATCCTGCACCTTCTGAATTGCTTCCAGAAACTCCAGCCATTGCTGCTTTGCTGTCAAGCCTGCCTGTGTTTCCTGCCAATCAGTTTTGGCCAGCTCCTTTCTCATGCTGCTGTAGTTCACTTCACTCCACTTTAATACTGATACATCTGACTTTAGCTTCTGCTTCTCAAATTTCAGGGTGAATTTGATTATATTATGATCACTTCTCCTCAGGATTCCTTTACCATAAGCTCTCTAATTAATTCCAGTTCATTGCACAACACTCAATCCAGAGTAGCTGATCCAATAGCAGGCTCAACTGTGAGCTGCTCTAAAAAGCCATCTTGTAGGCATTCTACAAATTTACCTTCTTGATATCCAGCACCAACCTGCTTTTTCCCAATATACCTGCATGTTGAAATCCCCCATGACTATCATAACATTCCCCTATTGACATGCATTTTCTATGTCCCGTTGTAATTTGTAGGCGACATCCTGACTACTATATGGAGGCATATATATAATTCCCATCAGGGTCTTTTTACCCTTGCAGTTTCTTAGCTTTACCACAAATGTACTACATCTTCTGATCATGTGTCACCTCTTTTCTAATGATTTGATTTCTTTTTTTACCAACAGAACCAAACCACCCCCTTGGTCCACCTGCCTGTCCTTTCGATACAATGTGTATCCTTGGATGGTAAACTTCCAACTATAGTCTTCTTTCAGCCATGATGCCTACAATGTCAATCATACCAATCTGTAACTGTGCCACAAGTTCATCTACCTTATTCTGTATACTGCATGCATTCAGATATAACACCTTCAATCCTGTACCTTGATTTTGTCCCCCTTTTACATTACAACTCTTCCCGTTGAGTGCATTTTTTGTCCTATCATCAGTCTGTCCTTGTTAGCAGTCTCACTACACACTGTCTCTGTTTGTAAACCAACATCCCTTCCTCAGACATCGCTCCAGTTCCCTTTGCCCTGCCAAATTAGTTTAAATCTTCCTGATCAGCTCTGCCAAACCTGATTATTGGTCCACTTTGGGTTCAGGTTGTGCAGGTTGTACCTTCCCCAGAAGCGATCCCGATGATCCAGAAATCTGAATCTCTGCCTCCTGCACCAGTTCCTCAGCTACGCATTCATCTGTCAAATCATTCTATTCTTACCCTTACTGGCATGTGGCTCTTCAGCTTTCTACCTAATTCCCTAAAATCTCTCTTCAGGACCTCCTCACCTTTCCTGCCTGTGTCATTGGTGCCAATATGTACCAAGGCTTCTGGATGCTCACCTTCCCCCTTCAGAATGCTGTAGACCCAATCTGGGACATCCCTGACTCTGGCACCTGGGAAGCAACATACCATCCGGGTTTCTCTATTGCATCCACAGAATCTCACCTCTATTTCTCTAACTATGGATCTCCTATCATTTGCAGTCCTCTTCCCCCCCCTCTCCTCGTCTGAGCCACAGCACTACACTCAGTGCCAGAGACCCAGTCGCTGTGGCTCCCCCCAGTAGGTTGTTCGCCCAACAATACCTGAAGTGGTATATTTATTATTGAGATGAACGGTGACAGGGGTTCTCTGCACTGGCTGCCCATTCCCCTTCCTTCTTCTGACAGTCACCCTGTTACGCACCTCCTGCAACCCAGGAGTGACTCCCTGTCATTCTTATCCATCACTTTCTCAGTCTTGCATATGAGCAGGCCATTGATCTGCAGCTCTAGATCCTTAACAGGTTCTCTGAGGAGATGCAGTTTGTTGCACGATCATGTCATAGAACATAGAAATCATGCAGGCAATAAATCATGCAAGTACAGGCTCTTCAGCCCACAATGTTCTGCCGACCATATAACCTACTCTAGGAACTGCCTAGAATTTCCTGAGCACATAGCCCTCTATTTTTCTAAGCTTCATGTACCTATCTAAGGCTCTTAAAAGACCCTGTTGTATCCACATCCACTACTGCTGCTGGCAGTGCATTCCACATACTCATCACTCTCTGTGTGTAAAACTTACCACCGACATCCCCTCAGTACCTATTTCCAAGCACGTTAAAACTATGCCCCTCATGTTAGCCATTTCAGCCCTGGGAAAAAAGCCTCTGGCTATCCACATGATCAACGCCCCTCTTCAATCTTATCAGCTCTATCAGATCACCTCCCATCCTCTGTTGCTCCAAGGAGAAAAGGCCAAATACACGCAACCTCTTCTCATAAGGTACAGCTTTCAATCCAGGCAACATCCTTGTAAATCTCCTCTGCATTCTCTCTATATAATCCATATCCTTCCTGTAGTGAGGTGACCACAACTTAACACAATACTCCAAGTGAGTCTGACCAAGGTCTTGTATGGCTGTAACATTACCTCTCGGCTCTTGAACTCAGTCCCACGGTTGATGAATGTCGAAACACCATGCACCTTCTTATCAACTCTGTCAATCTGCGCAGCAGTTTTGAGTGTCCTATTGACATGAACCCCAAGATCTCTCAGATTCTGCACACTGCCAAGTCTTACCATTCATATTACAATTGCTTGTTTCTCTCCACAGCTGCTGCCTAACCAGCTGAGTTTGTCCAATGCCTCGTTTGTCGATCCAACAACGTAAGAAGCGGCAGAGAGTGGTGGACTCAGCCCATCACATTGCTGGCACATCCATGTTCTGTTGGCAAGCTATTGGACAGGATTTATAAACATTTAAAGAATTATAGTCTTATTATGGATAGTCAGCATGACTTTATGAGGAGCAAAACCTGCCTCAAAAGCCGAACTGAGTTTTTCGAGGAGGTGACAAAGCAAACTGATGAAGGTAGAGTGGTGGATGTGATGTATATGGGTTTTAGTAAAGCAATTGCAAAGGTTCCCCATCGCAGGCTCATCCAGAAGTCATGGGCCATGGGATCCAGGGAAACTTGGCTGTGTGTATTCAGAATTTTCTTGTCTACAGAAGATAGAGGGTGGTGGTAGAGGGAGTGCATTCTGCCTGGAGGTCGGTGACTGGTGATGTTCTGTTGTGGGACCCCTGCTCATGGTGAATTTTCTAAATAACTTAACTTGGATCGATAAATTTTCAGATGACATAATGGTCAGGAGTGTTATGAATGGTGTGGAAGATTGTTGTATGTTACAATGAGATATTCATAGTTGGGCAGAGAATTAGCAGATGGAATTCAATCCAGAAAAGTGTAAAGTAGTACACTCTGGAGGCTCAAACTTGATGTTGAAATGTACGGTTAATATCCAGAGTTTTAGCAGAGCGCAGAAACAGAGGGACCCTGGGGTCCAAATATCAAAGTTGCTGCACAAGTTGATAGAATGGTTAAGAAGGTGTTCTTCCTTAGTCGGAGGATTGAGTTCAAGTGCCATAAGGTAATTTTGCAGCTCTGGTTATACCACATTTGGAATATTGTGTTCGGTTCAGTTTGCCTCAATATAGGAAGGATATAGAAGGGTGTAGAGGAGATTTATCAGAACACTGTGTGGATTAGAGAACATGTCTTATGAGGAAAGGTTGCACAAGCTAGGGTTTATTTTCCTTTGGAGCAATGAGAGGGAACTTGATAGAGATGTATAAGATTATGAGAGGCATGGACTGAGTGGACAACCAGCAATTTTCTTTGCAGGTTGGCATTGGCCAACACTAGAGGACATCCATTTAAGGTGAGTGGAGGGAAGTTTAGGGGATATATCAGAGGCAGGTTATTTACAGAGAAAATGATGGGAGCTTGGACCACAGGGTGGTGGTAGAGGCTGATACAATAGGGGGCATTTAAACTATTCTTAGATAGACACATGGATGAAAGTAGAATGAAGGGTTACGTGCTGTGTAGGAAGAAAGGGTTGGATTGATTGTGGAGTATGGTTATAGAGGTCGATGCAATGTTGTGGGGCAAAGGGCTCTTACTGAGTTGTATTGTTTTATGGTCTATGATCATCACAGGGGGTAGAAAGAATTTTTCTAAAAGCCATCCAAGAGAGTAATTGAATTCCAAGCCACAGGAGCATCAATCTGTAATGGTGGACTATCTGAGGCCTCAGTTTTTTAACAGCACAGGCTCCCCGCTCAGTTGGATTGACAGAAAGAGCGCAGATGAGTCTGGCCGGAGAATGGGAGGGATTTATTTATTTATTTTGATTTATTTCGAGATACAGTACAGTAACAGGCCCTTCCAGCCTACTGAGCCTGTGCCACCCAGTTACACCCATGTAACCTACTAACCTGTACGTGTTTGGAATGTGCGAGGAAACTGGAGCACCAGGCGGAATCGCACGCTATCGCGGGGAGAACTTCCAAAGTACTTGCAGATATCGGCAGAATTGAACCTGGGTCACTGGCGCTGGGAAGTGTTGCACCAAACGCTAGGCTACCGCGCTTCTCCAAATGATTGTTGTAAAAATGATCACAACCAACCAGGCCAGAGAATACATGTCTTCTTGGCTGGAACATGGGATAAAGATGCACGTGTGACAAAGAAGAGGTGAGGCTTCACAGTGCCTAAGGCAGGAGTTCAATCCCGACCTCAGGTGTTATCAATATGGCTTACACATTCTCCCTGTGAATGTATGGATTTTCTCCCGGGAATTCAGGTTTCCATCCACATTCCAATGAGCTGCTGATTGGCACGTTAATGGGCTGTAAATTACCCCAGTGTGTAGGTGAGTGAAGGAACCTGGGAGACACTGCTGAAAATGTGGTGAATAAAAAATTGAACTAAACTACAGTACTATGCAAAAGTTTTGGGCATATATACATCTAGGGTGCCTAAGACTTTTGCACAGTACTGTAGTAGTCTTATGTATTGTATTGTACTGCTGCCACAAAAAAACCCCACAAATTTCAAGACATATTGAGTGTTGAGAAACCTGATTCTGATATGGGTCTCTATTGTGGACTGAGAATGGGAAGGGGTCATGGTTGGGAAAAGAGGAAGGCAGAGGGGAGGGAGCAGGAAGCACCAGGGAGACATTCTGTAATGATCAAAAAACCAATTATTTGGACTCAAATGACCTTGCCTGGTGTCTCAGGGCTGTGTGTGCCTGCACCCTCATCAACCACCTCCCTCACTCCATGTCCCTGGCATTTCTTCCCTGCCACCTTCCACACCCTCTCTCGTGGTGCTCCATCCTCGCCATTCCCAACATCCTTTGCTTCCACCAGATTTTACAAACTTGTTCTCCACTCCACATTGACAAATAGAGTATTGTGCAGAAGTCTTAGGCATCCTAATGATATATATGTGCCTAAGACTTTTGCACAGTACTTTAGGATCAGTGTAAATGGGTGTTTGCTAGTTGGCAAGCACTCAGTGATCTTAAGGGCCTGCTTCTGGGTTGTCTAAAACTCTATGACTGTATGAGAAAACTTGGGGCAAAGTGTGAAGGTGCGACACACAAGTCTGTTGCCATTGATCCATCTTCTATCAGCAAGCAAAACTCTGGAGCTTTCTTGGGCTTTCCCCCATGGTGGCTGACTTTAAAATCTGCTCATTTCCGACTTTGCCTGAACTTGTCTTGTTGAACAGGCTCATTGCCAATGAGCGGAGTGCGTGATTAATATACTGGACCAGCTGGATTTCATTCAGCACATGCTGTGCTCCCCCAACACAGGACTCAGCTCACACAAGCTCGCTCTGTATCGGTTTGCAAGTTGGCAGGTCCACCTTAGTGCTGGAGCCAACTTCAAAATTAACAGCCTGCCTGTTTAAACATCGGAAGTGGCAAGTGGTAAAATCATGCAAAACTGGGGGAAAACCCAGGATTGTTCCAAGCTAATGCTCCGTGCACAAGCAACTGCACTTGAAAGGTGAGAAAGGGCTATTTAGTCCTTGTTGCCTCAAACATTCAGCCCAGTGTTGTATTCCCTGGGAATGACCCAATCAGTCTATGAGACCAGGATTCTCCAGGACATTGCAGTTTACTTATTGGTATCTTACACTCTCTCCACTAACTTAAACCTCCACTCGCGGCAACACAAAGAAACTTCATTACTTACTGTCAATAGGATACATTGCAGTATCTCAGCAATGTTTCGCAACCCTACAACTCCCACTAACGTGAGGTCAGAGGATTACAAGAACACCTCCTGGTCAGCAAGGACAAATTGGACTGAATGGCCTGTTTCTGTGTTAATGACTTCTTACCATTGACGCAGAGGAAGATTTGTTTTATTTGTCAGTAACATGGTTCTACAATGATTCTTTGTAGTTATTTTCAATGTTGTAACAAGCAACAGAGTGAAATGGTCTTAGATGAGGTGTCAGTAGTGTTACTTCAATTCACACTCCCAACAGTTTCAATTGAAAAAAAATGCATCATAACACCCTTAAAACCACCCACAAGGAGCAATAAATATTTGTCCATCATTAATTTAGGGAAATATTAAATTAATATTGTAATATTATTTTTTTCTGTGCCCCTTAATCTGTCACACTTGAAGAGTAGCCTAGACTACAAACAATTATTAAATTTGACAGGATGCTCCCATAATAAAAAAAACAAACCTCTGATGCTGTATTTGTAGAGTTTCTGCATTCCTCCAGTGACACTGCATGGGTTTCCTCCATGTGCTCCCGTTTCCTTCCACATTCCAAAGCCACATTCTCTATTATAAATTATCCCTACTGTATACACGACTGGCAAAATCTTGTGTGTGTGTGGAGGGGAGTGTTGATGGGAAATCCCGAGGAATAAAGAAATGGGATGAATGTAGGATCAGTGTAAATGGGTGGTCAGTGTGGACTCTGGACTGAAAGGTCTGCTGCTGTGCTTTATGTGTCTATGAGTCTCTACGTAAAGAAATAATGAAGCAGAATCTGCAAATTATTAAGGGGGCAAAAGGATATTGTAAATGAAATGTACTGCAAGCGCAAGTCTTTCTGCAGGTGAAGAGCACTTTGGTGAGATAATACCTGGAGATGTGTATGAAGTTTAGGTCTCCTCATTTAATGAAAGTTACACTTGCATGAGAGGACAACACAGTAAATGTCCACCAGTTTGATTCTTGGGTTGGGGGATTGTCCATTACACAGTTTGGCCGCCTTCTAGAAAGTTAGAATAAATAAGCGATGATCTTATTGAAATGCGTAAGATTCCAATGGAAGAAGCAACCTGCTGGAGTTAATTGAAGACATAGTTTTAGGACAGGATGTTACTCAAGAGAGAGTCATTAAATATATACAAAACTGAGGGGTTTTCAGAACTGCAAAAGAAGTGTGGATTATAGGGAACTGCTAAGAAAGGCAAAGGAGGCTTATTTCTGCTTCTACTTCACATGTTCTGATTGATCTGTTCTGCCTAAACATGGCAAAATTAGTTGTCACTGTTAAAGAAAAGGACAGATCTGTGCATTTGGTGGGCTGGGGAGGATTAAAAAATGCCATCTCAGAATAATATTTGACGGCCATACTGATGTTAAGTTTTACCTTTCTAAATTCAAGTCTAAGTAGAGGTTAACTTTCTGATGAAAGTACATTGAGCTACAACATCAGATCTCCCTCAACTGATGCAGCCTGGCAGGCTAAGTACTTCCCGAATTTCTGTTGCTAATAAGGCATATACAAAATAAACTCAATAATATTACTGCGATACAGAGAGAGATATCCAGAGTGGGTGAAGAAACTATTGAAAATCCTAGCAAACGTTATGTTTTAATGAAAGTTAAAGTAACTATGTGTCAAGGAGAGATCTGATAACATCTATGAATTTGATAGGATTAAAGTCTGTGGAATCATTGGCAAATTAACTAATTGGATTGACAATTGGCTTGGAACTGTGAAGCAGAAGGTGAGAGAACTAGAATAATGTAAAAAGCATCTGGCTAGAGAGTAACTAAGTTCCTTACAAATGTTCTGGGACTTAACACCATTCCTAAATAATGTGCTTCTTGTAATATTACAAGATTTACTGGTAATACTTAGATATGTGACCAGTTTAAAGACTGTGATGTTGTTCAGAGATCTGGACTGATTATCTTATTACAATCATTCACAACAGATGGTTTTGAGTATAGCCAAATGTAAGGATATGCATATTGGAACAGGGAACACAAGAGAGGGTGTCCAATGCAAAAGTGTGATTAATTATCATGCCTTGAAAGTATACTGTCAATGTGAATATGCTATCAACGAAACTAATGAGCTACTGTGATTTATCTCAAGGCATTTCATTATAAGTTGAAACGATCATTCTAATCTTCTACTGATTGTCACAGATGAAAAGCCCCTCCATTACTTAAATTTGGGGCTGCGCAGTTAAAAAAGATCCCACTCGAAAATTAGTGGTGATAATAATTTTTACTTCTTTTTCTAGAGTTAGAAAATTAGTGGTGATAATAATTTTTACTTCTTTTTCTAGAGTTATCTAGCCTGTAACTCTAGATACGGAGTAAAAATGATCTTTGTTAAGAAACTGCCTCTGCAAGGCCAAGAGAAATGGGATGTTCTCAAAATCACCCTCAGATCCGCAAAGTTGTATTCATTAGATTTGCACCAGTCTTCCCCAATTACTTGCCGGAGCACTGCAGACTCCAGACAGATGTCTAGGGGCTCTAAGTGAGTGAGGCAGAGATTATAGATATCTTTGCATTTCTTTTTTCTTGCATCAAAAATGTGACTGGTGCAATAAAAATTAATGGTGGGGAAAGGGTAAAACTGCGGAACAATTTCTGGCCTGTTATTTGTATGGCAAGAGAACAATCACTTACTGCCCCGGGTTAATTCAAAACCTCTGGGCACTGTTGAAAACGACTCTTAGCATTGAAAATGTGTTCTTCTGTCACTCGTTTCGAAGTGACTTTGTGGATTTCAGCCTGTGGCCTATGTGAACAAAGCCCAGATGTTCAGACCCAGGAACAGGTAACAGGCTGCACAGCGGTACGGAGACCCAGGGTTTGAAGCTTGTCAACTAGAACTGGTGGTATGCTTGTGTTGAACGCTGAACTGTAATCAATGCCTGACGTAGGTCTTGCTATTGTCCAGGTGACCCAAGGAAAAGTGAAGAGCCAGTGAGATGGCATCCTTTGTAGACTTGTGGTGATGGACAAATTGCGATGGGTCCAGGTGCAAGCCTAGACAGGAGTCGATTATAGCTATGATCAACCTCTCACTGTACTTCATCACAGTAGGTGTCAGTGCTACTGGATGACTGTTGTCGAGGCAACTCACTTTGCTCTTCTAGGGCACTCGTATGATTGTCACCCTTTTGAAGTAGGTGGGAACATCCAACTGTAGCAACGAGAGATTCAAGGTGTCTGCCATTGATTGGATGGATGGGTTTATGGAAGATATGAGGATGTTCATAAAATCCAGACTCCTGGAATACATATGCTATAGAAAGGATGTGATACCTCTGGAGGAAGTACAGAGGAGATTCAATATGATGTAAAGTCTTTTGAGAAAGTTACCAGGAAATTTGATGAAGGCAAGGTAGTGGATGCTGGATACATGGACTTTAGCAAGGTATTTGACAAGGTCCCACATGGGAGGCTGGTCAAGAAGGTTCAGTTGCTTGGCATTCAAGATAAAGTAGTAAATTGGATTAGGCATTAGCTTTATGGGAGAAGCCAGAGAGTGGTAGTAGATTGTTGCCTGTTTGACTGGAGGACTGTGACTGTGGAGTGCCACTGGAATCGGTGCTGGGTCCATTGAGGTTTGCCATCAATATCACCAAGCTGATGATAATGTGGTTAACTAGATCAGCAAATTTGCAGAAAACACCAAGATCAGGGTTGTAGTGGACAGCAAGCCAGACTATCTGAGCTTACACTGGGATCTGGGCCAGCAGTATAAATGGGCTGAAAAATGGCAGATGGCATTGAAAGCGGACAAATGCGCGGTATTGCACGGCAGTAGAACCAACCAGGGTAGGTCTTACACAGTGAACGGTCGGGCACTGAGGAGTGCTGTAGAACAAAGGGATCTGAGAACGCAGGTACATAATTCATTGAAAGTGGCGTTACAGGTAGATAGGGTCATAAAGAAAACTGTTGGCACATTGGCCTTCATAAATCAAATATTGAGTACAGGAGTTGGAATGTTATGTTGAAGTTGTATAAGACATTTGGAGAATTGTGTGCAGTTCTGATCATGTACAAGAAAGATGTACATAAGGTAGAAAAGAGTACAGGGAAAATGCACTAGGATGTTGCCGGGACTGGATGACATGGGTTATAAGAAAAGATTGAATAGATTAGGACTTTATTTCTTGGAATGTAGAGGATTGAGGGGAGATATGATAGAGGTATACAAAATTATGCAGGGTATAGATAAAGTAAATGCAAGCAGGCTTTTTCCACTGAGGTCATGGGTTAAGGGTGAAACGTGAAAAGTTTAAGGGAACATGAAGGGAAACTTCTTCACTCAGAAGTTCGTGAGAGCGTGGAACAAGCTGCCAGTGCAAGTGGTACATGCGAGCTCAAATTCAACTTTTAAGAGAGGTTTGGATAGATACATAGATGTAGGGATATGGAGGGCTATGGTCCTGTGGCAGGTCAATGGGAGTAGGTGACTTAAATAATTCAGCATGAACTAGATGGGCTGAAGGGCCTGATTCTGTGCTGTACTGTTTTATGACTCTATGATATTGCCTGGGATGGAATATTGCAGTTTTGAAGAAACATTTGAAACACAGTGGCAGTTTTCTCCAGAGCGAAGGAGATAAAGAGGAACATGGCTAAGGTACAGCATATTGAATTATGAGTGGTATAGATAGGCTAGACAGCAAGACATTTTTCCCCATATCAATAGAAGGTAAAACTAGATTTAGGATAAAGGGCAAAGAACCTTTCTCACCTAGGGAGTGGTGAGTACCTAGAATGCACTGCCTGAGTGAGGTAGAAGCCGTGTCCCTGGCAACGTTTAAGAAGTGTCTGGATGAACACTTGAATCACCTTAGCATGGAAGTCTAGGGGTCAAGGACTGGAAGATGGGATTCATTTGGAAGGGAACCCATTCAT
The DNA here is from genome assembly GCF_048418815.1 of Hemitrygon akajei. Lineage (NCBI taxonomy): Eukaryota > Metazoa > Chordata > Chondrichthyes > Myliobatiformes > Dasyatidae > Hemitrygon > Hemitrygon akajei. The sequence continues at coordinate 47,897,452 of NC_133127.1, read as the reverse complement.
CAGCATGGACAAGGAGGACAAAATGGTCTGTCTACATGCTCCATGTTTTTATCTGTGACTCTTGATCAGACTTTCTTTCCACGAGTTGCATAGTATTACTAAAATCACTGCGGGTGCCCCATAGTTCCCAGGACCTGGTTTCAATTCCTACCCCACAGACATTCTGTGACCGAGGGTGAACCACTTCTCCAAGTGGGTGGTTTGTCTGATGCCATCTATGAACTAGCTCTGCCATTCTCCCATCACTCCTTCCCCTCTTTATAACTGACAAAGCAAACAGCACAATCCTCACAGCTTCTTCCAAACTGGAAGGAGTCCATTTGGCCGGTGGAGCCTATGTTGTCTTCCAGAGCATTCCCATGAATCTCATTCCACACTTACGTCCCTGTAATCTAGAAACTCACCACAAGTGTCCAGCCTAGCCCCTTCAGTAAAGGTAACTTACAGCAGACAATTAACCCAGCAGTGTGTCTGTGGCAATTGAAGGATATTAGAACACCTGAGCAAAATCCGAGCAGTTACAGGGGGGGCTTGCAAACTTCACATAGAGAGCTAACCCCAGTTTGCTGGAAAAGTGTGGCAGCTGCACTAACTGCTGTACACACTGTAATGTCCTTCCTGGATCACTGCTCTAAGTCTGATAATAGGGAGAGATTGGAGATTAATTTTATTTGTCATCAAAACATATAATGAAGTGCATTGTTTGCATCCAACCAAACAGGCGAGGATTGTGTGGGTCACCCTGCAAGTGATGCCATGCTTCCAGTGCCAACGTGCGTGCCCACAACACACTAACCCTAACTGTAACACCTTCAGAACGTGGGAAGAAATTGTAGCACCCGGAGGAAACCCACGTGGTTTAGGGAGAACGTACAAACTCTTAACAGGCAGTGGCAGGAATATGCTGTGTAAATTGGATGTTCAAGTAATACTTACATTTATGACTGATTGAGAATGAACTAGAAATTTCCATGATAGACAACGTGTTTTCTGACTTGGGTTTTGCACTGTAGAGTAGTAAAATACACAGAAGAGGAGCAGTGATGGGATTTCAATCTGAAATCGCGACTGTCCATTTTCCTCCGTACATGCTGCCTGACCCGGCAGATTTTTTTCATTTTGTGTGTTGCTCTGTACAGTAGAGCTTGATTCCTGCCTGGCATGGCTGTATATTGGGAAGCCCTGACGGTCTAAAAGCAGGAGGTGTTGGAATTAAATTCTATTGTATGCTGCAAAAACTGGGGTTGTAGACAGAGCAGTAAAATTATTTGCCTATTTTCCATTTCAACATTTACATGCCTCCACATATCATTACTAGAAGAATGGGCTCAGCAAATTTTCCTCCTTTGCCATGCAGTCTGAAGATGATACTACTGGATTCTCATTAAAAATCCCTCTTTCCTTTGGTTACCTGGTCTAGCCCGTGACGCAAGGTGACTTAGCACACCTAGCAAAATAAAATGTTCTTATAAGTGATTAGCAGCAGGTAATAAACACCAGCCACATTGCTCGATACAATTATTTTTAAACAGCATATCCTTTATTAAGCAAGGCAGGAAAAGCAGCCGAGTTATGTGGTGGCTATGAATCCAATCCCTCGAACACCCTCACTGCAAGCTTCCCTACCTTACAAAGAGATTTGGACAGGTACATTGATAGGAAATGTTTAGAGGTTTATGGGCCAAATGTAGGCAAATGGGTCTAGCTTAAATGAGCATCTTAGTCAGCATAGATAAGATGGGCCAAAGAGCCTGTTTCATTCTGTATGAGTGCCCCTAGATATCAGGAGGCTTTCAGGCAACTCCCATTCAAGTTACGAACTACTCCTCAATTTATTTCTCTTTGCCTTGTAGGTTAAGGTTGGATAGGGTAAGATATAATTCCCTGGAGTGCAGGAAATGAAGAGAGATCTTAGAGGTATTGTATACAAAACTGGGGCCTAGATTAGGTGAATTCATGCAGGTTTTTCCCCTTCAGGTTGGCTGAGATTAGAATTAGAAGTCATTAGATTTAGGGCAAAAGGTGGAATATATAAGGGGAAGTTGAGTGGAAACTTCTTTACTCAGATGGAGATGAGAATAGAGAATGAGTTGCCAACAAGTGGTAGAAGCAGGTTTGGTCATAGCATTTAAGAGAATTTTGGATAGGTATATAGAGACGAGAGGCTTGGAGGGATATGGTCTGTGTGTAAGTAGATGGGACGAAGGGGAAGATGAGGTCAGTGTGCACTAGGTGGACCTGTTTCTGTGCTTAGTGCTCTATGTCTCTGTGATTCTGATCCACTGCTCTGTAAGGGTGGAGGAAATACATGTGAACAAAGTTATAACTGGTTTAGAATTAATTGATGGAAGGCTGCTGTTCACATTAGCAAACAGTTCAAAGCCATTGGAGGAGGGGGGAAGTTCTAGTTTAAAATTTTCATTAAAAGGAAATGTGAGATCTGGAGATCATTGTAGAGAGTGGGTAGAGAATTAGTCAGTGCCTTCAAAAGGAAATTGGAAATGGACTTGAAAGAAAGTGATGAAGAAAGTGTGAGGAAGTAGGGCTGAGGACGACCCTACAAAGGGCCAGCAAATATTTGATGGGCCTAAAAGACTCCTTCTGTGCCATAATAATGCTACGATTCTGAGCAGTGCAGTTACAATGTGGTCTTTGATTTCTCTTTTTTCACTGAGAGATTATTTATTCAGTGAATTGATAGCTCCATCACATGCTGAGATCAGTCTTGTTGGATTGGATCTGTGGTTGATGAGAAATCACTTCCTGATAATCTTGTCATAAAGGCTTAGCCCAGAATTATGGAGGCGTATTCCTTAAACTGGTAATTGGTAATAAGTTTGTGAAAAAATTTCATTTTTAAGTTATCCAGGTATATCATTCCATGCATAAAGTTCAAAGATCAAAGTAAGTTTATTATCAAGGTACATACATATCACCATATACTGTCCTGAGATTCATTTTCTTGCAGGCATTGATAGTAAACACAATGAAACACCAGAGTCAATGGAAAAAAACACACACAAGACGCACACCAACATGCAAATTATTATTAATTTGTTTGTTTTTTCTTTTTGCATCTGTGCAAATGCAAAAAGAAAAAAACCAAATTAATAATAATAAATAAATAAGCAATAAACACCGAGAACTTCAGATGAAGAGTCCTTGAAAGTGAGTACCTAGGTTGTGAGAACAGTTCAGTGCTAGGGTAAATGAAGTTATACCCTCTGGTTCAAGAGCCTAACGGCTGAGGGGTAATAACTGTTCTAGAACCTGATGGTGTAGATCCTGAAGATCCTGTACTTCCTTCCTGATGGCAGCAGTGAGAAGAGAGCGTGGCTGGGGTGGTGAGGGTCCCTGATGATGGATGTTGCTTTCCTGTGACAATGCTCTGTGGAGATGTGTTCTGTGGTGAGGAGGGCTTTACCCATCATGGACTGAGCCATATCCACTACCTTTTGTTGGATTTTCTGTTCCTGGGATTTGGTGTTTCCATACCAGGCCATGATACAACCAGTCAATATAATCTTCACCACATATCTATAGAAGTTTGAAAAAGTTTTAGATGTCATGCTGAATCTTCGCAAACTTCTCTGGGAGTAGAGGTGCTGCTTATATGGTGGACCCAGGGCAGGTTTCTGAAATGATAACAATGAAGAATTGAAAGTTGCTGGTCCTATCCTCCTCTGATCTCCTGATGAGGACTGGCTCATGGACCTCTGGTTTCTTCTTGAAGTCAATAATCAGATCCTTGGTCTTGCTGATATTGTAGTGGCACCACTCAGTGAGACTTTCAACCTCCTTCCTATATGCTGATTTGTCACCGCCATTGATTTGGCAAACAACAGTGGAGTCATCAGCAAACTTGAATATGGCATTGGAGCTATGCTCCAACAGAGCAGGGGACTAAGCACACAGCCTTGGGGTGTTGGAGATTGTGGCGGTCACGTGATGTCGTGCCATTCATCGGGCGCTTCCCTGAATAACTCCTACAAAAAGTTCTTTACAACCTGTTTATAAAGGCTCTCATATAACCTTAATAAAAGCAATGGTTAAAAGGAAAAATCGTGTAAATCCTACTGGCGCTATCGCTGCTGGCCTTGCACTCCCGGGAGCGTCTGGAATTGAGGGATGTGGGAGCAATGGTGATGAGGCCTGCTCGTTGGATAGTTCCTCTGAGCCTGCGGAAGGTCCGAGGATGGCGGCAGCGCGATAAGGTGACGGCTCAGGTTGTGACCTCGCGGCCACGGTTCATGAGTTGGCCGATGCAGTTTGGACTTTAACCGGTAGGATGGACAAATTCGAGAGCCATTTACACCTTATCATGCAAGAATCTAAGGAAATGAAGCAGACTTTAGAATCTTTAAATTTGCGAACCCAGGATTTAGAAAATAATACGAAGGATGTTGTGAATAGATTACAAAGCCTGGAAAAAGAAAAAGATTCCTGGAGGACTGAGAAAGTAAAAATAATGGATAAACTAGACTCCCTTGAAAATTCTAGCAAAAGAAATAGTATCAAAATAGTGGGTTTAAAAGAGTGACTGGAAGGAAGAGACGCAGTAACTTTCTTTCAAGAATGGATCCCCAAACTTCTGGGGAGAAAACATTTTGACAAAGAATTACTTATAGAAAGAGCCCACAGGACTTTAATCCCCCAACCACCTCCAGAGCAAAGGCCGTGCTCTATACTTATATGCTTTTTGAAGTATCAAGATAAACAAAAAGTATTATGAGCTGCAGCAATAGAGGCCAGAGAGAGAAATGGCCTATTAGAGTTTAAAGGGGGAAAGATATTCTTCTTTCCAGATATTAGTGTGGCCTTGTTAAGAAAAAGGAAAGACTTTGACTTAACAAGGAGGTTATTGAAGAATAAAGGTCTTTAATATTCTTTATTATATCCTGCAAAGCTGAGAATTACTCTATCGGATGGAGGGAGGAAATTTTTTACTAACCCCCAGGAGGAGATAAACTTTATTCAAAAATATCTGAGTCATCAGCAAACTTGAATATGGCATTGGAGCTGTGCTCCAATAGAGCAGGGAACTAAGCACACAGCCTTGTGGTGTACCTGTGCTGTTGGAGATTCTGGAGGAGATGTTGTTGCCAATCCAAACTGACTGGGCTTTGCAAATGAGGAAATCGAGGATCTAGTTGCACAAGGAGGTATCAAGGTCTAGGTCTTGGAGCTTATTGATTAGTTTTGAGGGGTTGATGGTATTGAATGCCGAGCTATAGTCAATGAAGAGCATCCTGATATAAGCAGGGTGTCCAGATGTTCCAGGATATTTACTGTTATTTTACTGATATTTACTGATATTTGTATGGAGTGATCTGTCTAGACAGCATGCAAACCAATTACCAATTACCAGACCAAGGAATACGTCTCATAAATATCTTAAATTAAATAAGTAGTGCAAAAAGAGAGAAAAAAGTAACCAACAGGTCAAAGGAGGATGCCATCTCCACAACACTCCACTCTCCCCTGACCCACCTGGACAGCCCCAACTCTTACGTCAGAATGCTGTTCCTTGACTTTAGTTCAGCATTCAATACTGTGATCCCCTCCAAGCTGATCGCCAAACTTCACCAGTTTGGTATCAACTCATCCCTCTGTAATTGGACCTTGGACTTTCTGACTAACAGACCACAATCGGTTAAGTTAGACAACCTCTCCTCCTCCACTGTCACAGCGTGCCTCACGGCTGTGTGCTGAGCCCTCTTCTGTACTCCCTTTTCACCTATGACTGCATTCCTGTACATGGTCCTAACTCCATAATCAAGTTCGCAGATGACACCACGGTGGTTGGCCTGATCAGGGGAGATGACGAGATGGCCTACAGGGACAAGGTCCAGCACCTGGCCGTGTGGTGTGCCGACAACAACCTGGCCCTTAACACCCAGAAGACCAAGGAGATCATTGTGGACTTCAGGCATGCTAGGAACCACTCTCACATCCCCATCTACATCAACGGAGCTATAGTGGAGTGTGTGTCAAGCTTCAAATTCCTCTGTGTCCACATTTCCGATAATCTCACCTGGTCCCTGAACTCCTCCATCCTGATCAAAAAGGTGCAACAGCACCTTTATTTCCTGCGGAGCATCAAGAAAGCTCACCTCTGTACCAGGATACTGATGGTCTTTTACCACTGTACCATTGAGAGCATACTCACCAACTGCATCTCAGTGTGGTATGGCAATTGTCCCATATCAGACTGCAAAGCACTCCAGTGGGTGGTGAAAACTGCCCAGCGGATTATCGGCACCCAATTGCCCACCATTAAGAACGTTTACCATAAATGCTTCCTGGGTAGGGCGAAAGCATTATCAAGGATTCATCTCAGCCTAACCTTGAACTTTTTACTCTCCTCCTGTCCAGCAGGCACTTCAGGAGCCCCCGCTCCCGCACCAGCAGGCACAGGAAGAGCTTCTTCCCTGATTCTGTGACCCTGGTGAACCTCACACCACAGCACTAAGCAGTATTGCACCCATATTGTACTGTCTCAGTACTTTCATATTTGTGTGCTGTAGCACTTATTTTTATTTGCAGTTATTTTGTAAATAACGCTATTCTTTTGCACTTCTGGTTAGATGCTAATTGCATTTCATTGGCTTTGTATCTGTACTCGGCACAATGACAATAAAGTTGAATCTAATCTGTTCAATACCCATTCAGAAATCAGATGACAGAGAGAAAGAAGCTATTCCTGATATGTTGAGTATGTGATTTCAGGCTTCTGTACCACTCCCTGATGGTAGCAGTGAAAAGGGGGCATGTCCTGGGTGTTGGGGGTCCTTAATGATGGATGCTACCTTTTTGAAACATGTCTCCTTGAAGATGTCTTGTATGCTGGGCATTGTATAGTGCCCACGAGGAGCTGACTGAGTGTACAACTTCCTGCAGCTTATTTTAATCCTGTGCAGTGTCACCTTCCCCCCCCCCCCCCATATTTGACAGTGATGCAGCCAGTTAGGATGCACTCCATCCTGTAGAAATTTGTGCATGTCTTTGGTGATATACCAAATCTCCTCAAACTCCTAATGAAATATAGCTGCTGTTGTGCCTTCTTTGAAACTGCATCACTATGTTAGGACTAGGATAGATCCTCAGAGATAGTGACACCCAGGATCTTGAAGCTGCTCACTCTCTCCACTTCTGATCCCTCTATGAGGACTGGTATGTGTTCCTTTGTCTTACCCTTCCTGAAGTCCACAATCAGTTCTTTGGTTTTACTGATGTTGAAGCCAAGGTTGATGCTGTCACGCCACCCAACTAGCTGATATATCTCGCTCCTGTAAGCCCTCTTGTCACCATCTGAAATTCTGCCAACAACAGTTGAGTCATCAGCAAATTTATAGATGGCATTTGAGCTGTACTTAGCCACACATGGGTGCTGAGAGAGCTGAGCGGTGGGCTAAACATTCATCCTTGAGGTGCACTGTACTGATCGCAAGGTAGCGATGGTAGTACAAAATAGAAAGATAACTGAATATAGAATACAGTGATACAATTACAGAAAATGTGCAGTGCAAGGGCCAAGATGAGGTAGACTGAGAGATCAGGAGTTCACCTTTATTGCATGAGAGATCTGTTCATTAGTTGGAGAGCAGTGGGTTAGTAACTGTCCTTGAGCTTGGTTATAGGTATTCCCAAGCATTTGTATATTCTGTTCAGTGGGAAGAGAGAATGTTTAACATGTTGACAGCTTTTCCAAGGTAGTTGAAAGTGGAGATAGGTTCATTGTGTATTGAACAGGGCAGCGTTCACAACTCTGCAATTTCTTCTGCCTTTGGGCAGAGCAGTTGCCACAGTTAGCTGTGATGCCTCCGGATAGGATTCTCTCAATGATGCATCTGTAAAAACTGGTGAGGTCTGCTCAACAGAGTCCTCTCTTGGCATTGTAACATAAACCCTTTCTTTGTTAAATTACAAAGAGAACAGATGATGATACAGGATGAAACAGACTTTTTGACCCACTGAGTCTGCATTGACCACAAGCCCCTCATTCACACTAAACCTACTCTAACCCATTTCATTGCTCTAATATTCCTATCAATGTGCCCCCAATTCTACCTCTCACTTGCACACTAGAGGCAATTCTCCATGGCTAACTCGACTAATAATCTGCATATTTTTGAGATATGGTAGGAAACTGGAGCATCCAGAGGGAACCCACATGGTCATGGGGAGAACATCCACAGACAAGTGCCGGGGTCAGGATCAAACTGGAACTGTGACGCAGCAGCTCTACCAGTTATGCCCCTGAGCTTCTATGCTCTGCTTCAAATCTGATACTTTTTCAGCATTGAAATAAAGGAAACTAGCAAAATTTGGTCACTGAAGTGTTAAATATCAAATAGAAATCTTAGCAAAATCAGAAGTTAAGCAAAATAGGATCAGAATACAGGATTCCCCTATTGAAGCCTTTGGCTCGCCTGCAGCTCTCTGACATTAGTCAGTTCAACATTTCACATCATACAAAGAAGCAGCTACTGTAAAGCATTGATCCACATAATTTGTAATAAGGCTCCCTTGCCCTGTTAACTGTAACCGAAATCAATCCTCGTTGATTTGGTCCTAATTTAATAGAAGGTACTGGGTATATTCCACGGATAAATGTGGAATTTAATGTACAGAAATAAGCTGCATGTTTAAGGGAAACTCACAGGAGCTGCCGCTTTGATTTTTTAAAAACTGCTCCTTTATCTTTTTTCTTCATCAATGCTGTTCCCAAACTTGACTGCACAGGCTCCTAGATCAAAGGGACCACCAGCTGTGTGTGTTGATCTGTGATTTTGTGCTTTTTCTTTCCCTTTTAGTGTTATCTAGTTTTTTTGTTTACATTAGTTTTTAATATACATTTAAAAAATTAAATCAAGGCCTGAGATGGGGGTGTATTTGAAAATGGTGAAATGCTGAGATCTCTAGATCCATTTAAGAGCCCCAAGCTTCCATGAGTGTCTTGTAGGAAGACTGTGAAAACCCTCGCCTAGAGGGACGCTGAGATGTAGTGGGGGGTACGTCGTCGTCAACCCATTTCTCAGATGCCCCACGAAAGCCAGCAATCGGAAGACAGCTTGCAGTCTGAATTTGTAAGGGGTATCCTGCTTCAAATGGAGAGTGGGTAGGTCAGTGGCAGAGTCTACAAGTCCAGACAGTTTCACTCTTCTGCTCACTGTACATCTCTGAACGTTGAAGCGCTCATTGGCAGTATACACTGTCAAAGCCCCGAATGAAGCACACTGTAAATAATGTGCAGCTATGATTAAAGACTTTGTAAATTAAAAGGGAAAACATATGCTTTATGTTGCTTGATTTTAATAATTAGGAGCCCTTTTGTAGGTTTTCCTTTGACATGTTTTGGCAATTGGAAGAGATATGAATACAGGCATTCCAAAAGCATTCAGTGCTGCACCATAGTGCAGCAATTAAAATGCTTGTGATTTAATAATTAAGAACAGAAACTTATTAATTTTTCACTTTGTTTTGACATTCATGAAGGTAATATTTTGCGAGCAGATGAACAAATAAAGCTGTTACAATCCACAAGTTTTTGCCAGTTTGTGAGAGCTGACGTGTGCTTGCCACTGATGTGATAACGATGTTTTAGCTTCTACAGAGCTATCTTTAGAGTCCTGGAAGCTCTGTATCTCTTTGTGACATAGAATGAAGCCATTTCAGCCCGTTTTATGGCAGGTTATGAGTAATCTCATCCCCCACTAATTGTGCCTCTACCCTCATCTCCCCATGATTCTGCCACACACCTAGACAATAGGGGCAATTAACAGTGGCCAATTAGCCTACAAGTCCACAGGTATTTAGGATGTGGGAGGAAACTAAAGTGCTGAATGGAAAACCACACAGTCACAGGGAGGGTGTGCACACTCCAGCAAGAGGAGCAGGTCACTCGAGTGTGGGAGTGTGGGATCATAGCTCTACTAGCTGTGCCACACAAGTCAGCTTCTTCACAGGCTGCTTGCCTCTATTCACCTCCAGTGTGTATTTTTTTTCCCTGCTGTTGGTCACCAAGGACACCACCCTTCTGCGCCCTCTGGAAACAGAGCCTTCTTCACCTGATTGGACTGAAAAGCCAGCGTCTGATGTTTTTAAAACTGTAAATCTCCCAAAGTACTTACATGTGGTGAACTACTTATACCTGTCTGGACACGCCCCCTGATGACCGCTCCTGTGGCTCCTCCCACAGACCCCTGTATAAAGGTGATGGAGGTCTGAGCCCGGCCTCTCTGTCTCTAGGATGTAGTATAGTGGTCACTCACTGCTTGTTCCTTCTTCCAGTCAATAAAAGCCGATATCTCGCCTTTACGTCTCAGAGTGAGTTATTGATGGTGCATCATTACAATAGTGATCAAGAAATTAGCCTTTTATTCCTGGACACTGTAGGGCAACCTGGGAGGTGTTATTCCTCATGAAGCCCAGGCAAGGAGCTGCTGTGGCTTGTTCCCTGCTTCAGGAAGGCCCCAACAAAATAGTGAGTGATTGAAATATTAGAGTTGAAGGGATGCATCCGAGGATAATTTAACTTCTTGTGATTCTCTGATTTCTTTATAAGATTTCTTTATCATAAGAAAGGGAGGTAGGACAGATGGAGGGGGAGGAAAGAGATTTGGGTTAAAAAGCTTTAATTTGGAAAATCCAAGAACAAAACCTGACTTGAGTCTCTGGTCTGATCTCATCTGAATCCGTTCAGTCACCTGTTGCAAACATCTACTGCCAGCCACTGATAATGACAACTTTCCCGTAGAATATAGAACACTACAATACGGCAATAGGCCCTTTGGCCCACTATGTTGGATAAAACTAATTAATCTAATGATGCCTAACTAAACAAATTCATCCTGCCAGCACATGCTCCATATCCTTCCATTCTCTGCATCTATGTGGAGAATAGCTGAAGATTCATTTCTCAATTGTACACTATCCTGACTTGGGAATATACTACCCATCCCTTCATCTTCACTGGGTCTAAATGCCCACCAATATTATGGGAGCAACTTCACCACATAGATTGTAACAGTGTAAAGCATTTGTCCAAGACCACCAGTGGGGGAATGGAAGAGAGATGTAGGCTTTGTCAATTTGTAAGTTAAAAAAGAATAAAATAGAAGCCATTTGCAAAGTTCCTTCTCTTTGGCTCATTGATGCTACTATAAACGATATTTTTCTTTCATTACTTGCACATAATACTTTTCCTTTATTTCCCTACTGGACCATATGAATTTTATAAACCACCGCATTCTCCATTAAAGCTGATGGTTTGTGGAAACTGTGGTGAAGTAAGTTAGCACACATCCTTTTAAACTCTGGAACCAGACTTTTAAGATTAAAATCTCCACTCTTGTCGCCTCTAAGGGTCCCCTGTATAACTTGGAAAGTTTCAGTCCAACTTTACTGGGCTATAATCCACACCACAAACTTCCCAAAGATCTGGCACAAAATTAGCAAAATGACAGGCCTAGAATGGATAACGGGTGTGAGAACAGGATGTATCATATAGCTCAGAGGGTGGACTTACAGCCACGCCGCCTGGTCAAAGGACAGTGAGCCCCTTAAATTGTCCTGAAGCTGTTCTGCACCTGACTTTAACACCAGTACCTGCCTTTTAACATTGACACCTAAATTTCCCCATCTGCAAAAGCGTACCTAGCAAGCAAAGAACTCGCTAAATAACAGCCCACTGTTCTTGGAGATCAGATATCAGACTTCAGCTGTCACATTCAGAAGCTGCACAATTTGTTACAAATGCAAAAGGGTCTCAAATGAGAGCATCAACATGAAAGCCAATCATTTTTTTCACTGCTTCTGCTGACCTTACAGAAGAACTGTGAACCGTGGGATGACTGATCTAAGGACCAATCATTCTTTAACTGACCACAGGATGTTCATAAGACCAATTAGCCTCCAGATGACCTCTCGATGTATCCAGCAAAGGTAATTAGCCACCAGGGCCTCAATGAGAAGGATGCTGTACCACCTTAACAGCTGCAGCTAGAAATTCTGTCACACTACTTGTTCTTTATTTTATATAGATAGGTTTGAATCTCTTGAATAACATTTACTGAATAAAGAATTTTGACACCAGCCTTTTAGCCCATTGGCCCCCAAGTCTCTGTCAACTATGGTAGAGGGGAAGCAGCACTTTGAGAAAAGGAAAGCTATTTCAGAAGGCAACAAGACCACAAGTAATCGGAGCAGACTTACTTGGCCCATTGAACCTGTGATGCACCATCAATAACTCTCGGAGACGTGAGGCGAGATATAGGCTTTTATTGGCTGGAAGAAAGAACAAGCAGCAATTGACCACCACACTACATCCTGGAGACTGAGCTGGGGCGGTGTCTCCAATCGCCTTTGTATCGGGGTCCGTGGGAGGAGCCACAGAAGCAGTCAGTGGGGGGGCGTGTCCAGACAGGTATATGTAGTTCTCCACATCCTGCTCCACCATGGCTGATTTATTATCCCTCTCAACCCCCTTCTCCTCATAGCCTTTGATGCCCTGACTAATCAAGAGCCTATTGTCCCCCACTTTAAATATACCCAACGACTTGGCCTCCACAGCCTTCTGTGGCAATGAATTTCACAGATTCTCCACCTGGCTCAAGATACCCTTCTTCATGAAGCACTTGTGTGGTAAGTTTCATCGCTGGAGCAATGCAAAAAATGAAAGTAACATGTTTATTAAGTCTGTTACTAAGCAGTGCCTGAAAGGATGATGGAAACAGATGTGACTGTAATTGTTAAGAGGAAATTAAATGCACACTTAACATTAAAAATAAATTGTAGCACTATCGGGAATGAAAAGAGAACGGGGACAAATAGGCTAATTTTTCAAAGGACTGGCAAGAGATGATGGGCTGAAAGGCATTCATCCATGAGAGTGAGACAAGTCTGCTCCATTTTATGTGTCATGTTGGATCCACACACTGCCAAAGGAATGATTTGCCAGAGCTGAGTTTCATTTAGCGTAGCATAATGCAAGTAATAATTAAACATCAGTGGGACCTTGGAGAGTTAAAATCTTGTGGCCTTGCGTACCAGCTGGTTCTAAGGTGCGTTTTCCTGCAATCCACCCAGCTGGAGCTACTACTGCCATAGAAATATGAATTTACAATTCAGCCAGTCTTTTATACTATCACTTTGGAGAATCTTCATTCTAATTATAAAAACCAAATTAAAACATAAGTCTTTGAGGAGAGCACTACTGTAGTCAATGTTTCAGATTTAATGCTATTAGCAACAACCATAGATGACTGATAAATATTTCATATTAAATATATTAAGATTAATCTTCAGATATCCTGAGAGTTTTAATACCTCTCCCCCTTTGTGGGTTCCCCTTGAACAATGGCCTTGACGCGTTTATTTTTTTACCCAACTAAGGGTCTACATTTAACTGTGGCCATGGCAGCAAGGTAATGGCAGACGGCGGGGTGGGGGGGAAGGAGGCATACTAGATGCCATATAAAATGGAGCTCAAATAATCCCATTATAAAGCAAAGTAAGTGCAGGAATCACATCCTTTTAACAAGACCAATTGCCAGTGTCAGAGATAATTGACAGAGACAGACCAGAGTGAATAGCCAAATTGTGATATGTTTATTTCTTTTTGCTTGTTTCAACATGAGAAGCAGAACCTGTGGGCTTTCTAATTATTTTGTGCCCTGTGGTTGCTGGAGTACTGGAGTTGGGCTGCCACTGCAGAATGTGGTGCTGGGGTTTAATGGAAGCGATTGACAGCCGGTCCCGGGGGGGCTCATTACGACACGTGAAAACCTGGTGGGAAGAAGCTTCTCCGTGGCAACTGCCTTGTCAAATCATCAGGCCATCTTCCCCAGTTCGGATGAGGTTTTGGGCAAGTGGAAGGGAAGCTGAAGGTTCTAAACTGACATGGAAGCTCCAGCTCCAGGGACTGATGGTGGCCCAAGAGAGGACTTGCATCTCTTGGATCTCTTATGAACGCAATGTATTGAAATGTTTAGCAGCTGGTGAGAACCCTTTGAGGTGCAGTCACAGTTCTAAGGTTGGAAGATGAGCCATGGGCCCACCAGACAACGAGATTATCACCAGTTCAGTGAGGGAACCATGTGACACATAATGATAGTAACTTGCAGCACAACTGCAGGATACCTGGTCTTTCTTTGCCACCTGAGAAAGAATCATGTGGCCTAATCCTTCCTTCCAGCTCTTAGTCATAGAGGCTCAAGGATCAGTGATCAATTGTACATATGTTAGCCCATGTTGTCATGACATGCAGCAAAAAAACAACATTCAACAATTACAGGAATAAAGAACTATAAAAAATAAACTTAGACAGTCAAGTATCCATATAGCCTTGGGAAAGAGTTTATTTAGTTATTTGTTTTAGTAATGCTTCATGGAATAGGGCCTTCTGGCCCTTTGAACTGCACAGCCCAACAACACTGATTTAACCCTAACCTAATCATGGGACAATTTACATTGACCAGTTAACCTACCCAGTACGCCTTTGGACTGTGGGAGGAAACTTCAGGACCTGGAGCCAACCAATGCACTAAACAGGGAGGACGTAGAGCAACTCTTTACAGAGGACAGCGTCTTGAACCCTGAACTCTGACGTCCCGAGCTTTAACAGCGTTGTGCTAACTGCTACGCTACTGTGGCACCCACTGAGTTGTACAGCTCAGATGAAAGTATGGTTTCCACTAGCCAACATAAGGGAGAACATTTACTGTCAGTGACAACATAGAAATCATGTTTGAACAATTATCTGCTCTGCTGGGTGCTTATTAAATTAATATATTTGAAGCTACTTTTGGCTGAGTACATTTGCTTGCCATGCAATTGGGTAAATGGTCACTGGATCCGAATATTTACAGCTGGGACCAGGATAGGGAAATTTAAGTGTGTAAGTTTTATACCTGATGAGACTGTCCTGGCAACTACGACTGGACTGGATAAGGCTGGTGCAATCGCTCATGAATAATTAAAGAGGAGAGTTGGAATACAGAACCCTGTTACACTGTGAAAACCAATGTAATAATTGGAGGAGAAACCTTCTCTTTTTGCTGTAGTAAAAACAACTGGGCCAAATGATTTTTAAAGGAATGATACCCCCTTCACTATGAATGTCTAGAATGAACTATCTTCATTTCCCAGCTTTTAGGTACATAGGTAGCAATATTGATTTGATAATGTTTTGCATGCACTTTTGGCTGTTCTTTTCATACATACTGTAGACATGACTTAAACTACAGAGAAGCTGCTTGGTTTTGTTGTTTTATGCTGCCGTTTTTACTTCAAATCTTTCTCATACGTTAGTTCTTCTTAACCTATCAGCTCATCCTTCTATTCCTTCAGCTTATCCAGGTTTCTATTAAAGACATCTGTTCTGTTTGCATCTACTATTCCCTGAGAAAGTTAATCCTGCATTCCCATTGGACAGTGGCTAGACAATACCAATATTGGCAAACCATGGCTTTGAGGAGGAACTTGAGATATTGGCCATGGGTACTCCTTTGGGAGTGAGGCAGGGGCTTCACTCCATCAGATAAGCTTGGAAGAATCTAGCATGGAAAGGCTCTTAGAAGATACGGAGGCAGGTGATTGAGATAACTGGGTAAGGGACTGCTGGAGCTGGGATAGTCAAAAGGAGGATTTTCATGGATGTGAAGACTTCCATTAAACAAAATGGGGAAAGATTATTTCTTATGTTTGATGGGGGTGAAGGAGGAGGCAATGATAAGTAAATAGTATTTAAACAGCAAAGTTAGACACAAGAGATGGCAGATACTCGAAATCTGGAGCAACACAAAAAGGAGCTGGAAGAAATCACAGGTCATGCAGTATCTATTGAAGAAAATGGACTATCGACATTTTGGGTCAAGATCCTTTCCAAAATGTTGATCGTATATTCCCTTCCATCGATGCTGTCTGGCAAGTAAGCAAGAAAGATTTGTTGTTATATAGTGCTTTTAATGAATACTTTTATTAGCAGCCACTTTGTTTTAGAGTGCAAACTCTAAGTTCTATCGAGAGCAATGTAGCGATGACAAGATTATCTGTTTTTACCAAAGGAGATTGAAGAATAAACTTGGGGCAGGACTTGACTCTCCCTATCTAACTTTCACATTGATGAATGCTATGACTCACTTGGCAGAAATCTTACTTTTGATTCAGTAGATTGTGAGTTCACATCTGGAGAAATGGACCATTTCCTGACATTTTCAGTAAAGATTAGCACTACCTAATCCAAGTGATAATACTTGCAGAAGCGGCAAAGAAAGACACAGGCAGGATAAAATGGTGTGATTCTTACTAAGGCCAGCAATGAAAAGCCTTCCTCTCTGCATGTCAGAACATTTAGATAGATAGATAGATAGATAGATAGATACTTTATTCATCCCCATGGGGAAATTCAACATTTTTTCCAATGTCCCATACACTTGTTGTAGCAAAAACTCATTACATACAATACTTAACTCAGTAATAATATGATATGCATCTAAATCACTAACTCAAAAAGCATTAATAATAGCTTTAAAAAAAAGTTCTTAAGTCCTGGCAGTTGAATTGTAAAGCCTAATGGCATTGGGGAGTATTGACCTCTTCATCCTGTCTGAGGAGCATTGCATCGACAGTAACCTGTCGCTGAAACTGCTTCTCTGTCTCTGGATGGTGCTATGTAGAGGATGTTCAGGGTTTTCCATAATTGACCGTAGCCTACTCAGCGCCCTTCGCTCAGCTACCGATGATAAACTCTCCAGTACTTTGCCCACGACAGAGCCCGCCTTCCTTATCAGCTTATTAAGACGTGAGGCGTCCTTCTTCTTAATGCTTCCTCCCCAACACGCCACCACAAAGAAGAGGGCGCTCTCAACAACTGACCTATAGAACATCATCAGCATCTCACTGCAGACATTGAATGACGCCAACCTTCTAAGGAAGTACAGTCGACTCTGTGCCTTCCTGCACAAGGCATCTGTGTTGGCAGTCCAGTCTAGCTTCTCGTCCAACTGTACTCCCAGATACTTGTAGGTCTTAACCTGCTCCACACATTCTCCATTAATGATCACTGGCTCCATATGAGGCCTAGATCTCCTAAAGTCCACCACCATCTCCTTGGTCTTGGTGACATTGAGACGCAGGTAGTTTGAGTTGCACCATATCACAAAGTCCTGTATCAGTTTCCTATACTCCTCCTCCTGTCCATTCCTGACACACCCCACTATGGCCGTGTCATCAGCGAACTTCTGCACATGGCAGGACTCCGAGTTATATTGGAAGTCAGATGTGTACAGGGTGAACAGGACCGGAGAGAGTACGGTTCCCTGTGGCGCTCCTGTGCTGCTGACCACTGTGTCAGACCTACAGTCTCCCAACCGCACATACTGAGGTCTATCTGTCAAGTAGTCCACTATCCAATCCACCATGTGAGAGTCTACTCCCATCTCCGTTAGTTTGTGCTTTAAGATCTTGGGCTGGATGGTGTTAAAGGCACTAGAGAAGTCAAGGAATGTAATCCTCACAGCACAACTGACCCCATCTAGGTGAGAGAGTGATTTGTGCAGCAAATACGTGATAGCATCCTCCACTCCCACCTTCTCCTTATACGCAAACTGAAGCGGATCCCGGGCGTGCCTGGTTTGTGGCCTCAGATTCTGTATTATCAGCCGCTCCATGGTCTTCATCACGTGCGACGTCAAGGCAACAGGTCTGAAGTCATTCAACTCCTTTGGTTGTGGTTTCTTTGGTACCGGGACAATACAAGATGTTTTCCACTGTCTGGGTACTCTTCTCTGATCTAGACTCATGTTGAAGATGCGCTGTAGTGGTTCTCCCAGTTCAGTTGCACAGGCCCTCAGTAATCGTGGGGAAACTCCATCCGGTCCAGCCGCCTTGCTGGTACAGATCTTCCTCAGTTGACCTTCCACCTGTGCAGCCGTAAACCTGGGCGTGGGCCAGGTCTCCTGTGAGTGGATATTTTCCTGTGAGGGAAGTAAGCCTGGTGTGGAGTTCTGCAGTGAGGGTGAGATTGTGCTGTCGAACCTATTGAAGAAGTTGTTCAGCTGGTTCGCTTTCTCCACATCTCCACTTATGTTTGCCCCCCGCTTTGCACCACATCCGGTGATGATCTTCATCCCATCCCACACCTCCTTCATGCTTTTTTCCTGCAGCTTTTGTTCTAACTTCCTCCTATACTGCTCCTTTGCCCCCCTTATCTGTACTCTGAGTTCCTTCTGAACTCTTTTAAGCTCCAACCGATCACCATCTTTAAAGGCCCTCTTCTTCTGGTTTAGGAGGCCTTTGATGTGACTAGTGATCCAGGGCTTATTATTGGGATAGCAGCGAACAGTTCTAACAGGAACAACCGCATCCACACAAAAATTAATATAGTCCGTTGTGCATTCAGTGACCTCCTCAACGCCCCCACAGAGCCCCCCTTGCAGTACATCCCAGTTAGTAGTACCGAAGCAATCTCTCAGGGCCTGTTCAGCTTCAGGAGTCCACTTTCTAAAAGAGCGTGTGGTAGTGGGATGCCTCATCACAATTGATTTATATCTTGACTGTAACAAAACCAGGTTGTGATCAGCTTTCCCCAGTGCAGGCAGCGGGGATGCACTATATGCATCCTCTACGTTTGCATACAGCAGGTCAATAGACCTGTTACCCCTGGTGTAACAATCCACGTACTGGGAGAAAGCAGGTAGTGTCTTGTCCAAAGTCACATGGTTGAAGTCCCCTGTAATTAACACCAGTGCCTCAGGGTGTTGTGTCTGAAGCTTAGCAACGGCGGAGCTGATGACGTCACACGCTACCGTTGCGTCGGCACGCGGCGGGACATACACAATCACAGCAATGACGCTGGCGAATTCTCGAGGCAGGTAATATGGCCTCATACTCACAGCGATCAGCTCAATATCCTTTTCACAAACGGAGATCTTTGTACTCACATGCCCGGGGTTACACCATCTTACGTTAATGTAGAGAGCGAGTCCCCCTCCTTTCTTCTTCCCACACTTTTTGGCATCTCTGTCAAATCTTACCGTAGTAAAACCAGGTAATTCTACGTTTACATCCGGGATATTAGCCGTCAGCCATGTTTCGGAAAAGCACATTAAACTGCATTCCTTGTATGCTTTAACATTCCTTACTAGTGAGGCTAGCTCATCCACTTTATTTGGCAGCGAGTTCACGTTCCCCATAATGACCGAAGGAACAGCGGGTTTATAACTCTTCTCTTGTACAGAACTAGCGATCAAATCAGCTCTTACAAAAATGGCTACATCTATGGAAGGAATATCCCATTAATAATGAGCAGAGTATTTCAGGGTTACCTTGATAGATCAGTGTCACAAGGCCTAGAATGTGATCTAAGAGATGTGAATTCAAATTCCACAATTAGTGCTGAGGAATTTAAATCAATTCAAGATTGAGAACAAGGGTTGGCATCAGTGAAGAAATGAGTGAATTAACATAAAATTACATCTGGTTCATAAATGTCCTCAAGGACATTGACAATGGACAATACTTAACTCATTGACTATAGCTAACACTTAATCCTAGTTCAGTGGATGATACATGTCCTCATCATGTGAGTGATTAAAGACAATACAAAGCCCTCGGATCCTTCTTCTTGGGGCAGATGTAAAGATATACAGTATGGAAACAGGACGCTCAGCCCACTAAGAATAAATTGACCATCCAGCATTCAAGTCAAGTCACTTTTTATTATCATTTTGACCATAACTGCTGGTACAGTACACAGTAAAAGTGAGACAACGTTTTTCAGGAGCATGACTGTATAAAGTGCGCAAAACAGTGCAGGCATTACAATAAATAATAAACAAGACAATAGACACAGTAGAGGGCAGTAGGTTGGTGTCAGTCTAGGCTCCGGGTATTGAGGAGTCTGATGGCTTGGGGGAAGAAATTGTTACATAGTCTGGTCGTAAGAGCCCGAATGCTTCAGTGCCTTTTCCCAGATGGCAGGAGGGAGACGAGTTTGTATGAGGGGTGCGTGGGGTCCTTCATAATGCTGTTTACTTTGCGGATGCAGTGTGTAGAGTAAATGTCTGTGATGGTGGGAAGAGAGACTCTGATGATCTTCTCAGCTGACTAACTGTGTGCAATAGGTTCCACTAATGCTACTCCAACCACGTTTTAGTCTCTCCATGTTCTCATTAACTCCCTTTAGATTCTACTACTTACCTCACACTAGGGGCAATTTATGGTCACTAATTCACCTGCCGATCCACACGTGTTTGAGATGTGGGAGGAAACTGGAGCATTCAGAGGAAAAACCACACGGTCCCAGGGAGAATGTACAAACTACACACAAAAGGTCATGAACTAGGTCCCTGGCGCCGTGAGGTGTTAGCTCCACGACACAGCCGTGGAGACAGAAATTCAATGATCAAAGACCAAAACGTCCATAGTTAATCAACAACATTGGAGTCGAAGGAAGTTGGCACATTAAACTGAGGCTTCACCATGTTTAACTCGAAAATGGATTTGGTCTTACTGAAAAAAAGTTGCTGCTGAAAAGAGTCCAAAACCACAGTCAGGCAAATCTGGCTGAGACAACCACCAGGCTAATAGAACAGAGGCTGAGAGAGTAACTATCAATAACAGCATACAAAGAAATGTGTACAGCACACAGCATACATTAGAGGTCATATCCACATTACTGGACTCATACCCACAGCACGGGACTCTACACGTGAAATAGTGATTGAGATATGAAGCAGGGTTGTGAACCTCTAGTCTAGAGAAAGGTTGCATTATTGTTGTGGAGTGAAGATTCCCTTCTAATGGATCATTTTAAAACCTTCTTAAGAAAATCAACCCCATACAAATTATGTTAGATGGAAACTTGAAGGAGGCACAAAAAATTGCAATAATTTTCCACTTATCTCCTGCTGAAACTTTCTAAAAGGATCAAAGGCAGGAAAATTAAGTCCTCCATTTAAATTTTAAAACAGTATTGGGTAACAATAGGCAATATTGCCTTAGCCCAAGTTACATTTCCATTAAGTGAGGTAGACATCAAACAGCTGATCCAATGTAAAATATTGCACAATCTCATTCAAAATTTATAACCCTATATTACTTACTTTACTGTCTTATCCTTTACTGTGTTGGGCTTGATAACATTCATGCAATAATGGAGGTTGCCAGCAAAGCTGGGTATATACAAAATGTAAGCACTGCCTCCAGGCTTTCTAGAATCTTGAGCCAAAAGGAAATTCAAGGCAGTCTTTGGAGCTGAGAGGTGCAAGTGCCCTTGTATCAATTATTTACAAGGAACCACAAGAACATATTACTTTCCTGCTGATTGAAAACGTGTCAATTGCTTTAAGAAGTGGAGCATGTTTGAGAACATTCTGGATACACAAGAGACTGCAGATGCTGGAATCTGGAGCAACAACCAACCTGCTGTATGAACTCAGTGTACCAAGCAGAGTCTGGACCTGGAATTGGAATTAGAATTGGTTTGTTATTGTCACATGTACCTTGTGTTGCATTTTGTTCATCCAGATCAAATGTGTTCGGACAGTACATTGAGGCAGAATAAGTTAAGTGAGGTTTATTGCCATTTAACTACGTACATATATACAATGTATATAATGTATATAGAAATGTAATTTTTTTCAGATTAGGGTGTAAGCACATAACACACATAATACACGATAACTTATGAAGTTAAGAATAACATCTACAGATACATTATGCCTAAGTAACAAACTGAAGTGCATTAATATTAACGATTGTGAGGTATGGAACAGATTAACCATTGACACTTCGAATACAATGCAACAGGGAGTTCAGAAGCCTAATGACCTGGGGGAAGAAACTGTTTCTCATCCTGACCGTTCTTGTTTTTATGCATCGGAGTCTCCTGCCTGATGGTAGAAAGACAAAGAGGATGCTGGATGGATGGGTGGGACCCTTAATAATACTGAGGGCCCTGCGTAAGCAGCGCTGCTGATAAATCTCCCCAATGGATGGGAGGGAGACCCCTACGATCTTCTCAGCTGTTCTCACTGTCCTTTGCAGGGACTTCTGGTCCGATGCTCAACTGCTCCTCCCACACCAGACGGTGATGCAACTTGTCAGGATGCTCTCAATGGTGCCCCTGTAAAACACAAATAAAATAGGGGGTGGGAGCCTTGCTTGCCTTAATATTCTTATTCCTAGAGGTGATATTCATAGACCAGGTGAAGTTATTCGTGATGAGAACTCCTGGGAACTTGGTGCACTTAACTCTCTCTATGGAGGAGCCATGTATTTGCAGAGAGAGATGGCTTGTCTGCACCTTCTTGAAGTCCACAATGATTTTCTTTGTTTTCTCCACATACTGGTTTAGGTTGTTCTTCTCACACCAATCCACCAGCTGCTCCACTTCCTCTCTGTACTGTGTCTCCTCATCATTCTTGATAAGGCTGTTGTATCATCCAGACTCTTGATGACACGGTTTGAGCTGGATCCTGTGACATAGTTGTGCGTCAGTAGTGGGCTGAGCTCACAGCTTTGGGGAGCAGCAGTGCTCAGCGTAGTGGGACGAGAGACATTGCTGCCCACACAGACTGACTGTGGTCCTGCTGTTAAGAAGTCCAGTATCCAATTGCAGAGGGAGGTGTTGAGACCCAGCGAGGACAGTTTCCCCAGTTTCTGGGCTACGGTGATTCTGAAGGCCTGAACGGAAGTCTAAAAGCAGCAGACTGGTATATGAGACCCTATTTTCCATGTGGGACAGAACAGAGTGGAGGGCAGAGGCTATTGTTTCATCAGTGGATTGATTTGAGCTATAAGCGAACTCGAAAGGTCCAATGTAGTCAGGAGAAAGGCTTTAATGTGCTCCATGCATTTCATAATGGTAAAACAAGAACAGAACGCAGAAAAAGTGTAACGGCTACAGAGAAGAGGCAGTGCAGGTAAACGCTAAGATGCAAGGTAATAATGAGGTCTGTGGGAAGAAGGGAACTGTCGATGTCTCAGGTTAAAACCCTGTATCAGGTAATTTTGGATATTTGGTTAATGTTAGAGCTTATTCTGGAGTTTGGGTATATAGCAAATATTAACTTCACCAGCAGCCAATCTTCAAACCTGAATATAGATTGTAGATTAAATTTAAAATGCAGCTCAGAAGGGAGCCATTCAATTGAATTGAGATGTCTGCATATGCATGAATGCATTCAACACCCCTTTGCGTGAATACAACTCAAAGACCGCAGTAACTAAAATTCATTTTGGGTGTGTTGGTGTGGAGAACCAAGCACTGGAAAAGTTGTTTGTAACTCAGAGGAAATATTTTGAGGGCATTGTAACTATAGAAATTGCCTGTTACCTTTTTCTTTAACATATAAAAACATTCTGTAATATTGGGTCAGGGAGTCTCTGCCTTTGCCTCTGTCTGTCTGTATCTCTCTCATGACTCGAAAGGCTGCCCGCTGAGGTTGTCCCAAATAAAGACTTTTATATCTACCGGCTGCATCTCTCTTATGACTTTGTTCACGGTTACAACAGTTTCTATGGGTTGCCTATTCTCGGCAGGAGAAAGCATCCTGTTTTATGTCTGTCTTTATTGCAGACTACTTCACAGTGAATAATTGCAAAGATCATTTAGTCATCCATTTGGTGCTATTTACATGCTACAACACTAACCCAGTTATTGTATCAGGTTACAGCACAGAACAGATGAGCAAATGGACATCTAAGATCCTGAAATGGGGAGAAACTGATTTCAATATCATTAAACAAGACCTGGCAAAAGAAGACTGTGAGCTATTATTGTCTGACATGTGGGGGTCATTCCAAAGTAAAATAATGGATTTGAGGCCTAACGTGTTCCCGTAAGGGTGAAGTGTAAGAACAGCAAGTCCCATGTGTACTGATCGCCACAGTACAGAAAGAAAGCATTGTACTGGAGAGGGTGCAAAGGAGATTCTGCAGGATGTTGCCTGGGATGGAGTCCTACAGTTATGTGAAGAGACTGGAGAGTCTGGGGCAAATTGTGGGGGGTACAGATAGGACAGAGACTGGATGTTTTTCTCTGTGGCAGAGGTGTCTAAAAGAAGAGGATGTGGTTTTAGGGTAGAAGGTTTGGACGGCAGCTGAGGAAGAAGTTTTCACCCGGAGGGTGGCTGGAATCTGAAAAACATTTTGTGAGAAGGTTCTACAGACATTTACTCTCACATCAGTTTAAAAGTATCCAGACAAGCACTTGAATTGCCAAGGCTTGAAGTGCTGGTAAGTGCAATGAATGCAGTGGGTACTTGATGTTTGGCATAGATGTGGTGGGCTGAAGGGCCTGTTTCATGTCGTACAATTCTATGACTCTAAATAGACCTTTATTCTTTCAGCTATCAAGTCCTAAGGGAAGAGAAGCTGTCGTAAATTAAGAAGTATGAAATTTCATCAACTTCATCTAAAGCAGTTTCCACGCTCAAACCTTCTTTTTGGGTATAATCCCATTAACACAAGAGACTTTAAACGGATTCCTCTAACAGACCAGTAACTGATGGCTTCTCAGTCACCCAAGTGTAAGGGAAACACGTAATTCAAAAAGCCGAGCTTTTGGAATGTCTGCAAGCTATTCGCTGGAATGAACTTCAATTAGCATCCTTTTAAGTTCAATGGTTGGTTTTGGAATTGGAAAGTGCCACAGTGATGGCACTCAATATGTGCTGCCTGCTGCAGTTTTGGAGGTTTTCAAATCTAGCTGGTAATTGGAAGTCTACAAATCAAGTGTTGGATATGATGAATGCATAAAAATCTCAGAAAGGTCTTTTTGACTGCTATGTGCTGTAATGATACAAATATAGGGAACCGGCAATGATCTAATACCATCAGGCCCACTTCTGTACTTCCATACAAGCTTTTTCTACTTAAAATAAAACCTTCTGTCCATTCATCATAATCAGAATATTCAGTGAGACACAAAAGAATCTAAAGCAGTGGACAATACACTGATGAAAATCAGTGGGTCGAGCAGCATCTGTGGGGATGAAAGAATTGTTAATATTTCCTGTCAAAATCCTCCATCAGGACAGTATTCATTCATTCTTGATAACGCTCAGAAAGATGCTGTATTTGTATTAGCTTCTTGTCAATGCTTCCAGTATAATCAACTACAGAAGCTGCCTATGTAACTCTGCAATGCTGACCCTAAGGCGAAGCCCTGAATTTATCCCATCCTGTAACTCCCCACCCACACACTAAACACTGATCCCCCCCCCCATTTATAAAGGGGTGTAATTGCAACATGTGGTGTTTACGGTGGTGGTACACACGAAACACTGAAGGAAATCAGGCAGCATCTGTGGAGGGAAGTTAACCATAGACATACCGGACTGAGACCTGTTATATTTTGTAACTTCAAAACATTATGTTAATTCAAAGGAAGACACAAGAGTCCAAAATGTGAGTCTAACTTTGTGTTTACTTTAAGTGAGGTACACACGTATCACAGGTAGCATGATTACATATGCATTTCACAATTTTTTGCATACAACCTGTACTGAATAACTTAAACAAACAAGAATGCTTAATAAAACAAAATATTTACAAGATTAGTCAAATACTGCTGAAGTATTAAAAATACAAAACTCCTCACTGCTTAGCTATAAATTTCAACTCAGTAGAGAATGTATCTCAACTAAATACACAGTATATTATGTAATATAACTACTATATACAGACATATGCCATACAGTAAATTTTAAATTGTCCCATTCATGCCAGATTCAATCATTGTGGAGGCTCTCTTATTCTTGTGGGACAACATCTTTCCTGACAAGTGAGATCACTCTGCTTGGCAGGTGAGACTTGTGGCTGTGAAACAATCTCATTTTCTGGAGCCTCTGCCATGGTGGTTGTGGGAGTTGACTCTGATACTGTAGGACGTGGTTCTGACAGCTCTGGGCACCTTTCTCTTGGCTTTTCTCTCGTGATCTACTTCAATCCTTGCTTCTCTCCCGGTGTGGCTTCTCTCTCCTTATCTCGCTCTCTCTTTTTCTTCTTTCTAGGATGTGCATCTTGATCTTGGGAAGATGCATTTAGTTCACTGGAGTATTCTCTTATTAATCCTTCTATTGCTTCCTTCACAATATGATCACTCCTCTTGGTCTCTGCATCCCCAACATCATCTGATGAATCCTCTATTTTTCTGTCTCCATTGACTCCTTTCTTTTTGGCTTTTCATTCATCCAGCTGTGCCTTGGTCTTTGCATCTACTTTTACAAGCTGCTTTTTGTCTCCCATTTGAAGTTCATGAAAAACCTTAATGCATGCAGAGTAGATTCTGGTTCTTTAAACTCACAAAAACCAAATGCTTACAACTTTCCTGAAGCTCCTTGAGCTCTCTTCCATCTTAAAACCAAGCCACATTTCACAAGTAACTGCTTGATTAATATATCAGAAGCTTTCTCAGATACATTGCTTACAAAAACTGTGGTAGTCAGAGCACTGCTTTAATCACTTTCACAGTTCCTTTGAGCAGTGTGGTTCTTCTTTGGTCCAATAAGCTTTCCAACTGGGGCACAGATGTTGGCATCAACATCTGTTTTTCCTCTGTTGGGCAATGGTTTATGGTGTATTTCACTGTCATGAATGTCATTCCCACAGGAGTTGTCTCTTCTCCAGTATAAATTCCTGGTTGGATATCTGCAGGCTTCAGCTTGGAATCTTTGAAATGCCGTTCAAACTCATTTTGTGGAATGACTGAAACAGCCGAACCAGTGTCCAATTCCATTTTCATTCATTTGCCATTCACCATATTGATTGTCTCTTGTTAGTTTTGACATTTTAAGTATCAAGGCCATTCAGTCTTATGTTACTCTCATCATTATCCGAATTTTCATCAACAGCAGATTAGTGCATTTTTGGAAAGTGCAACCTGAACTTTTATTTTTTTTCTATTCTCAGTTTAGTCCATTTATTTTTGTCTGCCTGAATTGTTCTTTTTATGTGTCTTTCTTTGTTGCATCTGTTGCAAGTTTTGCCTTTAAATCTGCATTGGTCTGGTGCATGCGAGCCACTGCCACAATGGTACCAAAATTTGATCAGCAAGGCCAGTTTCTGTTTAGATGTTCTAATTTTGTTCACATAAGAACATAAGAGATAGGAGCAGGAATAGGCCAATCGGCCCCTCAAGCCTGCTCCGCCATTCAACAAGATCATGGCTGATCCAATCTTAACTCTAGTTTTCACCGAATCCCACAAGGCAACAGTGCCAACCAACCAGTGCACCACGCCACCCATTTTATTTTATTATTCATCCCGCCCGAACCCATGTGATCACCCGGGGAAAAAAAACCGAGTTGCCAATTGAGGAGAAAAAATCTGGAAAATTCCTCTCCGACCCATCCAGGCTATCGAAAACTGGTCCAGGAGATCACATGGCTGATCTAAACCTAGCCTCATGTCCACTTACCTGCTCGCTCACTATATCCCCTAATGCCATTTTTATCCAGGAAAATGTCTATCTCCGTTTTGAATTTATTGAGTGTAGTAGCTTCCACAGCTCTCTGGGGCAGTAAATTACACAGCCCCACTACCCTCTGAGTGAAGAAATTTCTCCGCATCTCAGTCCTGGAACGGCATCCCCTTATTTTAAGATTATGCCCCCTAGTCCTAATTTCACCCATCATTGGGAACATTCTCCCCGCATCCACCCGATCAAGCCCATTCACAATCTTATATGTTTCAATAAGATCGCCTCTCATTCTTCGGAACTCCAATGAGTAGAGTCCCAATCTACTCAACCTCTCATCATACATCAACCCACCCATCCCCGGAATTAACCTAGTGAACCTTCTCTGCACCGCCTCGAGAGCCAGTATGTCCTTTCTTAAATATGGACACCAGAACTGCACGCAGTACTCCAGGTGTGGTCTCACCAATACCCAGTACAACTGCAGTAAGACCTCCCTGTTCTTATACTCCATCCCCCTAGCAATAAAAGCCAGCATTCCATTGGCCTTCTTGACCACCTGCTGCACTTGCATACTAACTTTTTGTGTTTCCTGCACCAGGACCCCCAGATCCCTTTGCACAGAAGCACTTCCCGGTTTCTCTCCATTTAGATAATGACTTGCTCTATTATTTTTCCTGCCAAAGTGCAAGACCTCACACTTGTCAGTATTATATTTCATCTGCCAAATGTCTGCCAAATCACTCAGCCTATCTATGTCTCCCTGCAGGTTTCAATGTCCTCCGCAGTCATAACACTCCCTCCCATCTTTGTGTCATCAGCAAACTTCGATACATTGCACTTAGTCCCTTTCTCCAAATCATTAATATAGATTGTAAAGAGTTGGGGTCCCAACACCGACCCCTGCGGAACACCACTAGTCACCAACTGCCAGTCTGAGAATAAGCCATTTATCCCAACTCTCTGTTTTCTGTTAGAAAGCCAATCCTCCACCCATGCCAGAATATTATCCCCAATCCCATGATTTTTTACTTTAAGTAATAATCTTTGGTGTGGCACCTTGTCAAATGCCTTTTGGAAGTCCAAATACACCACATCCACTGGTTCCCCTTTATCTACCCTATATGTTATGTCCTCAAAGAACTCCAACAAATTTGTCAAACATGACTTCCCTTTTGTAAAGCCATGCTGACTTTGTCCTATTAAGCTATGTTTATCCAAATGCCCTGGTACTGTTTCCTTAATTATCGATTCCAGCATTTTGCCAACCACAGATGTTAGGCTAACTGGCCTATAACTCCCAGCCTTCTGTCTATTGCCCTTTTTAAATAAAGGAGTTACATTAGCATTTTTCCAATCTGCCAGGACCATTGCCGAGTCCAGCGAGTTTTGAAAAATTATCACTAATGCATCCACAATCCCGACCGCCACTTCCCTTAAGACCCTAGGATGCAAGCCATCCGGTCCAGGGGATTTATCCACCTTCAGTCCCATTAATTTATCAAGTACCATTTCCTTGGTGATTTGAATCGTAGTTAGCTTCTCTCCCCCTAGAGCCCCCTGTTTATCCAGTGTTGGGATATTTTGAGTGTCCTCTACTGTAAAAACTGATACAAAATATTTGTTCAGCGTTTCCGCCATCTCCATGTCCCCTACCATTAATTTCCCGGTCTCATCTTCTAGGGGACCAACATTTACTTTAGCCACCCTTTTTCTTTTTATGTAACTATAAAAACTCTTACTATCTGCTTTTATGTTTTTCGCCAATTTACTTTCATAATCTATCTTCCCCTTAATCAATCTTTTTGTTATTTGCTGCTGATCTTTAAAAGCTTCTCGATCTTCAATCTTCCCACTAGATTTAGCTACCTTATATAACTTTCTTTTTAGTCGTATACTTTGCTTTATTTCTTTACTTAGCCACGGATAACTATTTTTTCTTTTACACCCTTTTTTCTTCAGTGGAATATATTTTTCTTGATAGTTGTAAAATAACTCCTTAAATATACACCACTGATCAAGTACCGATCTACCCTTTAATCTATTTTCCCAATCCATCTTAAGCAATTCCGCTCTCATACCATCATAGTCTCCTTTATTTAAGCTCAGTACGCTTGTTTGAGATCCAACCCTCTCATCCTCTAATTGAATATGGAATTCGACCATGTTATGGTCACTCATTCCAAGGGCATCCTTTACTAGGACATTTTTTATTAGTCCTGTCTCATTACACAGGACCAGATCTAAGACTGCTTGCCCCCTTGTCGGCTCAGTAATGTATTGTTCAAGGAACCCATCCCGAATACACTCAATAAACTCTTCTTCAAGGCTGCCGTGTCCGACTTGATTAGTCCAGTCAATATGAAAGTTAAAATCCCCCATAATTATAGCTGTTCCCTTATTACAAGCCCCAACTATTTCCTGATTTATGCTCCGACCAACTGAGTTACAGCTGTTTGGAGGCCTATAGACTACTCCCACCACTGTTTTTTTCCCTTTACTATTTCTTATTTCTACCCAAATTGTTTCTACCCAATTCTACCCATTTCTACCCAAATTGTTCACACTCGCTTTCATTCCTGACTGCAATTCAATTGCACCATTAGGCCATCACTGAACTGACAATACTCAGACCACCTCTTCAATTCATCCACACACTCAGAAGTGGAATCCTATTCCTTTTGATTCCACTTATGAAAGCTAAAGCAGTCTGCAATCAGTAATGGTTTTGGTTCTAAATGTTCCTGCATTACTTTCAAAATGTCAGCAAAGCTCATGTTGGCTGGTTTGGTTGGAGCAGTTAACCTTTGAAGCAAACTGTATGCCTTTAAACCCAATGCACTCAGCAAAGTTGGTACTTGTTTTGTCATTGCCTATTTCATTTGCTGCAAAGTACTGTTCAATTAGCTCAGTATACATGATTCAGTTATCAGCAGAACAATCAAATGCTTCAATCTTTCTGATATAGCCAGCCATTTCTGCTTTTATTTATGATTGTTATCACCCAGTTCTCACTGATTATAAAGCCATGAATTCAACCGTTTCCTGCCCTTTTTTAAACTGCATATGCTGTACTTCTTTTTACTCGCTGTGCTTTTTTAACATCTTGTTACGCTTCAACAGATAGTGTTTATTTTAAAAATACCACGTCACTACTATTTTGTTTTGTAGCTTCAAAACACTAGACTAAATATGAAATATACAACACGCCTCTTCACCAGCACTGTAAAGGAAGTGGGCAAAACCCAAAATAAAAAGACATGGGGAGGGGAGGAGCACAACTTAGCAGGTAATAGATGAGTTCAGGTGAGTTGGGAAAGGTAGAGTGGAGGGATGGGGAACGATGTGAGAAGCTAGGAGGTAAAAGCCAGAAGAGGTTGCCCTCATCTGTATTTTCTCCATTTATTGCATACCTGGCATCATTTCATAACACCCACCCTGCTACAACATAACAGAGATAGGGTTCCTCTTGTCCTTACCGTCCCCTTCACAAACCTCCATATCATTCTCCACAAATTCTGCCATCTCCTATGGGATCCCACCATCAGTCACATCCTTCCCTCATCATCCCCTCCACCTACTTCAGGAATCACTCTCCGTGTGATTCCCTTGTCTGCATGTCTCCTCCCACTGCTCCGACCCCCCCCCCGTACTTACCTTTGCAACTGTGCTAGAGCTACACCTGCCCCCCCACACCTCCTCCCTCACCACCATTCAAGGCCATAAACAGTCCTTCCAGGTGAGGTAGTGTTTCACCTGTGAGTCTGTTAGTATGGTTTATTGCATCCAATGCTCCAGTCTGGCTTCTTCTGCATGGGTAAGACGTGATGCAGACTGGGGGGCCACTTCATCAAGGACCTTCACTCTGTCTGCTGCCACAGACAGGATCTCTCGGTGGCCACCTATTTCACTTCCATTTCCTATTTCCACACTGACATATCTGTCTGCAGTCATAGGAGCCGAATTAGGCCATTTGGCCCATCAAGTCTGCTCCGCCATTCCATCATGGCTGATCCCAGATCCCACTCCATTCCATAAACCTGCCTTTAATGCTCTGACCAATCTGGAAACTATCAATTTTTGCTTGAAATATACTCATGGTCTTGGCCTCCACAGTTGTCTATGTCAGAGCATTCCACAGATTCACTATCCTGTGGCTAAAAAAAAATCCTCCTTACTTCTGTTGTAAAGGTCACCCCTCACTTTTGAGGCTGTGCCTTCTAGTTCTAGATACCCCAACCAAAGGGAACATCCTCTCCACATCCACCTTATCTTGTCCTTTTAACATTTGGTTGGTTTCAATGAGATCCCCACACATTCTTCTAAATTCCAGTGCGTACAGGCCCAAAGCAGTCAAACGCTCCTCATATGTTAACCCCTTCATTCCCAGAATCATCCTCGTGAACCTCCTCTGGACTCTCTCCAATGTCAACACATCACTTCCAAGATAAGGGGCCCAAAACTGTTGACAATACTCCAAGTGTGGCCTGACTAGTATCTTATAAAGTCTCAACATTATCTCCTTGTTTTTATATTCTATTCCTCTTGAATGAATGCCAACATTGCATTTACCCTCTTTGCCACAGGCTCAGCCTGTAAATTAACCTTCTGGGAGTCTTGCATTAGTCCCTTTGCACCTCTGATGTTTGAACTCTCTGCACCAAAATGCAAAATGCATTATCCTTTAACCAAAATGCATTATCGTACATTTCCCAACACCGTATTCCTTCTGCCACTTTTTGCCCATTCTTCCAGTTTGTCTAAGTCCTTCTGCAATCATATTGCTTCCTCAGCACTACCTACCCCTCCACCTATCATTGTATCATCTGCAAACTTTGCCACAAAACCATCAATGCCATTATCTAAATCACTGACAAACAATGTGAAAAGTAATGGCCTCGACACTGACCCCTGAGGAATACCACTAGTCAATGGCAGACAACCAGAAAAAGGCCCCCTTTACTCCCATTTGCTGCCTCCTGCCTGTCAGCAGCCACTGCAAGTATAGTGTGTGTGTGTATGTGTGTGTTGCTCAAGATCTACAGATTTACAACATCTGTAGAATCTTTTGTGTCTCCTGTGTGTGCTGTGGTGGTTACTTAATTAGGCCCAAACCATTAATCCAGTTCAAAGCCCTCCAAGGCAGTTTGAGAATATGAACTTAGTTCAGAAATGAATGTGGAAATAGAAGCATAGTTTCTGAATGTGGATTGCTGTAAAAACAGAAATGATTTTGTAATATCCTTTAGGAAGTAAATATAATCATTACCAGGTGTGGAATGGGTGTCTTCAGTCAATCTTAGAACCTTCAGTCTCAAAATGGTCTGAAGCAGCTAACCACTTTTCTCTTAATATAATGAAACCTTGCTGGAAATACCCATATTCTTAGAGTCATAGAGATACAGCACAGAAACAGGCCCTTTAGCCCAGCAATTCTGTCCCAAAATTTAAATATCATTTACACTAATCCTACATTAATTCCTTTGTTTTATTCTTCTCACATTCCCAACAACAACACCCCCGCCCCCAGATGCTGCCTCTGACTCACACACTGGGGGCAATTTACAATGACTAATGATCCCGCCAGTCCACCCATCTTTGGGACGCGGGATAAAACTGGAGCACCCAGAGGAAACCCATACAGTCACAGGGAGAACGTATTAGACTACACTGAAGGTCAGAGTTGAACATGGGTTCTTTATCGCTGTGAGAGTGAACCCTAAGAGTGAATTTTAAAAACGCATGTGGAAATTTTTGAAGGATATATGATGGAATGTGTGACATTAAAATGGGGACTGAGTTACTTCACAAAGTCTTCACTTAATTATCTTCTGGCCTCTGGCTCAACAGGTTTTGGCAAGAACAGTCAGAGGCTAATGATACTGAATCACTTGGAATCATTTTTTGATTGTAGAACTTAAGAGGTTACAGGCAAAGGTATAACAAGCTTGGGGAGAAGAGGCTGAGTATGTGACCTTGGTAAGTGCGAAACATAAAGGTTTCAGGAAGAAGGCACAGGTAAGAACAGGCAAGAATGCTTTATTTTGTTGTCTGTAAATCATCAGGCCTTAATTTAGTGCAGGCAGGATGGTAGGTAAGGCAGTAGAATGCTCTTCTTTTAAGATGTGAGATTGCAGAATTACAAACAGTATTGCTGATGACTACATCTGAAGGAAGTGCACCCAACTACAGCTCCTGGTCAAGGAGCTGGAGCTGTAGTTGGATGTGCTCAGGACCACCTGGGAGGCTGAAAACCTCAAAGATGAAACTTTTACAGAGCAGGTCACACCCAGAGTGCAGGCTTCAGATCGTAGATGGGTGACCACCCGGATAAGTGAGGGGAGTAAGCAGTCAGTTCCGGGTTTTCCTGCGGCCTCCCCTCTCCGGAATAAGTACACGCTTTAGAATATTACCGTGGGGATGACCTAAGAGGCCACAGCAGCAGCAGCAGCCAGGCCAGTAGCACTGTGGTCAGTGTGAGGCTCAGCAGGGAACAGTAAAGTCAGACAGAGCAATAGTGATAGAAGTTTCCATAGTTGTTGGGGGGTGGGGGTACACCCAGGAGATTTTGAGGCCATGAAAGAGACACCAGGGTGAAGAACTGCTGCTCTCTTCTCCTGCTTAACCTGCGTTTGAGCATCTTCAGGCAGCAACCATATTCTCTCAGGTAGATCTGTGCAACGCTCACACCCTGGTTCATATCCGAGAAGGAAATGAGTGGAAAGCAGCATTCAACATCCCCAGTGGCCATTACGAATACCTCGTGATGCCACTTAGACCGGCCAACACCCCCGCTGTTTTTCAGGCCCTGGTCAATGATGTGCTCTGGGACATGCTGAATCAGTTTGTTTTTTGTGTATTTGGATTACATTCTTATCTTCCCTGCTCTCTCCATGAACGCATTCAGCACGTCTAGTAGATCCTCAGATGGTTCCTCGAGAACAACCTTAAAGCCGAGTCAGTAAAGTGGTGAGTTCCACAAAGAGCAGGTTTTGTTCTTGGGCTACATCCTCAACCCTTCCAGTGCTCAAATGGACCCATGTAAAATTCAGGCAGTTACAGTGTGGCCTAAACCATCTACAGTCAAACAAGTGCGACACTCCATGGTTTGCAAACTTTTATCACCACTTCATCAGAAACCTCAGTTTCATTGCAGCTTCCATAAATGCCCTCACCAAGAAGACCTCTGCAGATTGTCAAGTGCAGCAGACCAAACATTCGCAGGGCTAAAGCAACGCTTCCCCGCTGCCCCCAACGCTGCAACATTCAGACCCCATCCCATCCATTCATTGACGCATCCGATGTCAGCATCGAAGCTGCACACTCACAGCACTCTTCAGAAGATAATTTGCTGGATCCGTCTGCTTTTCTTTACTGCACTTGACTCCAGTAGAATGTAACTATGATGTCAAGAACTGAAAACTTCTGGCTATCAAGGAGGCCCTGGAGGCATGGCAAAACTAGCTGGAGGGAACAAAGCACCCCCTTCTAGTATGGACAGATCACAAAGAGCCCTCCTACATTCATGATACCAATCCCAGTTTAATTTCACCCTCACCAACCATCCTGGCAGCAAGGATACCAAGTCCCATGCTCTCCTGCCAATTTGACATTTCTGAGAACATTTCTCCAGAGACAATCCTTCCCCGCACATGCATAGCTTCTTGGTGATTTGGGGAATAGGTACAGAGTTGAAGGTCTGGTAGGGAACTTCCCTACTGGCTGTTTGTCCCTGTCACTGTGCATCCCAGAGTGTTGGATTAGGTTCTCTCTTCCCATCTGGTTGGCCACCCAGGGATTCAATGGAATTTATAAAGAGAAAATTTTGTCCCAAGATATCCATGACATCGTATCTGCCTGTCCCACTTGTGCCCGGAACAAGGAGTCACATCAGTACCTTGGTCGTCTGCAATGCCCACCGCCTGTGCCTCACCGCCTCTGGTCCTTGTTGGATTTCATCACTGGTCAGCCTCTGTCAGATGGGAACACTATCATTCTTGTACTTGTGGACTGGATCTCAAAAGCAGCCCACTTCATTGCTCTCCACAAGCTTTGGTCAGCTTATGAGACTGTCACTCCCATGGTTCAGCATACGTTCTGGCTGAATGGCTACCCTCAGGACATAGCGTGTAATCAAAGACCACAGTTCACGTCCTGCTTTTGGAAGACCTTCTGTTCTCTTTTGGGAACCACACCAACCTCTCATCAGGTTTCCACCCCAAGCTGACTGAGAGAGTTAACTCAGAGCTGGAGACAACCCTGCACTGCCTTGTCTCTTAATCTTACAAGCTGGAGCTCCCAACTGTTTTTGGCAGCTATTTCCCACAATAGCCTCCAGTCATCCTCCACTGGCAGGTTCCCCTTCAAATGCCAAATGGGATTCCAGCCACACTCTTCCCTGACCAAGAGCTTGACGTGGGAGTCCCTGCTGCTGACAAACACACTAGGAGGTGGGCCAGGGCTTCTCTGCTGTGCACCCACAAACAATATGGCCAGCAGGTTGATTGGCTCTCCCGACAAGTGAGGCCTCTCAGAAAAGAGGAAAATGTCTGGCTGGCATCTAGAGATCTTTCACTGAGAGTACAGAGCCGCAAGTTATCTGCATGCTACGTCTGTAGTGGAGAGGGTTATCAACTGAGCCTCTTATAGGTTGCAGTCACCATCATCCAAGAAGATTCACCAAGTGTTCCTTGTTACCCAGCTCAAGCCGGTGATGTCCTCCCCCTCCTCCCTGATTGGTGGATGGGTCCCTCGTCTATTCTCTGTGGCATATCCTGGGATCTCGTTGGGTGTGGCGCATTGGCCAGCAGCTCGTTGACTGGGAGAATATGGCACTGTCATGGTCCCGGCTCGGTGCCTGAGTGGAAGGTGGAGTCCTGGCTCGATGTTCATAACCATTGTCTGTGTCAACCCCTCGAAGAGTCCTGGCTCGGTGCCTGAGTTGAAGGGGGAGTTCCGGCTCGATCTCATGCCCAGTGTCTGTATCTACCCCCTGAAGAAGAGTCCTGGCTCGGTGCCTGAGTTGAAGGCAGAGTTCTGGCTCGATCTCATGCCCAGTGTCTGTTCTACCCCCGAAGAAGAGTCCCGGCTCGGTGCCTGATCTGGAGGAGGAGTCCTGGTTCAAGATTCCTTGTCCTGTGTTTTGGTGTCCACGTTTCTGGCTGCAGCGATCCATGGTATCCAAGTGTCTGGCGGCGGTGAATCAAGGTCCCAGGGTCCAAGTCCAAGGGCCGTGGCGGTCCCAGTCCCCAGGGTCCCAGTCATGGCCGCGGACGTCCATGCTCACCCTGTCCAAGTCCAAGGTCCGTGGCTGTCCATGTTCCCCCTTTCCAAGTCATGGCCGCGGCGATCCTAGTCCCCTAGTCCGAGGTTCGTGTTCCTCTTTGTCCTCCTTGATTTCCCGATCTTCTGTGTAGTGAGTAATAAACACTTTTATTGTACCTAAGAAAGACGTGTTTGTGTCCTGCTTGTGGGTCCTCTCCCAGCACCCTTGTTCCCACCTCGTGACAGACACAGAGGAATGATCTTGGGTTTTGGCTTGACACATCCTGCACAAGTCTCTCTTGCACCTGGGGTGGGGGCGGGGAGGGGGGCTGTCACAACTGCGCACACTGCCGTGGAGTCTGGGCGGGCAGATGAAAGAAGACTGCAATCCTGCATGTGACAGCGCACACCTTCCAGCTAATTAGGGTTTCTTAGTAATTGTACCTATCTCTCATCCTTTTGTTTCAGTCTTGTCAAGTCTTCATTGAAGTACAGGGACAACAATGCTCCCTGGTTGCCTTGGTTCATGTTCCAGGAAAGTGGATTTGTGATTTAGACAGATGTTGTTAAAGGAGCAGCATTAGTGTAGTTCTAGGTTACAGATTTCCAGCTGCAGTAACGGTGTTAGTTTTTAGTTAGGTTGAGAGTTTTTAGATAGGAGCCCTGTTGGCCTGGCAGTTATTATTTTCCTTTATTCTGTACGGTTCTTAATAAGACACAGTGAACTGCTCATTCCATGCCATGTCTCTCCCTCTGCACTTTGGCCATCACTGAAATCCTGGCAGCATTAGGCAGGAACAAGGGAGAGTTCATTGGGTAAGTTTGCATCCGACATGCAGAGGACGTTTAAAGACCAACTGGTCAGGACAAGAATGTCAAGAAGAAAAAGGAGAAGTATGTACAGCTTAGGAAAATAGAATCAAACAGAGCCCTTGGGGATTATAAAGACACCAGAAAAGAACTCAAGAAGGGAATTTGGAAAACCAGGAGGGGCCATGAAATAGCCTATTTGCCAATGATTAGAGAGAATCCTAAGGCATTCTGTACAGACATCAAGAGCAAGAGGATAAGAGGAGAGGGTGGGACCACTCAACAATAAAGCTGGGAACATTTGCTTGGATGTGGGTGAGCTCCTTAATGAGTTCTTTACGTCAATGTTTACCAAGGAGAAGGATGTGGAAGATACAGAGATCAGTGCCAAGTGTGTTGACATGATAGAGCATTTCAAGGTAAATGAGGAGGTAGTGCTGGGTCTCTTAATGAGCATTAAGGTAGATAAGTCCCCAAGGCCTCGTGGGATATACCCCAAGTAACTGAGAGAGGGAAGAGAAGAGATTACCAGGGTCTTGACCAATATTTTCATGCTGTCTCTAGTCACAGGTGAGATCCCAGAGGACTGTTGAGTAGCTAATATTGTTCCATTATTGAAGAAAGGAACCAGGAATAATCCTGGAGACTACTGACTAGTGAGCCTCACATCAGTGCTAGGTAAGTTACAGGAGAGAATTCTTAGGGGTGGGATATATGAGCATTTTGAACACCATTGCCTAATTAGAGAAAGCCAGCATGGCTTTGGGCTGGGCAAGCAGTCTCTTACTTGACTGTGTTTTTTGACAATGTGATGAGGCTGATTGATGAAGGTAGAGCTGCAGATGTTATCAACGTGGGTTTTATAAGGCGCCTGTCAAGGTCCCTCATGGAGTCTCATCCAGAAGACTGAGATGCATGGGATCCATGGTGAATTGGCCATTTGGATACAGAACTGGCTTGCCCATTGAAGACAGAAGATAGAGGTCAAAGGGATTCTTTCAAGCTGAAGGTCTGTGGTTAGTAATATTCCATAGGGATCTGTACTGGAACCTCTGCTATTTGTGATGTATATAAATGACCTAGATGAAAATGTAGGTGGGTAGTTTGCAGATGATATGAATATTGGAGATGTTCTGGTTAACATAGAAGGCTGGAAAAGAATACAATGGTATATCTATCATTTGCAGATATGGGCAGAGAAATGGCAGATGGAGTTTAACCCAGCCAAATATGAAGTGTTGCACCTTGATGAGTCAATTGTAAAAAAGCAAAGCTGTGTTAAGGGCAAGACCCTTATAAAAATGAAAATGAGTAGAGGGATCTTTGGGTCCAAGTTCATAGCTCTCTGAAAGTAGCTGCACAGGCTGATAGGATGGTTAAGAAGACATATGGCATGCTTGCCTTTATTAGTCGAGGCATCGACTTCTGAAGTCAGGAAATTGTGTTGCAGCTTTAAAAATCTCTAGTTAGATGTATCTGCTGACAGTTTGGCTGTCCCATTATAGGAATAATGTTGATATTTTGGAGAAAAGATTATTGGCTGGATTAGAGAGCATGTGCAATAACGAGGGGTTGAAGAAACTTGTGTTGCATTTTTCTGAAGCAGCAGAGGCTGAGATGTGATCTCATTGAGGTTTATAAGAGTATGAGAGGTACAGACGGAGCAGAGCAGACAAACAGCATCTATTTCCCAGGTTTTAATACCAGAGGTCAAGCAGTTAAGGTAAGAGGAGGGTAATTTCAAAGGAGATGTGAGGCGCAAGTTTTTTTACATAGAGAGTGGCGGGTGTCTGGAACACGCTGCCTGGGCCGATGGTTTAGACAGATACATTTGGGATTTCTAAGAGATATTCAGATAGGTACATGAATATGAGGAAAATGGATGGATATGGTTACTGTGTGGCAGAAGAGATTAGTTTAAATAGCATTTTGGTTACTAATTTAATTTGTTAGGCATATCATTGTGGGTAGAAGGGTCTGTTCCTGTGCTGTACTGTTCCATGTTCTACTTAATCCTAAAGGCTCACCTGTGTTACAAGATACTGACCTGTTCTGAATGAAACGATAGTGTGATGGAGATGCTAATAAAGGAAGAGCAGAGGAAGTGTAGGCCAAAGTCCCCAACATCCCTCAATACCGAGGTTACATTGCTTTGAAGTTCCTGAACACTTGTTTTACAAAAATGAAGCAGTCTGCTTCACACCCGAAAAGCTTTCTGATTAGACAAGAGATACCAAAATTGTGACGGTCCATTTTATTTGGTGATCTGGGGATGGGATTGAAGAAGATAGGAAACATAGTCCCAATGAAACTTAAAACGGTTGCTTGTAAGGACAATACATAAGGAACAGGGAGAAGTTAAACAATACATTGATCAGATAACACAGGTTAAGGCTTCCCAGAGGTCAAACAATTTAGAACGAAGACAGAATCACATCATTAGGCACATGTCAAAGGAGCAAAGGTTAAATACCTTAGCAGTGGTGCAGCCTGAAAATAGAGTGTTGTTTCAAAGCGTGAAAGAATAAATTCCCTCCTCCTCCCCCAGGCCTGACCCACCCCTCTCCCCTCCACCGCCTTCCCAGGAGCTGAACTACTTATTAAGTTAAATGTTTAAATCTTGGACATTAAAAGAAGCCCATCTGATACACACGGGGATGAACAAGCAAGGGTTGGGGTGTGATTTGGGCAGACTCTGAGTTTGCAAAGTTTAAGGGCATCAGTTGATTTAGCAGATTCATTACAACACTAATGACATGTCTGTTTCATGTGGCATTGATGTTATTTTCAGATGCATTACGTTGTCTGGAGACCCCAGTGTCTGAGACTGCCAGCGGTTTCTGCAACTGTAACTGTTTGAGAACTAGGTTCAGAGTTACGTGAGTTTAATGTGAGATATTTAGTGCTGTTTCCCACATTCTTGTTTTATTATTTTCCATTGACAAGGGTTGACACTTTGCACCCAAGCCTGATCCTGCTCAGTGCCTCTCAGCTACTAGTAGTAATTCAATTAGCTAATCAGTTAATTCCTGCATCTCTATCTTCTGCTCTCTAAGTATGCTGATACAAAGACAAATTATAGCAACCCTCAATCATGTCAAACTAAATGCAATTTAGTAGTTTATTTGTTGTATTCAGAGATCTGTACTTCCTTTATAAGGCCAGAGATGAAATCAGAAAGAATAATTACACACAGTAATCTGTGATTCTCGATGTGGCATCCCAATGATTTCTTCAGTCAGCCATTTACCAAGATTCACAGTTAGGCAATAATTCAAGATGATAGTGATTAAAATAAGCTTGCAGATTCAAAACATTCAGACTGAGCCAATATCATAAAGGATGACAGATACAGACAGAGAAATCAATTTACCTGGAGTTATTGAACTCAGTAGAGTTCAGGAGGATGCAATGTGTTCAAGCAGAAGATGACGTGCTGTTCCTTAAGTTTACACTGGGTCTCATTATAACAGTACAGAAGGTCACCGATCAGCAACTTGGAATGGGAGTGAGATGGAGAATTAAAGTGGCAAGCTCAGGGTGAATCAACCTGTTTTAGTTTCCTCTTTTTCTACTTTTTTCCTCTGGGAGTGGAGGACATGCCCAGCCTGGCCCGATGGGAATGTTTTCTCGCTCTGCATTTTGCACCATCTACCTTTTTCTGTCTACGATCTCATCCTCGCAGTCAGATTGTTTTGTCTGCAGACTATTCCCATGGTCAGCTCGGTTTTACTCTATCACACTCGCCCCTTTCCTCACCCTTGCTGCAGCTTCACATGATTTTTTTCTCCCCTTTCCCCACTTCTGATATTGGGTCTTCAACCTAAAATATTAATTGGTTCTCATCACAGTGGTGTGGGTTTAGCTGCTGAGTATTTCCAGCAACTTTCATTTACTAGCACTTGGTCTACAGTCCACGAGGCAGAGTATTTATCACAAACCACAAGGGCCCATGTGAACTTCAGCTTGACTTTTCCATTCTACATATCTGTTGAAGCTCTTTCAGTCCATTGTTATCTTTCTTACACATCTAATTTTCTAGAGTTTCTGCCTCTCTTATTAATGCCTTGGACCTGCTGTGCTGAAATTTTCCCAATACTCAGGCTTGCTGCTTTGTTTGGCAATATTGTAGCATTTCCCTTTGATCTAATGCTATCTTTAACTTCTCTTGAGAAATATGGCTGGACCACTTTTCCTGTTTTGTTTGTGCCTTAAGGGGATAAATAGCATTTTTAAACAGCACTAATTATTTAAGCATTGTTTCTAAAGATTAGATTAACTTTACTTTTCACATGTATATTGAAACACAGAGCGAAATGCATCTCCAACACAGTCTGAGGATGCGCTGGGAGCAGCCCTAGAGTGTTATTATGGTTTTGGTGTTGTCAGAGTTTGCCCATAACTTACTAATACCTACATCTTTGGAATGTGGGCATTCCACTTGTTCACCCACATTCACCTGTGAGTCTGTTGGGGTCATCTACTGTGCCCGGTGCTCCCGGAGACCCGATATAGATTGGGAGACCATTTCGCTGAGCGCCCTCCGGAAGAAGCGGGATCTCCCAGTGGCCACGCATTTTAATTCCATTTCCCATTCCCATTCCGATATGTCTATCCATGGCCTCCTCTACTGTCGTGATGTGGTCACACTCAGGTTGGAGGAACAACACCTTATATTGCGTATGGGTAGCTTCCAACCTGATGGCATGAACATTGATTTCTCTAACTTCCGGTAATGCCACACCCCACACTGCCCTCTCCTTCACCATTCCCCATCCCCTTTTCCCTCTCTCACCTCATCTTCTTGCCTGCACATCGCCTCCCTCTGCTGCTCTTCCTCCCCCCCTTTCTTTCTTCCATGGCCTTCTGTCCTCTCCTATCAGATTCCCCCTTCGCCAAGCCCTGCATCTCTTTCACTAATCAACTTCCCAGCTATTTACATCTTCCCTGCCCCTCCCTATCATCTTGTGTTTCTCTCCCCCTGCCCCACCTTTTAAATCTAACCCTCGTCTTTTTTCTTCAGTCTTGCTGAAGAGTCTCGGCCCGAAACGTCGACTGTACTCTTTTCCATGGATGCTGCCTGGCCTGCTGAGTTCCTCCAGCATTTTGTGTGTGTTGCTTCATTTCCAGCATCTGCAGATTCTCTCTTGTTTGTGATTCTATTTGTTTTGTTGTTTCAAACTAACATCTAACTCAAAGTTCAGCCAGTACTTTTTCACAGCATTGAAGGAGGCAATTTAGACCGTTGGGTCCAGTCCCAGTTCCCAAGGCAATCATATCACAGCCACTCTCCCCTCTTATTTTCTTGTAACCTATTCTTCCCCAGGTGCTGACCATGATTCTCCACTCGGGGTAATGAATAGGCCTGCTGAGAGAAGCTTCCAAGGAGTCGCCATGATTCAGTGCCATCACAGATGCAATATAAAAGAACTGGTCATTGACTTCAGGGAATTGGGCTAAGTGTTTGTGCTGAGGTGGAGATGGTTGATGTCATGTTTTGTAACTTCAGAACTAATTGAAAGTGAAACACAGGGAGCTGGGGATAAACATGTGGAATTCATTCTCTACTTTAGTGAGGTGCACACATATGACATGGTGGAGTGCTGACATATGCCATTTACATATAACCTGTAATGAATTATGTAAATAACAAAGGACGCTTACTCAAACAATATATATACAATATTACAGAAATATTAAAAACACAACAGTTGGCACCTTTAAGTTCCTTGGTGTAAGTATCATTAGTAGCTTCACCTGGTCCAATCACCTAGATGATACAGAGCAGGAAAGTATACCAGTGCCACAGCTTCCTCGGAAGACTAAAGGAACTCAGCATGCCTTTGTTGGCCCTAACCAACTTTTATAGATGTGTCACAGAATGCATCCTATCCAGATATGTCACAGTTTGGTGTGGCAGCTGCTCTACCCAAGACCACAGGAAGTTGCAGAGAGTAGTGGACACAGCTCAGTCCATCATGAAAATAGTACTCCTCCATGGGCCCAGTTTACCAGCCCATGTCATCGAGGACCCTTTCTACCCTGGTCATGCTCTCATCCCCCCTTCCACTGAGCAAGAGGTGCAAATGCTTGAAAACACACACCACCAGGCTCAAGGACAGCATCTATTTCATTGTAATAAGACTATTGCAGGCTTACCCACAGAAGGCAAAGAGTGGTTGTAGATGGGTCATATTCTGCATGGAGGTCGGTCACCAGTGGAGTGCCTCAGGGATCTGTCCTGGGACCCTTACTCTTCGTGATTTTTATAAATGACCTGGATGAGGAAGTGGAGGATGGGTTAGTAAATTTGCTGATGATACAAAGATTGGGGGTGTTGTGGATTGTGTGGAGGGCTGTCAGAAGTTACAGCGGGACATTGATAGGATGCAAAACTGGGCTGAGAAGTGGCAGATGGAGTTCAACCCAGATAAGTGTGAGGTGGTTCATTTTAGTAGGTCAAATAGGATGGCAGAATATAGTATTAATGGTAAGACTCTTGGCAGTGTGGAAGATCAGAGGGATCTTGGGGTCCGAATCCATAGCACTCTCAAAGCAGCTGCGCAGGTTGACTCTGTGGTTAAGAAGGCATATGGTGTATTGGCCTTCATCAATTGTGGAATTGAATTTAGGAGCCGAGAGGTAATGTTACAGCTATATAGGACCCTGGTCAGATCCCACTTGGAGTACTGTGCTCAGTTCTGGTCGCCTCACTACAAGAAGGATGTGTAAACTATAGAAAGGGTACAAAGGAGATTTACAAGGATGTTGCCTGGATTGGGGAACATGTGTTATGAGAATAGGTTGAGTGAACTCGGCCTTTTCTCCGTGGAGCGACGGAGGATGAGAGGTGACCTGATAGAGGTGTATAAGATGATGGGAGGCATTGATCGTGTGGATAATCGGAGGCTTTTTCCCAGGGCTAAAATGGTTGCCACAAGAGGACACAGGTTTAAGGTGCTGGGGAGTAGGTACAGAGGTGATGTCAGGGGTAAGTTTTTTATGCAGACTGGTGAGTGTGTGGAATGGGCTGCCAGAAACAGTGGTGGAGGCGGATACGATAGGGTCTTTTAAGAGACTTTTGGATAGGTACATGGAGCTTAGGAAAATAGAGGGCTATAGGTAAGCCTAGTAATTTCTAAGGTAGGGACATATTCAGCACAACTTTGTGGGCCGAAGGG
The DNA here is from genome assembly GCF_048418815.1 of Hemitrygon akajei. Taxonomy (NCBI): domain Eukaryota; kingdom Metazoa; phylum Chordata; class Chondrichthyes; order Myliobatiformes; family Dasyatidae; genus Hemitrygon; species Hemitrygon akajei. Next base: position 47,852,770 of record NC_133127.1, on the reverse strand, counting down.
CCTGTATTGTGCTGTAGGTTTTCTATGTTTCTATAGCTACTAATGACCAGTCCCACCACACAGAAGCCCAACCGTGGAAGGAATGCACCACCTCCCAAGGTACCCACCTGCCTGTCCAGTCAAGTGCCTTGTGTCTCACCTGTGGAGAGGACGGTGGAACCCGGAGTGCTCTCATTAGCTGGCTCAGAACTCATGGCACTGGAGTGCAGGCCTGAAACATCCTCGACCCCAAGGGAAAGGAGAAAACAGAGCAGAAGTGTAGTTAGAAAGCACTTCCCAGATTCTATTCCCGGAGCAGCTGGAGAGAGAGCAGAGGAGATTTACCAGGAGATTTACGAGCTTCCTCTGGCAGCTTATTCCAGACACTCCCCACTCAGAGGACAGGAAGTGTATGAAATGAGCTGCCAGAGGAAGTAGTAGAGACAGATACATTAAGATTTAAGATGAACTTAAGAGCTACGTGGATAGGGAAGGCTGAGGGGGACTGCGGTCAAATGCAGACAGATGGCATTAGCTAAGAGATGGCAATCTTGTTCGACATGGACCAGTTGTGCTGAAGGGCCAGTTTTAGTGATCTATGACCCATTCTATGAAAGGAGAAGGAGGCAAGCAAGGAGTAAAGCAAAGTCTGAGATCCATTTTCAAGCTGCTACTGTACATCTCATGTTTACTTTGCAGAGTCACTGTATCCACACCCACATCAGATGGTGCTGGCACCGGTCCACCGTTTACAACAAGTTTGCCCCCTTTAGTATTCACACTCCGACTGCTGTGAGCAAACAGCCTGCTCCGTGTCTGTAAACACAGCGAAAGGGAAAGGGCGACGGCAGCAGCTTTCCCCATCTGTGTTGCTTCTCACAAGGAGCAGAAGTGGTTGAGGTGGGGGCGGAAATAGAGTGTGGACCTCAGCTGAACAGCAGAGCCTCAGAGAGCAGCATGCGATGTACAGATCCTCTCACTGCCACCTTGGAGCCACATGTCGTGGCGCCTGTGAGCGTGGCGGTGGACAAGAGGCAGAGGAGGTGGCAGTTGCTGGGGAGGGAAGCCCGGGGAGCCTGCACACATCAGTGAAGATGCCTATAATCTGCAGCCTTTCTGCACACAGCACAGAAAACCAAACAACAGCTCCTCTCGCCTCCCTTGCCCACCCCTTCCATCACTTCTTAAAGGTACGTGGTCTGCCACCTCAGAGAAGTTTCATATCAATAGTTTTCACTCATCATTGTTTGCAATGTTATTTTAGCCTCTCACAGAGTGAGCAGATTTATGAAAACATCCTGTGACTTTCCAATGCATGTCATACACTTTGTGAGATTTCCCCTGTCTTCTGCAACCACTTTATTTATGGATTATCAAGGTGCAAGAATGGTGCTGAAAGTATTCACAAGGGGACTGAAGGGCTTGATAAGAGGAGGATTGATAGGCTGGGACTTTTCTTCCTGGATTGTTGGGGGCAAGGAGTGACCTTGTAGAGGGATATGAAATCATGAGGGGCATCTTATAAGATGGATGTTCATGGGGTAGGGGTGAATAAAAAATAGAGGGCATAGTTTAAGGTGAGAAAGGAAATACTTAAAAGGGATCTGAGCATACTTTTGCACAGAGCGTGGTGGGTATGCGGAATGAATCGTGAAAGAACTAACAGAGGCAAGTTCAATTGGAAAGTTTAAAAGCAATTTAGACAGCTACATGGATAGGAAAGGTGTAGGGGGAACATGCCAAACACAGGCAAATGGGATTATCTTAGAACGCCATCTTGGTTGGCATGGACAAGATGGGCTGAAGGACTTGTTCCAGTACTGATTGTATCAATGACTTCGTCTTCTTCAATCATTTTCTTATGATGATGGGGCACAGGGGCAGAAGTAACCTACCCAGCTCCTTAGGTGGCAAGCAAACTGCTGGAGGAACTCAGTGTCTCGAATAGCTTCTGTGGGAGGATAAGAATTGTCAAAACCCGGCATCAGGACCCCGAACAGCAACAATTCCTTTGCCACCGCAGATGCCGCTCAACGTGCCAGATTCTGCCAACAGATAATTTGTTCTCCAGATTTCAGCATCTGCAGTTTCTTGTGTCCCTGATTCAGTCTGTTCAACCATTGAATTAGATAGTGGCTGATGTGCATCTTAACTCCATCCCTTAATAATCCTTATTCTAACACAAAAGCTCTGGTTGATTCTGAGCCTCCAAGGTCTCTCATGGGTTTCTGCTCTAGGTTTCCCTTCATCTATTTGTGAAAGAAGCTCTTAACTGTGTGGCCAAGCTCTCCCCTTGTTCCAGACTCATCCACAAAAATAAGTCGTTCCTCCACATTGAATATATTTATTATTTTAGGCATGTTGTTCAAATAACAACAAAGTTCAAAGGAAGACCAAACTGGTCAATTGTAGGATTGGGTTGGTGAAGAAATGCTATAGTGGTTTTTCACGTACTTCAGAAAAGAGCTTTGTTTATTTGTTCCCCAGAAGTTAGTGGCCCTCTTTGAGGTGATGGTACTCCCCAAGTGTAAGATCTGTTGGTTCTTTAGGGTTTCCGTTTACTAAAGAACAGAAATACCATCAAAAGATATCTATATAAAATTTCAAATTGCATATTTAGACTGACATGCAACGTAAAGGTTTTTACTCCTTGTGTATGTGAAGGATATACGAAATAAAGTCAATTCAATTCTTCATTGAAGGCAGTCAATTCTCATTTATCAACAGTGTCTAATGCAATAATATGCAAAAGATTCATTTATTATGAGTATACCTGTACGAATGCCCTTCCCTTGGACAACATTGGTGGCGTGGAGAGGGGAGACTTGCAGCTTGGGCAACTGCTGGTCTTCCATAAAAAAAACCTTGCCCAGGCTTGCGCCCTGGAAACTTACCAAGGCGCAAATCCATGGTCTATCGAGACTAACGGAGGCCTACACCTGTACCGCAGGGAACCGTACTCTCTCCGGTCCTGTTCACCCTGTACACATCAGACTTCCAATATAACTCGGAGTCCTGCCATGTGCAGAAGTTCGCTGATGACACGGCCATAGTGGGGTGTGTCAGGAATGGACAGGAGGAGGAGTATAGGAAACTGATACAGGACTTTGTGATATGGTGCAACTCAAACTACCTGCGTCTCAATATCACCAAGACCAAGGAGATGGTGGTGGACTTTAGGAGATCTAGGCCTCATATGGAGCCAGTGATCATTAATGGAGAATGTGTGGAGCAGGTTAAGACCTACAAGTATCTGGGAGTACAGTTAGACGAGAAGCTAGACTGGACTGCCAACACAGATGCCTTGTGCAGGAAGGCACAGAGTTGACTGTACTTCCTAAGAAGGTTGGCGTCATTCAATGTCTGTAGTGAGATGCTGAAGATGTTCTATAGGTCAGTTGTGGAGAGCGCCCTCTTCTTTGTGGTGGCGTGTTGGGGAGGAAGCATTAAGAAGAGGGACGCCTCACGTCTTAATAAGCTGGTAAGGAAGGCGGGCTCTGTCGTGGGCAAAGTACTGGAGAGTTTAACATCGGTAGCTGAGCGAAGGGCGCTGAGTAGGCTACGGTCAATTATGGATAACTCTGAACATCCTCTACATAGCACCATTCAGAGACAGAGAAGCAGTTTCAGAGACAGGTTACTATCGATGCAATGCTCCTCAGACAGGATGAAGAGGTCAATACTCCCCAATGCCATTAGGCTTTACAATTCTACCGCCAGGACTTAAGAACTTTTTAAAAGCTATTATTAATGCTTTTTGAGATAGTGATTTAGATGTATATCATATTTTTTTACTGAGTTAAGTATTGTATGTAATTAGTTTTGCTACAACAAGTGTATGGGACATTGGAAAAAAGTTGAATTTCCCCATGGGGATGAATAAAGTATCTATCTATCTATCTATCTATCTACTTATATACAGTATAAAGCATGCTTCTCCATTTAGAAAGCACTGAAGTAATACCTACATAAAATTGTCCCATCAGTTAACAGGGGTTACATATATAAAATACAACCAACATATTATTCACAGAGATATATTGTTTATAAATATCAACAAACACAAACTCACACAGTCTCTTTGATTTTTTATTAAAGCACAATAATCTGGGTTTAACACACTTTGAAGTGTCCAGTCTAGGCATTGATAATTCCAGTGGATCACTTCTTCGCATATGCTTTCTAAAACATCTGGTCTTGAAACTTGTTCCACAATTGCTATTTCAACATAACTGATCTCAGAACTATTTATAACTATGAACACATTGCATTATATTGCATAATACGTTTCAAACATCAACTGTTAAATTAATCCTTAACAAGTTAATAACTTAACAACTCCATAATTTACATGCCACAATTATACAAATTCACTTTTATTTGGTGTATCATTGGATTGCATGAACTAAGCACAATTTCTAATTTTGCTTGAATTTTCAGTCTCCCTGTCTCTGTTTATGTGCAGTCTCACATCTTGACTTTCATTCTGACTTTCCGCAGCCACAGGACCTTTCCTCTTCTTGCTACCCATTTTGAAGTCATAATTCTGAGTGTTCCTCTTAATTCTGCCTTTATTGATTTCAGTTACTCTTGTTGTACTCGGGCTTTACTGAATGTTTTGTCCCCTGGACAACAAAGATTTTGCTTCCTGAATACCTATAGGTGTATCTTATGAATTTTGGGCTACTGATCATGAAAATTACCATGAAATTTCCCTATTACGCACCATTTTTTGAAATCACTTATGTTTATTATTTCAATTCATAATCCAAGTCAATTAAAATGTTGCCTACAAAGTAAGCTGGAAAGTTTCCTATCTTGTTCAGGCATGCTTGGGCATGCTTAGGCGGTGCAGCTGCTGCATGGCAAGACAGGTTTTAGTAATAATTATTGGGTTCAGGACTGTAAGGATGGAATTTGCTATCACCAGGTTGTGGTGAACTAGATATACCTGTCTGACTGCTCCTGTGGCTCCTCCCACAGACCCTGCTGACTGCTCCTGTGGCTCCTCCCACAGACCCCTGTATAAAGGCGACTGTGGTCTGCTGCTCTCCCTCATTTTCCCAGGATGTAGTGTTGTTTGTTCTTCCAGTCAATAAAAGCCGATATCTCGCTTCCTAAGTCTCAGCGTGAGTTATTGATGGTGCATCACAGGTACAAAAATTTCTCTGAAGGATCTTGATCTTTGAGACAGATGCTTCCCAGAATAACTGATGCCAAGATTTTTGTTGGCCCACAAATCAAACAGGTCATCAATGACAGGCAATTTGAAGAATTTCTAGTGGGACCAAAGAAAATCACATGGAAGGCATTCAAGGAAGTTGTTGAAATTTTTCTCGGCATCTACAGAGCACCAAACGACATGCAGCTGGTTGAAAGCATGCTTCAAGCATATAAAACCATGAAATGCAACATGTCACTAAAGATTCATTTTCTGCATTCCCAATGAGATTTCTTCCCTGCAAATCTTGGTGCTGTTAATGATAAGCCTGGTGAAAGGTTTCACCAGGACATTGCGGTCATGGAGAAGATACCAGGGCAACTGGAATCCATCAGTACTGGCGAATTATTGTTGGACACTTAAACGAGAAGCCTCAGACACTGAGTACAAATGAAAATCATTAACAAAATATTTTTAACTTAGTTGAACTATTGCAAAGCATCAGCACCATTATGCAATTAAACACATTATATTCAATAAAAGTTAATTTGTTGTTTCTTCAAATTCCTACGTGATGCAAGTAGTCTGAAATCATATTTGTGTTCACCTTCAAGCAGTCTATCATAAACAAAAAAATATTCTGAGGAAGCAACACTTTTGAAAAACTTGTTATCCAGTGTAATAGGAAACCAATAGCTCCAAGGTTATTTCCTTAATCGGACCTGCAAAGCTTTCAAACTGTTCCAATTTGTAATCCAGTTCACTATGAAGGTATCAAACTCCATCTACACAGTTTACAGTCCATTCTGACTTACAGAAGTGAAGCTCGTCATGCAGCCTCATCTCCTGTTTCAACATTGGTGAACTTAATCGAAAAATCACCTTCCTGTGCTGAGCCTTCTGTTATTCACCTCAGCTGTGTATTCTTGCAATGGCACAACCATCGTCCTGGATCACTGGGGCCTCTTCTGGGGGAGGTACGACCTGTACAAAGAGGATGGGTTACACCTGCACCCAAAGGGGTCCAATATCCTAGTGGGCACATTTAATAGAGCTGTTAGGGAGGTTTTAAACTAATTTGGCAAGGGGATGGGAACTGGACTGATAGGGGAAAACAAAAATAAATCAAAGATAGTGTGCAACAGAGATTATAGAAAGAACAGGCAGGAGATGAGGCTTAATCACAGCCAGTGATATGAGTTACAGGGTGTGGTAAACTATGTGTATACCTGTCTGGACACGCCCCTCTGCTGACTGCTCCTGTGGCTCCTCCCACAGACCCCTGTATAAAGGCGATTGGGTCACTGCTCCTCCCTCAGTCTCCGAGATACCGTGCTCCCTTTTTGCTGTTAATAAAAGCCTATCGTTCACTTCCAGTCTCCGAGAGTTATTGAGGGTGCATCACAGGGCAATAGAGGCATGGTGCAGTTAAAACAGAAAGCAACAAATATTGGACTGAAAGTGTTGTATTTGAATGCATGCAGTATAAGGAATAAAATGTATGATCTTGAAATTCAGCTACAGATTGACAAATATGATGTTGTGGCCATCTCTGAAACTTGGCTAAAGGATGTCTGCCACTGGGAGCTGAACGTACAAGGATATACGATGCATCAGAAAGATAGGTTAGTAGGCAGAGGGGGTGGTGTGGCTCTGTGTATAAGAAATAATATTAGAAAGAGATGACATAGGATTTGAAGGTGTAGAGTCTCTATGGGTTGAGTTAAGACATGGCAAGGGAAAAAGGACCCTAATGGCAGTTGTGTACAGGCCTCCAATCAGCAGCTGAGATGTGGATTACAAATTACAGCAGGAGATAGAACAGGCATGTCAGAAGGGCAATGTCATGATAATTGTTGTGGATTTTAACATGAAAGTGGATTGGGAAAACCTGTGAAGGGACGGCTTTTTAGAATAGCTTGTTGCTGAGCCCACTAGGGGATTGGCTGTGCTGGGTTGGGTGTCGTGCAATGATCCGGAGGTGATAAGAAAGCTTAAGGTTAAGGAACCCTTAGGGAACAGTGATCACAATATGATCGAATTCACATTGAAATCTGAGAGGGGAAAAATAAAATCCAATGTGTCGGTATTTCAGTGGAATAAAGGAAATTACAATGACATGAGAGGGGAACTGGCTGAAGTTGACTGGAAAGGGACATTCGCAGGAAGATCAGCAGAGCAGCAATGGCTGGAGTTTCTGTGGAAAATGAGGGAAGTGCAAGACAGATATATTCCAAATAAGAAGAAATTTTCAAAGGGAAGAAGGACACTACCATGGCTGACAAGTGAAGTCAGAGCCAAAATAAAAGCAAAAGAGAGTAGCCAGAGCTAGTGGGAAGATAGAGGATTGGGGAGCTTCGAAAAACTTGCAGAAGGACACTAAGGTCATTTGGAAGGAAAAGATGAATTATGAGAGGAAGCTGGAGATTAATATTAAAAAAGATACTAAAAGCTTTTTCAAGCATATAAAGGGTAAAAGAGAGTCGAGGGTTGATATAGGACCAATACAAAATGACATTGGAGATATTGTAATGACAGATGCAGAGATGGCAGAGGAACTGAATGTGTATTTTGCATCAGTCTTCACAGTGGAAGATGTCTGCAGTATACCGGACATTCAAAAGTGTCAGGGAAGTGAAGTTTGTGCAATGAAAATTATGACTGAGAAGGTGCTCAGGAAGCTTAATGGTCTGAGGGTGGATAAATCTCCTGGACTTGATGGAATGCACCCTCGGGTTCTGAAAGAAGTAGCTGGAGAGATTGCGGAGGCATTAATGATGATCTTTCAAGAATTGACATATTACTGGATGACTGGAGAATTGCAAATGTTACTCCGCTATTTAAGAAGGGTGGGAAGCAGCAGAAAGGAAACTATTATTAGCCTGACATCAGTGGTTGGGAAGTTGTTGGAATGGATAGTTAGGGATGAGATTATGGAATACCTGGAAGCACATGACAAGATAGGCCAAAGCCAGCATGGTTTCCTGAAAGGAAAATCCTGCCTGACAAACCTACTGCAATCCTTTGAGGAAATTACAAGCAGGGTAGACAAAGGAGATGCAGTAGATGTGGTGTACTTGGATTTTCAGAAGGCCTTTGACAAGGTGCCGCACATGAGGCTGCTTAGCAAAATAAGAGCCCGTGGAAGTACTGGGAAGATACTACCATGGGTGGAGCATTGGCTGGTTGGCGGAAAACAGAGAGTGGGAATAAAGGGATCCTATTCTGGCTGCCGGTTACCAGTGAGTTCCAGCAACAATATCATCTTCAAATGGAGGTGTTTCCCTCTTCAGTATTCTCCACTATGACTCTGATAATATCGGTCACCATGATTAACACTTCCAGCTGTCCCGGGCAAATAAATGAGATTAATTATATTTCTTGAGTTGCTGATGTATTTGCCAATGTCCACCGCCTGCAGTTACAGTATCACTGTTCAACCTGGAGGGTCCTTGGTGTCCTGCACTCTCCCAGCAGCAGCATCCCGCCCTCATCACCAATATGGTGTCTGCAGGCTCTTCAATGCTCTTGCTTGCTAAGGCCAAAAAGGTGGTGCTGGGTGTTGGAAATAAGAAGAAAACGTGCACAAGAGTGCAAGAGGGTCTACAGGGAGTGCAGGACTGAGCCAGTTCCGTCAAGGGGGCAGCTTTCCCCACCATCGAAAAGGAAGGGGACATCTTGCATCCAGGACCCCCACCATACGGGCCATGCCCTCTTCTCAGTGCAATACCTCATCAGCCAGGAGGAAAAGGGGCCTGAAGGCTCACACTTCAAGGTTCGATAACAGCTTCTTCCCCACTGCTCTCAGGTTTTTGAATGAATCTGTAAAACCCTAGCACTACCCTGGACTAAATCCTTCTCTCTCAACTGAGAGAGGATTCATTGTATTTATCTTTTCATGTACATTTGTATAATATTGTTTACAGTATATTTGTCACGATTGTATGTGCAGCATTAAGTCATTTTCACAGCATTTAGGCCCTGCCTATGTATGGCCGTGACAATAAATTTGAACTTATATGCTTGATTTGTAAAGGTACCCTTAAATTTATATAGACTGCAGTTGGGGTTAAAGGAATATCTACCTGTCAGTCAAGATGAATGAACAGGAAAATATATAAAGCTGAAAATGTTTGTGACCAGCATCCTGCCTCCTTGCCTTATTTCCTCCTTCTGGAAAATCCCTTGGCTCCCTGCCCAAGGAACTAATCTCACCATGTGTGTTTACTTTTGAAGTTCTTACATCCTTTCCCCCAGTGCAGTTTTGAAATAGATACAACTCAGAAAGTAAAGGTGGAGTGAGAAAGACCTTAAAACATCATTCTTAAACTTACCTCTCCCCATCCCAGCTCCTTTGGCTCCAGATATAGGAAGCATTGTGGTCGGTGTCTCAGCAAACTATCTTTGAGAGAGCGAATCTACGGCAATATGCTGTTCACAACGCTAAGTGATTGCTAGATTAATGAGGGCAGTTAATGATAGATCAAACAATCAAAGGAAAGGTGTAAAGCTGTGAAATGCAGGTCATCCCGTTACAGAGAACTTGACATCAAAAGATAATTGCTGGGGATGCCCAAGCCATCATCTATGCACAAGTTTGAACTCACTTCTCCAGATTTCTAGTCTCATCAACAAGGTGCTTTTGCCCACAGAACTGCTGTACACCGATTTTTGTTTTTTTTACACATCATTCTCTTGTACATGAAAATCCCAGGAGTTTAGCAGTTTCTGAGATACTCAAACCACCCTATTTGGCACCAAGTATCATTCCACAGTCAAAGTCACTTAGATCATATTTCTTCTCCATTCTGATGTTTGGTGTGAACAGACCTCTTGACCGTGTCTGCCTGCTTTTATGCATTGAGTACTGTTGCCTGATTGGCTGATTAGATATTTGCATTAATGAACAGGTGTACTGGTGTACCTATAGTGGCCACTTAGTGTATACTGGGATGTAGAACTTTTCTACAGGTAAGTTGGCACATAGGAGCAGTTAGGCTGGAGAACAGTTTTCATTGTTTTCCTTGGAGCAGAGGTTATGGAGTTTAAATTCAACAAACTAAGGAAGGTGATAAAAAATACTATTTCCAGTGGCAGGAGGATCTGGAGCAACAAACAATCTGCTGGAGGATCTTAGTAGGTTGACAGCATCTATGAGGAAAGGGAGCGTTGGACCGAATCCCTACATCAACCTTCTGAGTTCCACCAGCAGATTGTTGTTCAAGATTCAAGTACTTACAGTGTCTTGTGCTTCCTGTGAAAAATGTAGGAGAGCCATAAGAGAGCAGAGGAACGATGAAGAGAATGTATTTCATGTTCTGATCTGGAACACACTTTCTGAAGGGACGAAGGAAACTGAGTCAACAACAAAATTTAGAAAGGGAATTGTTTAAAATACTCCAGCTGTGTTGAATGTATAATCCAGGTTGGTACTCCAATACTGTACTTAAGGTCTGATGCACCACCAGGCATATTGTTCCTTTGGTGAATGCTGAACTGTGGGCACGCTACAGACACCACCACTTGCAGCGTCTCCACCCTCAAGGTCCCTCCCCCACCGCTGTTCGCCAACCTGACCCCCGACTGTAAACCTGTGGCAACTAAAAGCAGGAGGTACAGCGCGGGGGACAGGGCCTTCATTCAGTCAGAGGTGCAGCGGCTGCTCAGGGAGGGGATCACTGAGCCAAGCACAAGTCCTTGGAGGGCCCAGGTGGTCGTTGTTCGGACCAGGCAGAAAAATAGGATAGTCGTGGACTATAGCCAGACCATCAATAGGTTCACGCAGCTTGACGCGTACCCCCTACCCCGCATCGTGGATACGGTCAATCAAATAGCTTAGTACTAGGTGTACTCGACCATAGACCTGAAATCCGCTTACCATCAGCTTCCCATCCGCCCGGAGGACCGCCCCTACACCGCCTTTGAGGCGGGCGGCAGGCTCTATCACTTCCTGCGTGTCCCATTTGGTGTCACAAATGGTGTCTCTGTCTTCCAGAGGGAAATGGACCGGATGGTGGACCAGTGCCAACTGAAGGCCACGTTCCCATATCTGGATAACATCACCATCTGTGGTCACGACTGGCAGGATCATGACACCAACCTCCAACGATTTTTCCAAGTGGCCAAAGCCCTGAACCTTACCTATAACAGGGACAAGTGTGTGTTCGGAACCACCCAACTCGCTATCCTTGGGTAAGTCGTGGAGAACGGAGTCATTGGCCCTGACCCCGACTGTATGCGCCCCCTGTTGGAACTCCCTCTTCCCACCACCCTCAGAGCCCTCAGACGGTGCCTGGGCTTCTTTTCCTATTACGCCCAATGGGTCCCTCACTACGCAGACAAGGCCCGGCCCCTGGTCAAGTCCACCACATTTCCCCTCTCAGCTGAGGCCCGCGCGGCCTTCAGCCGCATTAAAGGGGACATTGCCAAAGCAACGATGCATGCGATGGACGAGACCATTCCCTTCCAAGTAGAGAGTGACGCCTCCGATTTCGCGCTGGCTGCTACCTTCAATCAGGCAGGAAGGCTGGTAGCGTTCTTCTCTCGTACCCGTCAAGGCCCTGAAACTCGGCACTCCGCGGTGGAGAAAGAAGCCCAGGCCATAGTGGAAGCTATTAGGCACTGGAGGCACTATTTCGCCGGCAAAAGGTTCACCTTGCTGACTGACCAGCGCTCAGTTACGTTCATGTTTAGCAACCAACAGCGGGGCAAAATCAAAAATGATAAAATTTTGAGGTGGAGAATCGAACTCTCCACCTACAACTATGACATCCTGTACCAGCCTGGAAGGCTCAGTGAGCCCCCTGATGCCCTATCCCAGGGAACGTGTGCCAGCATGCAGCTCGACCGGTTATACGCCCTCCATGCAGATCTTTGCCACCCGGGGGTCACCCGTCTTTACCATTTCATGAAAGCCCGGAACCTACCTTACTCCCTTGAGGAAATCAGGACGATGACCAGGGACTGCCAAGTCTGCGCTGAGTGCAAACTGCACTTCGACCGTCCTGAAAAGGCACAACTTATCAAGGCCACCCGCCCCTTTGAGCGACTGAGTGTCGACTTTAAGGGCCCCCTTCCCTCCACCGACCACAATGTGTACTTTCTTAACATAATTGATGAGTACTCGCGGTTCCCCTTTGCCATCCCCTGCCCCGATACCACTGCCACGTCTGTCATAAAAGCCCTGCGCCAGCTCTTCACCCTGTTCGGATATCCCTGCTATATCCACAGTGATAAATGGTCCTCATTTATGAGTGACGAGCTGCACCAGTACCTGCTGGCTAGGGGTATTGCTACTAGTAGGAACACGAGCTATAATCCCCGGGGGAATGGACAGACGACGAGGGAGAATGCCACTGTGTGGAAGGCCACACTCTTAGCCCTTAGGTCAAAGGGATTGCCAGTCTCTCGCTGGCAGGAGGTCCTCCCCGAGGGACTCCACTCCATCCGCTCCCTGTTATGCACATCCACCAATGCCACCCCTCATGAGCGCCTATTCTCTTTTCCCAGGAAGTCTGCCACTGGGACCACCCTACTGGCTTGGCTGACATCCCCAGGGCCAGTGCTGCTCCAGAAACATGTGAGGAGCAATAAATACTCCCCGCTGGTCAAGAGGGTTCACCTACTTCATGCGTACCCCCAGTATGCCTACGTGGTCTTACCTGATGGGCGGGAGGACATGGTCTCCATCCACGACCTGGCGCCCGCAAGAGCACCAGACCCCTACCCCGAACACTCCACAGTGACTATGAACCCCATACCCACCGATGTATATACCCATGAGACACTGCACACGCTAAGTCCTACACAGACTCCTCATGACACTCCCATACCGGGCACCACGCACACGCATGAGGGGTTACTGATGCCTAACGGGCTGGCGCCTCAAGTCAGGCCAGACCCAGCACAACCACCGTCACCGGTGCAATCACCACTGGTGCTACGTAGATCGCAGCGACAGACTCGACCGCCTGATAGACTTGACCTGTAAATATACTTGTAAGAAACTTCGCCCCGTGGGGACTCTCTTTTAAAACAAAGGAGGGGTGAATGTGGTAAACTATGTATACCTGTCTGGACACGCCCCTCTGCTGACTGCTCCTGTGGCTTCTCCCACAGACCCCTGTATAAAGGCGGTTGGGGCACTGCTCCTCCCTCAGTCTCCGAGATGTCGTGCTCCCTTTTGCTGTTAATAAAAGCCTATCGTTCACTTCCAGTCTCCGAGAATTATTGATGGTGCATCAGGTTTCCACAGTATTGGTTGGTAGGTTAATTAGTTATTGAAAATTGTCCCATGATCAGATAGGATTAATTCAGAGGGTTGATAGGCAGAGTGAGAGATGATTTTGCAGATGACATTGTCCTGCTCTCTGACCAGATTGAGGAAGCACAGCAGCTACTGACAAAAGTGGAAATTGAGTGCAATAAAGTTGAACTTCACCTAAATGCTAAAACGACAGAGTACATGGCGTTCAACTGCGACGAATGTACTCTCAAGACCATAAAGAACGATACCATTAAGAAAGTCTTAGACTTCAAGTACCTCAGGTCAAGAATGATGAGTTTGGAGAAGGACATAAAGATACAGAAGGCGATGGCGTGGAGGGCTATGAACGACATGAAGGAAACCTGACCAGAGGGCTCAAAATGAGGATCATCATAGCAGTCATAGAGTCCATTCTCACATACGGATGTGAGACGTGGACACTCACCAAAACCACGAGAAAGTCACTAGATGGTTGCTATACACAAATGCTCCAGGTGGCTCTTGACGTGAGTTGGCAACAGCACATGACGAACATCGAGCTCTATGAGGACCTACCGATGCTCACTACTAAGATTGAGGTGAGAAGACTGCAACTAGTGGGGCACTGTCTAGCCACTGGCCAGCCTAGTCATCATATGGGAGCCCAAGCATGGGAGGATGAACCCTGGGCGCCCTCCCAAGACTATGGTCAACACGCTCCTAGAAGATAGCGGCGTGGCAAATGTAGATGAACTGAACACACTGATGAGGGAGGGTCCATCATTGTGCCCGACGCTGGCCCTCTAGGCCTGAGTCGACGTAGTAGTAGTAGTAGTTGCTAGGCATTGTGGCATGAACTGCCTATTCCACGCTATATGTCAATAAATAAATTCAGTTTTCTTTCAGTGACTCAATGAACCTACATGCAAACTGATGTATGCTCTATGGCACAGCTTTAAAGATCTAGCTTGAAAGATTTAAACAATAGCCACATAATTTAGTGCTGGTTACAAAGTATGCCCTGTGGCTGCCTTTACATGCAGGCACAAGACTAAGAACTTTAAGCATTGTCTGAGAGGTCTGCATGCAGTGCAGTCGAGTTTCATCAGGTTGAAAAGAAATTCTTTGTCATTCCGATCTTGGCCGTATAGTATTGGCGGGCTCTGCCACACAGCCTTTCCTTGTCAGGCTTCCAGCTGTCTTCGTTTGCAGGTGTCGGAAATAGCATGGACTCCCTCATGCGCCTTTCCCTCCCCCTGGAAAGGCCCCTACCTTTACCAACCTGAACTACATGAAAAAAAGAAATCAGTAGCATAGCAGTTAGTTAGCATAACAATTTACAGCTCCAGCAGCCGAGTTCAGTTCTCTTCGCCATCTGTAAGGAGTTTGTACATTCTCCTCATCACTGTGTGCGTTTCCTCCAGGTGCTCCAGCTTCCTCTTGCATTCCAAAGGTTAGCGTTAGTAAGTTGTGGGCTTTCAATGTTGGTGCTGGAAGCATGGTGACATTTTGGGGTGCCACAGTAGAATGCGACATTATTACAGCTTGGGGCTCTGCTGTCCTCTGTAAGCAAGGTTATGCATTCCTTCCTGTGGGTGCTTCAGTTTCCTCCCACAGTCCAAAGACATACAGGCTAGAAGGTGAATTGGTTATTGTAAATTGTCCTGTGATTATGATAGGGTTAAATTGGTGGGTTGCTGGGCAGCGCAGTTGGAAATGATGATGATGAGTAGAGAGGAAGTGAAGCAGCTGGTGGACTGGTGTGAGAAGTACAACCTAAGTCTGAACGTGCAGAAGACCAAGCCTATGATTTTGGGTTTTAGGAAGGTGCAGATAAATTCTACGAATACAGACAGAGTTAAGTGCACCAAGTTCCTGGGATTTCACATCACCGAAGACCTCACCTGGTCTCTTAAAATCACCTCCAAGAACACACAGCAGCACCTCCACTTCCTAAAGAGATTGAGGCAAACGAGGGTCCCACCCCCCCCAAATTAACAGAATTTTACAGGGGCACCATTGAGAGCGTCCTGACAAGTTGCACCTCCGTCTGGCACGGGAGCAGTCGAGCATTGAACCAGAAGTCCCTGTAAAGGACTGTGACAACAGCTGACAGGATCGTAGGGGTCTCCCTACCATCCATCAGGGATATTTATCAGGAGCACTGCGCACGCAGGGCCCTTAATATTATTAAAGATCCCACCCATCCATCCAGTATGCTCTTTGACTTCCTACTACTCGGCAGGAGACCACAATGCATAAAAACAAAAATGGTCAGGATGGGAAACAGTCTCCTCCCTCAGGCCATTCAGCTTCTGAACTCCCTGTCACACTGCATTCAAAGTATCACTGGTGAATCTGTTCTGTACCTGACAGTAGTTAATTTATGCACTTTACTTTGTTTATTTGTGTGTAGTTCAACTATTAGATTTTATGCTAAATTATTGTGTGTTATGTGAGTGTTTTGTGGTTCACCATGGCTCAGAGAACGGCTCATTTGACAGTATACATGTATGTAGTTAAATGACAATAAACTTGACTTGACTTGAAGGGCCAAAAGGCCCAGTTCTGAGCTGCAGCCCAATAAATAAATAAATAGATGCCAGGCACTGAAAGACAAAACTCTCTGACCTGAAGCATTAACTCTGTTTCTCACACCATAGGCGCTACCTGACTCTCTGAGTCTTTTTAGCATTTTCTACTTTCATTTAAAATACCACAGGCAATTTAAGGCCAATGTAAATCAGAAGCAGAGGGAGACAGACAGACAGAGAGACATATGTCAAGTCAATGACTGGACATTAAACCTAATGGACAAACTCAGCTCTTTGAATTGTAATCGGCAGCTCTTTGATGTTGGTGGATGCATGGTATCACATCTTAACTGAATCTGAATTGTCAAGTGAGCCTGAAAAGGAAACTCACTAGTTACAGACAAGTATTCTTTCAGAGGTTCCATAAATAACACGTACGCAGTGAATCAATCCCATCGCTTGTGTGTGAAGGCATTGGTACAATGCCATTCATTATGTGATGCCAGTAATGGAGCAAAACCATTCAAAAGAAATTGATGCCACCAAGCAAATGTGACATGAAGCCTTATAGAGTGAGATTAATACCTCTGATCAAATAATTTGATTTCAGGAGCATATTTAGGGGTACAAGGGCAACAAAGTGGAGAGGTTGACAGGTTTTAGGAAGAAATTCCAGAATTTAGGGCTTTGATGACAGAAGGTAGGCTGCTAAAGGTGGACTAGATACATTTGGAAATGAATTTGAAGAGAGCTGATATCATGTTTATCAAGTGTAGACTTTGGGCAATAATCAAATTAATCCAGTGAAAGTTCATTGACCTGAAAACTAAGCTTTGTTTCTCTCTGCACAGATGCTGGCTAATAAGACCATAAGATATAGGAGCAGAATCAGGCCATTCAGCCCATCGAGTCTGCTCCACCAATCAGTTGTGGCTGCTTTTCAACCCTATTGTACTGCCTTCTCCCTGTAACCCTTAGCCCTCTTACCAAAAAAGAGCATATTTATCTCTGCCTTAAACACACCCAATGTCACAGCCTCCACAAACCTCTGTGGTAACAAATTCCACAATTCACTGCCATCTAGCTGAAGAAATTTACTTCATTCTGCTGAGTATCCCTGGCAACGCCTGTGTTTACTTGAAACTGTGCCTCAAGAGTGAGGCTAGAGCATTAATAACTACAACCAAATAGGTTTAGTGCTGGTGTCTGCATGAACACACCCCCAACTGTACTTCAGCACTAAAAGAAACCTGGGTGGGTGCTCATGATCATGTCATGCCTGCTTTGAAAATCAGCCACAAACTCTGACTTTCTGAAGAATTTGGGGCTGAGGGTCTGAAAGGTTAGGAACAAACCTGAAAGGGATGGTTCAGAATTGTAGACGGTTCCGGAAGAGTATGAATGACAAAATTGATCACAGCAGCAGCTTTCACACACATGATCTCCACTAACAGACAATCAGAAGGCTTCAAATGCAGCATTGAGGGGGGAAATGGATAAGCATTTGAGGTGGAAATTGGAAAATTGAATAGATGTGAGGAAGGAGCAAGAGAATGAGCTACCGAAAGCAGGGACAGACGCCATGGTCTGAATGACCTTGTGCACTGGAGTATTTAGTGACTGATGGCCACTGGCTTGCAGTGCACTGACAGAGTGAAAGGCCTTTCTTGTTCCACAAGTCATTGCATTATGCCTGTGGAGCCAAAATGGTCCTGGTGTCAAGTGGTAATTATTTTATTATTGTCATATGTACTGAGACACGGTGAAAAGTGTTGCCTTTCATGCTAGCCATACAGAGCATTCCATTTCGACAATGCATTCATTTAGTACAAAGGGAAAAGCAATAGCAGAGTGTAATTACATTTACAGAGAAAATGCGATGCAGCCCATGACGAGTTAGATTGTGAGGTTAAGACTATACTGTACTGTATCCCAAAGGCACCAGCAGGTGTAGATGGAATCAATGGAGGGGAGGCTGAGTTGTTTTGTGGTGGACCGTCTGCGTACAGCAAACTTGAACATCAATCAATGGTAACTTGGTTTATTATTGTCACATGTACTGTGGCAAAGTGAAAATATTTGTTTTGCATGCCATCTACCCAGGTTGTTTCAAGACATCTGTTCACTGAGATAGTACAAGGGAACAAATAACAGAACACAGATTAAAGAGTTATAATTCAAGTGGAAACACAGCACAGGCAGATAACAAGGTGTATGAGGGGTGATTGATAAGTTCATGGCCTAGGGTAGAAGGAGTCAATTTTAGAAAACCTAGCACATTTATTTTTCAACATAATCCCCTCCTACATTTACACATTTGAGTCCAGCATTCGTGGAGCATACGGATCTTGGACCTCCAGAAAGTGTCCACAGATGGGTGATTGATAAGTTTGTGGCCTAAGGTAGAAGGAGATGAGTTATACAGCTCTCGTTACATGCACCTGCAGTTCAACTCTTTGAGTGATGATGCAGAAAGTTTGAAGTTAATAACTCATCTCCTTCTACCTTAGGCCACAAACTTATTAATCACCCCGATGAGTTATTAACTGATGACTTTCTGGAGATCCAAGATCCATATGCTCCACGACTGCTGGACTCAAATGTGTAAATGTAGGAGAGGATTATGTTGAAAAATAAATGTGCTGGGTTTTCTAAAATTGACTCCTTCTACCTTAGGCCACGAACTTTTCAATCCCCCCCTTGTAAATTCATGATGAGGTAGACTTTGAGATCAAGAATTCATTTTATCTTACTAGATGACCGTTCAATAGTCTTATAACAGAGGGATAGAAGCTGTTTTTAAGCCTGGGGGCATGTGCTTTCAGGCTTTTTTTAAAATCTTCTGCTCAAAGGGGGGAGGATTGAGAATATTGAGAGTGGGTGAGGTCTTCGATTGTGTTGGCCACTTTACTAAAGCAGCAGGAAGTGGAGATGCTGTCTGTGGAGGGGAGTCTGACTTCCATTATGTGCTGAGCTGTGTCCGTAAGTTCTTGCAGTCACAGGCAGAGCAGCTGTCATACAAAGAATAAAACTTTATTGCCATTGCTCAAAACAATGAGATTACAGTACTGCTCTTGTCCATGCAAAATAGGTACTTACAATGCATGCAGTATGGCTTAGTTTTTAAAAATTCCCATCTTTACTTGCAAGAAGTAACTGATAGTTCGTAGCACAGAAAGGACATTGGCAAGCCAGTGTGTAGCATTACTTAGCTGTACAACAGCCCTAGGGAAGAAGCTGCTGTTTAGTCTCACTGTCTTGTCTAAGATGTTTCTGTATCTCCTACCAGATGGCAGAAGATTGAACAGACAGTGTCTGGGAGGGGATGGGTCTTTAATGATGTTACAAGCATCGAAAGTTGTAGATTGTCTCCAGGTTTGGTAGTTGAATTCTGTACCTCATTGATCATCGATAAAACTTGGTGAGGGTCAGAGAGGACATGCTAAACATCTTTAGCCTTCTAAGGAAGTAGAGGTGCTTGTGAGCTTTCTCAGCTGTGACATCTACCTGGATGGACCAGGACTATTGGTGATGTTCACTCCTAGGAATCTGAATCTCTCAACCATCTCAACCTTAGTATTATTGATGTAAACAGGAACCTGTGTACTGCTTCTCCCCCCGACTTCCTGAATCAATGACCACCTCTTTAGTTTTGCTTACATTGGGGGGGAGGTGTTTGTAATCATGACACCATGTCACAGCTCTCCATCTCCTTCTTGTACTCCAATTCATCATTATCTGAATTCAACTCACTACAGAGGTGTCATCTGCAAATTTCTGGATGGAATTCGAAGAGAATTGGCCATGCAGTCGTGAATATATAGAGAGTAGAGGAGGGGGTTGAAGGTGCAGCCTTATGGGGAACCTGCGTTGAGGAAATCATGCTGGATGAGATGCTCTCTATCCTTACTGATTATGGGCAGTTGGTCAGGAAGCTAATGAGCCAGTTGCAAAGGCAAGTGCAGATTCCCCGTGTAGGAGTTTGGAGATGAGTTTGCATGGAATTATAGTATTGAAGGCAGAGCTGTAATTAATAAGCAATGGTCTCACATAGGCGATTTTTCTGCGCAGATACTCCAGCAATGAGTGTAGGGTCAGGGAGATGGCCCCTGCCATGGACCTTTATCAGCATAAGGTAAATTACAGTGGGTCAAGACTGTCTGGAGCCTTGGAGCTGATGTGTGCCATGACCAGCCTCTCGAATTCTGTTGATATACTGTGGGGAAGGAAGCTGACGGAATCAGCAAGCATGTAAATTGATCAAGGGTAGCAAAATGACTGAAACAGAGGCACCAAAGTCAAGAGAGGTTAGAGGAGAGGAACTAGCATTTATATTTGCAACTTCTACATAAATACATTTTGGTGCAGTCTTTGTTTAAATGCAGAATTTTATCATCTGCTTTGCTGCAGGGTGGCACCAAACCCTGAAGCTTGACTGGTCCCGGCTAAATTAGAGAGAGTGTGGGCTTCTTGCTGATTGCCATGCAGCTGCAGATATCTTTAATACATGATGCTGCGATCCATCAACTCCGATGTCACCGAAGATCAAAGGCATCCCTTGTTCTTCTCTTTCTGCACAAAATCCTTTGACAGACGGTCTTCACAGCTTGCCAGAAACAAATAATCGGTGCATCTTAAAGTTCTGTTGAAACATGATTTCAAAATGTGGATGATATTGGCAGAGCTGTTTTTAAACCCTCAAGGGCACGTCCGTCTGCACCATCGGTAGTATCTGCATGAGGCACTGCCTTAAGCAGGCAGTGTCATCACAGAGCCCCATCATCCACGCCATATCATCTTCTTGCAGCGAGCATTGGCCAAGACGTAGAGAAGCCTGAAGTCCCACACAACCAGGTTCAAGAACAGCTACTTCCCTTCAACCATTCGGTTCTTGAACCAACCTACACTAGCAGTGTAGCAACACTATGATACCCTTCAGCACTTTGCACTACAATGGATTTTTGTTCATATTGCGTTCTTTCTTGTATGGTTTTTTATAATTTGTGTTTAATTTTCATTTTTCCTGTTAAGTGGGGACATGGTTCAGGTATATACTGTATAATTATAAGCAATACAGACAGCAACCATTATCAGAGGTGAATAAAACTAGATGTAGGGTAAAGGGTAAGACTTTTAGAGCCAACCTGAGGGGGCCTTTTTACCCAAAGAGTGGTGAGTACCTGGATTGCAGTGTCAGAGGAAGCCAAGCCATTGACAGAAGTGTCTAGACAAGCACTTAAATTGCTTCAACATTAAAGGTTAAGGATCAAGTGTTGAAAGATGGGATGAATGTGGATGAATGCTGACTGGTCGGTGTCGGTACGTGGGCTCGATGGCTGGTTTCCATGCAGTTTGGCTCTAGGACAGAATGGCAAGAAAATGGGGATGTTCGAAGAACCTGTTCTGTATTATTTGCATACAATTAGCCTTGCTAATGAACCCTTCTCACATTTTGTGTACTAGTTACAATCAAAATTTGGATTTTCTTGTACTTCTTGATGTCAGTTGTGGGACTGTGAGTAACAATTTTGTCTTTGAGTTGGAAGTTGATCATTCACACTTCACTTGCGTGACTGCAGCAGTTCTCAGTGCTGGCTGCTCTGTTAGATAGGCCTTATTTTGAGTGAGATCTCAACGCCCCATCCTGTCCACCGACCATCCAAAATGCATGATCTAAGGAAGAGTGAAGGACTTGATCCAATGAATAGTCATTCTTTCAGTGACTTACTTATAGAGATTACCTGATCATTGCTGTTTGTAGGTCTGTCTAAATGAAGAGCTGAACCAGGTGTTGCCTGACCCACTGAGCTTAGGAGGATGATGATGCTTAATGGCGACTCCTTGCATTTTGGAAACAGCTCTATTTCTATCTTTAATATCTCTAATTTTCCCTTTCAGTGTCTTTTGACGGCTCCTGTCTTTGCGGAAATGGGACCCGCTCTCGGGTCTCATGACTGACTGCTTTTCGATATGTCAAGGATGTGGCCTAGAAGACTAGCGTGCCTTCAGGGTGCCGGATTTTCACGGCTCTGGAGGCGGGTGGAATCAAGGTCAATGCTGCCGCAGAAAACTACTGCGTCGTGGGAGACGGAAGATCGAAAGCAGCAAGCTGGCTGCTGGCTGTGTGTCCAGAGACCTGAGTTCTTTGGGCACAGAGCTTGGAAGAAGTGATGCAACAGACTTTTAACATTGTAAATCAGCGAGTTGTTTTGTTGTCTCCCCTCTCACTGTGAAACGGACATGCTTCTTTTTCCCTTTTAGGGAGAGAGAGAGAGCCTGTGGTTTGTCGAATTACTTTGTGAACGAGTAGTCTTTGGGGTACTGCAAGTCTGTGTCTTTATTGATCCTTTGCTGCAAACTTGAGTGCTCGGTGGGGGGGGTGCCGATGCTTTTCTGCCGGTGGGGGAGGGGGTGTAGTGAACTACATATACCTGTCTGGATACGCCCCCCCGCTGACTGCTCCTTGGCTCCTCCCATTGACCATGGCTCCTCCCACAGACCCCGGTATAAAGGCGATTGAGACCTGAGCCCTGCCTCTCAGTCTCCAGGATGTAGCATGGTGGTCAATTGCTGCTTGTTCTTTCTTCCAGTCAATAAAAACCAATATCTCGCCTCACATCCCAGAGAGTTATTGATGGTGCATCAGGGGGGTCGTCACTTTGCTGCTGCTTGTGTGTGGGTGGGGGGAGGGATTGGTGTTCTAACATTTAACTGTCATTCATTGTTTGGGGCACTCCTCTATTTTCGTGGATGCTTGTGAAGAAAAAGAATTTCAGAATGTACATTGCATACATTTCTCTGAGATTAAGTGTGTCTATTGAAACCTATTGAGTTCCTCCAGCACTTTCTGCATTTGTGGATCTTTGTTTTAATAGCTGAAATATTGCTCTAAGTAACAATGACTGCACTTGGAAAATATTTGCATGGCAACAATGCACTGTGGGAACTTTAAGGACATGAAAACTGCAGTATAACTATAACATTTTACCCCATTCTGTGGCTTACAATTCCTAAATTACATTGCAGCACTAGAACTAAGTGGATCATTTAACCAACTACTGGGAGTTCTGCCTTTAGAACCATTATGGGCTGATATGACTACACCCCTCCTCCACAAGCTCTAAATCATTGTCAGAACTTACAGTTAATATTAACCTGGAATTCAGCTTGGTGGGTAATGGATAAATAATTTGAAAGAGCCAGAAATAAAATGAAGAAAAAAAACTAGAACAAAAGAATAGAGAAAGAGAGAAAGAGTTATAAATGAAGACATTTCTATCTGAACTGAAACATGTAAAAACTTAAAATGTCCCAAATTCCCATACAATTTGGAGAATTAATTACAGGAGGAATGTACAAAGCATAGTCACTTATTTTAACCGAATGAAGTCCCACAAATAGGACAGTGATAACGACCAGATAATCTGTGATTAGTGACTTTGGTTAAGAAATTGTGTGTATATAAAGGAATTTCCAAGACCAATCACTGTATGCCTTTATCTAAGAGTTAACATGAGTGACTCATAGGCCTTAGGGGTCCCAAGACACATATCAAGCTTTGATACAAAGATAAATATGCCAAACCCTCTATTATTGAACTTGGAGATTTCTTAACTCATTGCATTATGAATTGCAACTTGTTTAAAAGCTTTTGAATTATAAAGGTGTTCGGATGACACATCTATCGGCTATAGATTGTGCAACACACCCAAGTCAATCTGCCCTTTTAGCACCCTCTGTAGTTAAATATAAAGTAACACCTGAGCTATACATCAATTATGCTGACCTATGCCCCACTACAATATTGACATGAACAATCTGCTGGAGGAAATTAATGTGTCAAGCAACATCTATGGCAGGACAGGGGGAATGTGAATTCTCATAATTTTGAGCCAAGACCCTGCAACAAGACTGAAGTTCCAGTGTGGATGTAGCCAGCATAGCGAGGAGAGAGGGAATGGTGGACTGATTGATGGACTGAGGACATGTAAAGGATGATGGGCGGGTCAAGCCAGGTGGGGCAGAGGGAGGGCAGAATTGGGAGGTGATAGATAGATACACAGATAGATACCTTATTGATCCCAAAGGAAATTACAGCATCACTGTAGCATTACAAGTGCACAGATATACAAATATTAGAAGAGAAGTAAGAAAGAATGAAAAATAAGTTACCTAAAACTGTCTAACAGGAGGGGTCATCACTTCCCCGTCTATAGGTTGACTCATTATACAGCCTAATGGCTGAGGGTAAGAATGACCTCATATAACACTCTTTGGAACAGCGCAGTTGTCTTAGTCTATTGTCAAAATCAATTAGTCTTAGTCTTTGGGAACTGTACTTCCCTCAGCTGTAGGACTCTGCAGAGAGTGGTGCGGACAGCCCAGTGCATCTGTAGATGTGAACTTCCCACTATTCAGGACATTTACAGAGACAGGTGCATAAAAAGGGCCTGAAAGATCATTGGAGTCCCGAGTCATCCCAACCACAGACTGTTCTGGCTGCTACCATCCGGGAAACGGTACTGCAGCATAAAAGCCAGGACCAACAGGCTCCAGGACAACTTCTTCCACAAGGCCATCAGACTGATTAATTTACGCTGATGCAATTGTATTTCTATGCTATATTGACTGTTCTGTTGTACATACTATTTGTTACAAATTACTATAAATTGCACATTACACATTTAGATGGAGACGTAATGTAGAGATTTCTACTCCTCATGTATGTGAAGGATGTAAGAAATAAAGTCAATTCAAGAGTGATCCTCTGTTCAGCCAAAGTGGCAAGCAGAAGGTCAGAAGTGTTGCCCATAATTGCCAGGATTTTCCATAGGGTCCTTTGTTTCACCACAGCCTCCAATATGTCCAGTTTGACTCCCATAACAGAGCCAGCCTTTCTAATTGGTTTATTGGACCTGTTGGCATCACCCTTGTTGATGCCATTGCCCCAGTACACCACCGCATAGAAGATTGTACTGGCGACAACAGACTGGTAGAACATGTGAGGAGAGGCCTGCATAGTCCAAAGGACCTCAGTCTCCTCAGGAAATAGAAGCCACTCTGGCCCTCCTTGTACACAGCCTCCCCCTGACAAACAAAAGAGAAGCAGATGGAGCAGGGTTGGAGGAGGGTTCACTGAAGGTGGAGGCAACCTGGAGGGTGAAAATCAGGAACGTAAAGGCTGCCAGTGCTGGAATAACTAAGGAAGGTGATAATGGGAACCATTAGGGGAGAGGTGCAGAACAGATGGACCCAGAACTACCGGTAGTTGTGGAAGGGGACAGACAGATCGTGGGTGAATTGTGTAGATTGGAGGTGGATGGAACCAGGAGGGAGAGATGGATGAAAATGAGTGATGAGGAGGGAAAAGGATAGGGTCTCCATACTATTGGGGGAAATAGCTCTAGATTTTCACAGCCCTTTCATGTAAAGTTCTTTTACTGCATTTTCCCAGATGAGATCATTTCTTTCTATGTTATTATGAAATGTCATATTGATCACCATAGTCCAATATGCTTCTAACCAGCCAGACTCAAAAGATATGCAAGCCTGGTTTATACAATCTGTCACCCTGATTTAACTCTTTTAACCCTAGGTGTCTATACTGTATGCTGTACTTGGATAATAGAGCATTACCTATGTCCTGAGATTCAGGGCCCAGAAATGATTGCCCTGTTTCAGTTAAGCCCTCACTAAGTCTTATGAATGAGAAATTCATTATCAGACACGTGCTAAATGATCCATGTAGTAATGATAATAGCATTCATTCCACAATTTCATGCCAAAGAAATAAAATAAATTGAATTTTAGGATACGCAATGCATTTGAGGGTATGGACCTAAACCAGATAAATGGCATCAGTGTAGATAGGCAAAGAAATCAGCATGGGCTTTGTGGGCTGAAGGGCCACAATTGTGTTGTGTGACTCTATGACTTTGAGTACCAGAGCCTCTGGTCCTCTAGTTTCAGCCTCTCGTGCATCCCCTCACTGCACCTACACCCTTCTAATCCTCTTCGCCACCTTAGCTCCAATATAGGGATTGGTGAATCTTTTAGGATTGCAGAAGCACAGCACAACACTTTTTCAACACCTTTCACAACTGAACTCATGCCATCATTTCCTTCCACACTATACTTTTAGGAAGCATCTCCTCCCTTAACTTTTATTCTCTAAATATGCTTCCAATAAATGAAAGAGAGTTATTCCCCATTTTATACAGGATCTGTTATACTGTATAACTGCAGTTCGTCATTGCAATCAAAGGCATACTCCATCGTCGCAGCAATGACATTAATGTTTAAAATAAAGGTAAGGTTATCCCATCAAATCATAAAACAAGTTAATAATCTGGCATTGCATAGATTATAGAGTAGTACAACACAGGAACATGCACTTTGGCTCATGATCTTATACTGAAGACAATGCAGAATTAAACGCGTTCTCTTTCGTTTGCACATAGTCCATATCCCTCCATTCCCTGCATGTTCGTATGTCTGTCTAAGTCACCTAAGTGACACTATCAATCTGTTTCCACTCCAGAAACCTGTTCCAGGCATCCACCACTTTCTCTGCAAAAGAATTGCCTCACACCTCTCTTTTAAACAATGCCCCTCTCACCTTAAGTCCTCTAGTACTTGTTGCTTCTACCCTGGGTAAAAGATTATGATTATTTATTTTATCTATGCCTCTCCAAATATTTTTTATTGAGATACAGAGCGGGACAGGCCCTTCCGGCCCTTCGAGCCTCACCGCCCTGCGATTCCTCAGTTCAATCCTAGCCTAATCATGGGACTACAAAGTTTAGAGCACTCATTGGGGCTCCCTACTGGGCAAATGATGAAGTTAATCTTTCACTTTGATGTCTTTCATCTTTTTTTTACCACAGGCTATTTTTAATGCTCATTCTTGGAATGTGAGACCCAACTGTGGGCCAGGGAACTTTTCCACACCAGACCCAGAAATTCTTTGGCCACATCATGTAACTTTTGCAAGTTTTAGCTTTACCTTGCTTCTCAGACGATTCCAATATCATCTCCCAAACCCACATCCTTTACCACCAAGGGCAAGGGCAGCAGATGCAGATTCCACAGATGCTAGAAATCTTAAGCAAAACTCACAAATGCTGGAGAAACTCAGCAAGTCAAGCAGCATCTACAGAGGGGAATAAACAGTTGATGTTTTTGGCTGGAGTCTTTCATTAGGACCAGTTCTGATGAAGGGTCTAAGACCAACACACTGACTGCTTGATCTGCTGAGTTCCACCATGGGAACACCATCACCTGAAGTTTTTCTTCCAAGCTATGCACCATCCTGAGCTGGAAACATATCAATGGCCCTTCATTGTCAGTGGGGAAAAATCCTGGAATTCTTGCCTGCGGACACTGTGGAAGTACCTTCAGCAGAAGCATTACAAGAATCCAACAATGTGGCTCACACCCACCTTCTCAAGGTGAATGAGGGATGGGCAATAAATACTGGCCTTGCCAGAGACAGCCAAATACCACAAATGCAAGTAAGAAACTGCTGGGTATTATAAATTGAGTTTGTTTTTATAACTATCCAGATTATATAAGACCATAGTCATGCCTTACTCAGTATACTGTGTTGAGTTTTAATCTTTCCTTTAAGTAGCATAACCAGAACTTATGAAAGCTTTTGAGAAAGATCAGTAAGTGAAAATTTGGTTTCAGGGATTTTTATGATGATGTTTGGCTAAAAGAGCCAGAATTTTCCACAACGACTGGATCTTCTACTTAAATCAGGTAGTTTGTAGGGTTGGTTCAGGTTGAGACTTATTTATCACATGTACATTGAAATGCTTGGTTTGCGTTAACATCCAAGGATGTGCTGGGGGCAACGCGCAAATGACACCATGCATTCCTGGGCCAACAGAGCATGACCACCATGTTCAGCAGAATAACACAGAACACAACAAAACAATTTGTTCTGTTGGTGTGGGGGGCTGTGAATTAGGAGAGGGGATAG
Source organism: Hemitrygon akajei (assembly GCF_048418815.1). Classification (NCBI taxonomy): domain Eukaryota; kingdom Metazoa; phylum Chordata; class Chondrichthyes; order Myliobatiformes; family Dasyatidae; genus Hemitrygon; species Hemitrygon akajei. The sequence goes on along the minus strand of NC_133127.1, from coordinate 47,824,865 downwards.
ACTTCGGTTCACAAGCATTACTACAAGGCTGGGATCAGTTAAATATGCTAAGCTGTGGAATGGGCATGCAATGTTGGCACCGGGAGTGTTTGCTGCCTGGCCTGCTAAGTTCCTCCAGCATTTTGTGTGTGTTGCTCACTTTACCTGGAATGTATGTTTCAATGTGCATGTGATAAATTAATCTGTATGTGATATATTAGTTGCTTCTTTTGCCAATAGAAACTGGATGTCCAGTGAGTGCTGGGCACAAGTACACTGAATTTCCAAGAACTAAACCAACTTTTGCTCAGAGCAGGTCCACAATGAAAATTTGTGGGTGTAGTTCAGCACTATCAGGGTGAAACTGAGGTACTTTCAATCACCTCGGTGTGCTGGGGGTAGGGGAAAATATCCCAGGTTTTTTTTTTCTTCATTGAGTTAGGATTTTCTTCTCTGCTTTTATTGGGTTTTCCTACGGGATTACATACTTTGAGCTAAGTGGGAAGTATATGGATATTGTGATTGGAGAAGCAGGCAGGGCAAAAGGGTATTTTCCTGTCTTCCGTAGTTGTAGGAAAGATATTGGTCTTATTATTAGTCCAAAGAAATCCTCTTGTTACATCCAAGGTCCCGCCTCAGACAAGAAATTATGTTGGACTATTCAAATAGTCTAAGGTTCACCTGACCTGTACTTGAGTGAATTCTAACTGGAGTACGAAGCACCACATTACATGGTCAATGTGTGATCATTGTCCTTAGGGGAACATAGACACAACACACAGTGCACTTAAAATTGGAAACAATGTACGATTTGTTTGGCAAAACGTAGCTTTTTTATCTGATTTCCTCATTGTGAGAATAAACTGGGTCTACAAAAGAGAACAAAGAGGACTGAGAGCTAAGGTAACTTTGAAATGAGCTGCAACTAAACAGAGTTAAAGGGACTTGTTTACGTGCAGAAAATCTGGTGGTCGTCATGCTACATTAACACTCTGGGATGTGTCAGCTAAACCACTGACAATTAATTCTTGCTTTATTGGGTGTGCCATATTGTCCCTTTATAGATGCTGTAGAGTTGCTCAAATGTGTCACTGATGTGGTCCTCCACCTGTATGTGCTGACTGTAGCCGCCAGTCTTTAGCTCACAGTGCAATTCCTCCATAATGTATAATGGAAAAGTAATAAAATCTAACTACTAAATGTAATCTTACAGACATATGTGAAAGTGACACTAAAAAGCAGGAATGAATTAGGTTCATTAGAGAAAATGCTGTGGTAATATTTTTCCATTCTTTATGTGCATTCCATCTGTAATTAATTAAAGGTTTTAGCATAAATGTATTTATCCTTCCTACTTGTGATAGTCTCTGTTGTAACCCAATATAACAGTTACCAAAGCAGCATGCGTTAAAATAGTCAGAAGGATGAGCTCAATTTTCTTTTTATGTGGGAGCTTTAACATTTGAGATTTAAACTATTTTAAGCTGTGAGTAAATCAAATATGTGTGTCTTGTCAGTGCCGAATGAATGCACTCGTCAGAAGAAAGTCGTCCTGCATTGATATGGTGGTTACAATGACTTCAAGCCAATATAAAGTATTTCATGGCCAGCAAAATACATTTTTTAGTGTGGTCACTTTACATTCCACTAAAACATACAGAAAGCAAAATTGAGTAGAAATTGATGTAGGAACATTCACACTTCACAAACCTCGCCAGCAGTCAGACAAGGACAATGGGATAAATAGCCAACTAACAAAGCTTTTATATTTATTTGTTTAACCGGTTCCTTTTTGTTGCTGCAGGTACTTGGTCAATTCCTGAATCATGGACCCCTCTATTTGTCAAATTTCCACAAATATTCCCAGATGACCTTTGCACAGTCGTGAATCAAGAAATGAAGTTCACAAAACAATGTTGTACTGTCTAATCTGTGGGATGCAAACACTGGAAAGCATAACATTAGATCCGAAGATTTCAGTGTCTAATTTGTAACAGCATAGGCAATGATTTTCATACAAAACTTTGAAGATGCTTTGAGCCCAACTTGTGGAACCATTTAAACATCACACTCAATTTTGTTTTCTGTATATTTCAGTGGAATGTAAAGTCAAATGAGAAATACCCAATCTAAGCTCATTAGCTTCTCCTCGAACAAAATTATCCTGAAAATGCTGAATGCTGTAAAGATCTCTGTTGGATCATAGGCAAAATGCAGTCAATCAAATCTTTTGCACCAACCAATAGCCAATTTAAAATAGGATCCTGCAATAATGCAGCACCTTGCCATGTTTTCAGAACATCTCAAAGTGTTTCACAGCCAGTGGATTATTTTTAGTGTAGGCACTGTTTTCTGGAACTAATCTGCACACAACAAGGCCTCATAAATAACAAGTAACCTAATCTGTTCTTACTGATGTCTATCAAAGTATGTCAGTGCAGTGAGGGATGAGTGGGGATCTTAATACACAAATCTATGGAATACTGAAAGACCTGGACGGAATGGAAGAGGATGTTTCCATCAGTAGGAGAGTCTAGGATACAAGGGCACAGCCTCAGAATAAAGGGACATCCCTTTAAAACTGGTGTGGCTCTATGAAATTCTTTGCCATAGAGGGTATGGCCAAGTCGGTGGGTGTATTTAAGGTAGAGATTGATAGGTACATAAATGGTAAGGAGGTAGAAGATGAGAGAATGGAGATAAAGATAAAATGCCCATGATTAAATGGCAGAAGAGACTAGATGGGCTGAATGACTTGATTATACTCCTATATCATATTGTCTTTTGGTTATATGAATGGACAGAGCTTCATATTCCACAATTCACTAGAGCTGAAGGATAGGCTGACTAACAGCAAAAGAGCATCAGCAGCAATGTGGCACACCCTCAGGCCCATGTCAGCATGTCCATTTAGGTTCTGGGTCCTTTGATAACGAAGATTAAGCCCACAAAACTTTCAATAAAAGGTAAGAGCAATGTGAGATCAGGCTGATGCTATGTGATATTTAATTTAATATATGAAGGACGGAGCCTGGGATATACTAACTTCAATTTCAATGTCAGTTTGATACAAGCTAACACAATTCTGTAATACAGATGCAGATGTGCGTATGTGCTCTGGTCACCTTAAGAATAACATTTTAAAATGGTATCTTCTCACCTTAAGGCCAGACAGCAGATCGTAGACACGTCATTTTGCTTACCTCTGAAACAGGAGCCCACTGAGAAGCAACAGGCCCTGTCTCTGGCTAGAAGCTTTCAGCACACTGGCCTTCATAGATCAAAGTTCTGAGTACAGGAGATCAGATGTTAGGTTGAAGTTGTATAAGACATTGGTGAGGCCTAATTTCAAAGTTCAAAAGTTCAAAGTAACATTATCATGGAAGTGCATATATGTCACCATATAAAACCTTGAGATGTGTTGTCTTGCTGGTATACCCAGTAAATCCAAGAAACATAATAGAATCAATGAAAGACCACACCCAACAGATGGAAAAACAACCGATGTGCAAAAAGATAATAAACTTTGCAAGCACAAAAGAAAACTAATAATAATCAATAACAAGCAACAAATATTGATAGCAGAAGACCATAAGACATTGGAGTAGAATTAAGCTATTCAGCCCATTGAGTCTGCCCTCCCATTCCATCATGGCCGATCCTGGATCTCACTCAACCCTGCCTTCTCACCATATCCTCTGATGTTCTGACCAATCAGGAAACCGCAGTCTGCAGCAGAGCATTCCACTGATTCATTACTCTCTGTTAAAAAAAAATTCCTCCTTACCTCTGTTCTAAAAGGTCACCCCTCAATTTTGAGGCTCTGCCCTCTAGTTCTGGATACCCCCACTATGGGAAACATCCTCTCCACATCCACCTTATCTAGTCCTTTCAACATCTGGTAGGTTTCAATGAGATCCCCCTGAATTCTTCTAAATTCCAGTGAGTACAGGCCCAAAGCTGCCAAACACTCCTCATGTGTTAACCCCTTCATTGCTGGAATCATCCTCATGAACCTCCTCTGGACTCTCTCCAATGACAAAACATCCTTTCTGAGATAAGGGGCCCAAAACTGTTGACAATACTCCAAGTGCGGCCTGACTAGTGTCTTATAAAGCCTCAACATTATCTCCTTGTTTTTATATTCTATTCCTCTTGGGGCAGAGAGCTTTACTCATAATAAACTGGACTATATCCAGTCATTTTTGTAGGATTTTCCATTCAAGGGTATTAGCATTTCCAAATGAGGCCATGATGCAACTAGTCAATATACTCTCCGCCACACATCTGTAGAAGTCTGTCAAAGTTTTAGATGTCATGCCGAATATTTGCAGACTTCAGAGGAAGTAGAGGCGCTGCTATGCCCTCTTTTTAATGGCAGTTACATGCTGGACTAAGGAGAGATCCTCTGAAATGATAATGCTAAGGAATTTTAAATTGCCGACAGTCTCCAACACTGATCCTGCCTTATGGACCTCCAGTTTCCCCCTCCTGAAGTCAATAATCAGCTCTTTGGTCTTGCTGACACTGAGTGAGAAGTTGCTGTTGAGGCACCACTCAACCAGATTTTCAATCTCCCTCCTATACGCTGATTTGTCACCGTCTTTGATTTAGAGTATTGTATGCAGTTCTGGTCACCCACCTACAGGAAAGACATCAATATGATTAAAAGAGTTCGGAGAAACTTTACAAGGATGTTGCCAGGACTTGAGGACCTGAGTTATAGGGAAAAGTTCAATAGGCCAGGACTATTTTTCCAGGAGCAATGGAGAATGAAGGGATATTTGATAGACATATACAAAATTGAGGGGGATAAAGTGCAAGTATGCTGGCTTTTTCCACTGAGGTTGGGCGAGACTAGAACTAGAGGTCATGGGTTAAAAGAGAAAGGTGAAATATTAAGGGGCATGAGGGGAAATTATCTCAGAGGGTGGTGAGTGTGGAATGAGTTGCCAACAGAAGTGGTGGATGCGGGTTCAATTTCAACATACAGGAGAAATTTGGATAGGTACGTGGATGGGAGGGGTATGGGAGGCTATTGTCTGGGTAGTGGTAGATGGGACTAGGCAGAATGATAGCTTGGCATGGAATAGATGAGCTGAAAGTCCAGTTTCTGTGCTGTAGTGTTCTATAACTCTATGACCATCACCACTTCTGGAAATTCCCTCTACAGCCTCCAACCTCATAGTTTCCTTATTGGCAGGGTACATTTCTACATCCTACCCAAGATCCACAAACCTAACCGCCCAGGTTGGCCATTGTTTCCACCTGCTCCTGCCATATTGAACTCTGTACCTCGACTCCATTTTATGGCATCTTGACGAGTTCCGATGAAGGGTCTCGGTCAGAAATGTTGACTGTTTACTCTTTTCCATAGATGCTGTCTGGCCTGCTGAGTTCCTCCAGCATTTTTAAAGTTTGTAAATTTGATTATCAGAGTACATACGTGTCACCACATACAAACCTGAGATTTTTTTTCTGCGGGCATACTTAGCAAATCTATAGAAAAATAACTAAGCAGGATCAATGGACAACAAGCCATGCAAATGCAGATATAAATAAATAGCAATAATCAATTAGCATGAAACATTAAGATAAAGAGTCTTTAAAGTGAGACCATCTGTTGTGGGAACACCAGAGGTAGCATGAGTGTAGTTACCCTCTTTTATTCAAGAGCCTGATGGTTGAGGAGTAGTAACTATTCTTGAACCTGGTGGTGCAAGTCCTGAAGCTCCTGTACTTTCTACCTGTATGTGTTGCTTGGATATCCAGGATCTGCAGATTTTCTCTTGTTTGTCCATTTTACCCAATTGGTTTAGTCCTTTCTCACCTATCTAGATAGGGAAGCCTCTTGAGAATGGATTCTTTGGTCCTCACCTACTGCCATATGAGCCTCTGCATTCAGCACATCATTTTCCACAACTTTTGCCATTTCTAATGGGATCCCAACAACTGGTACTTCTTCCATTTCCCTCTCTCCTGTGCTTTCCACAGAAATTGCTCTCTCCACAGCTCCCTTGTTTGATCATTTCTCCCTACCAATCTCCCTTCGGGCACTTACTCTACAAACCATATTAAGTGCTACATCTGCCCCTACACCTCCTCCTTTACACTAGTTAAGATCCTAAATAGTCCTTCCAAGTGAGGAGTGCTTCACACATGAATTCATCGAGGTCATTAATGCTATCCAACATTCTTGGTGTGACCAATTCATATCAGTAAGACCGAACGCAGATTGGGACCACTCCGTCAAGCACCTTTGCTTCTTCCACTGAAATAGGCAGGATCTTAATACCATTTCCGTAACCACAATGAAGAGTCTGACCATGGCCTCTGCTGCCATGTTGAGACCAGATGCAGACTGTGGGAGCCCCATCTCATATTTCATCTAGATAGTCTCCAACCTGATGGCATCAACATTGATTTCCCTAATCTTCAGTAACATTCTCCTCTGTTCCATCCCCCCTGTTTATTTTACCTTATCCCTCTGGTCCCTTTACCCCTACTCTTTCCCTTCTCTTGCCCTCACATCCATCACCTACAACTTCCTCCCTCCAGTTCCCTACCTCCTTCCCTTTATCTCCCAACTGTCCTCTCCTTTCAAATTCCTTCTTCTGCAGTCATTTGCCTCTTCCACCGATTAGCAGCTAGCTTCCCACAACATTCCCTTTATCCCCCCTCCCTCCATTACCTGGATTCATCTATTACTCACCAGCCTGGTTTCCTCTCCCTCCCTTGATAGATTCTTGATAGGTCAGGGCATGAAGTGATACGGGGAGAAGGCAGGAGATTGGGGACTGAGAGGGAAAATGGATCATCCATGATGAAATGGCGGATCAGACTCAATGGCCCCAGTAGTCTAAATCTGCTCCTCTATCTGATGGTCTCACCATACACTTGCATTCTGGGCTCTGTCCTCTTTACTTCCAGTTCTGAGGAAGGGCCTCAGCCCAAAATGTTGACTGTTTGTCTCTCTCCAAAGGGGCTGCTTGACCCTCTGTTTCATCTAGTGTTTTGTATGTGTTGCTACCTTAGGAATTGATAGGGATCTGTGAACTAGTGAAAATGCCCACAGCTTCACCACTCACTTGCTCTCCAATTTCACCTCCATTCTCAGGAAGTGAGATCTGCTGTAAAGGCTGGTATTTGTTGTCCATTCCTAGCAGAATGTCCCTTCAAATTGCTAAAATTATTGAGATAACAGATTGATATAATTGAGTGATTTGTTGGACTCATTCAAAGGCCTCTAAAGAGCCAATGGAACTGGAGGTGGAGTTAAATATGAAGCAGCCTGGGTAAGGAAACCAATCATTTTCTGAAGGGCACTCGGGACTTAGGGCAACTCAGCAATATTGTGGTGACTTATATCTTTGCAACGATGGGTTTTTTCTCAATTGGCAAGAAGGACTTATTCTAGTGATTCAGTGAAAGCATCAGATAGCACATTTGTTCATTATGTAATCTGCATGGGGAATTTTGTTTTGTTGTCTTTGATGAATGCCAAGGAAATCTCGTTTTGCATCCAAAGTCCAAACTCAGGCAACAAATTATATTGACTTGGATTCCAACCACCATTCAAGTGATCTAAGGTTCATCTGACACTTGACTGAGAGAATTAAACTGGCGGCAGAGAGCACTGGATTACATGGGCATTTTCTGATCATTGCATCTTAAGCAAATAAACACCCAACAAAAAATGCAGTTGTGGAGGGTCATACAATCAAAAGGAAAGGAGATCAATAGATTTTTAGATATTAAGGGAATCCAATGATGTGGGGTTTGGGCAGGAAAGAAGTTTTGAGGTAAAAGATCAGCTGGGATATTTTTGAATGGCAGACCAGGCCCAAGAGGCTGAATAGCCCACTTCTTTATCATTTATTTTCAATGATAATTCAATAAGTAATTCACTTCAGCGGAGCTATGCACTCAACATTAGTTCTAAATGTCACCGTTCTGAGAACGTTTTCCAGTATGCATGAAAGTCAAATCTGTGTTCAGCATCAAATCCAAATTTCTATGTAAAGGACAAAGTCATAATACACACCTGGATAATAAGGTATTGCTCATAAATATCGGATTCACTGAAAAGCTACCTGAAATGGAAAGGTCATGTATCAACAGCTCCATCGATATGTACCAACTCAATCAGCTGAATCAAGATCAAGCAGAATAAAATTTAAATGCTACCTACAAAAGAATGATCTGAATTCTTAGCAGCTTGGGACATGGTGATGCACTTGTATGGTAACTTTCAAATATCCTAAAGCACTTTACAGCCAATGAAGTTTTGCTGAATTGACTCAGAGAGTCATCGAGTAATACATAATGGAAATAGGCCCTTTGGCCCAATTGGTTCGTGCTAACCACAGCATCCTCCCTGTTTGTCCCAGTTGACCTTTAAGTCCCTCACCTCCACATACCTGTCTAAATGCCTCCTAGCTGTTGGATTCACACCCACCTCAATCATTTCCTCTGGCGGCTTGTTTGCCGTACTACCCTCTGTGTAAAGAAGTTACCTCTTAGGTGTCTTTTGAATCTCTCCCTTCTTATTTTGTATTGTGCCTTCTAGTTTTAGACTCCCTAACCCCAGGGAAAAGACTGTATGACCTTACCCCATCCATACAATGGCCTTACAATCTCCATTCCCCTTATGATTTTATAAACTTACATGAAGTCACCCCACATTCTGTGCCCCAAGATGCAGCATGGCCAATATCTCCCTATCATTCAGACCCTTTGGTCCAGGTAGCATCCTCATAAATCTCTTCTGCACTCTCTCCAGCTTGGCAATGCCTTTCCTATTACAGGGTGACCAAAACTGTATGCAGTATTGCAATGCAGCCTCACCAAGGACCTATATAACTGCAACGTCCCTACTCATACTCTCAATGCCTGACAGATGCATTCTTCATCACCCGGTACAATGAACTGTGTGCTTGTATACCCAGGACATTCTATTTCACAACACTTGTCAGTGCCCTGCCATTCACTCTATGTCCTACCTGTCCAAAAATGTCTCACCTCACACTTATCCAAGAAGAAATCCATTTGCTATTCCTAAGCCCATCTGATCATTCATTGAAACTTGCTAATCGTGCCAGGTACATTCATACAAATGATTTACATATATTATGAATACAGACCCCCGGGGCATAGGCCTCTAATCGGAGTATCAAACCTCAACCATCGCCCCTGCGTCCCGTCAATAAGCCAATTCTGAATCCAAATCAACCTTGACAAGGCTTTACTGAAGTCCACATAGACAACATCCACTACCCTACCTTCAACTGTCCCCTTAGTTACCTCTTCCAAAAACTCCAGAAGATTCATCAGACACAATCTCCAATGCACAAACCTGTGCTGACTGTTCCTGCTGAGGCCTTGACAATCTGGTGATGGTAGGTCTTACCATTCAGAATTCTCTCCAGTAACTTCCCTATGACAGAAATCAGGCTCACCGGCCTGTCCTTGCTAGCTCACTTGAATAATGGACCAACAATAGCAATCCTCTAGTGCAGGGGTCGGCAACCTTTTTGCCTCGGTGGGCAAAACGATCGCGTTTTAATGAGTGAACAGTGGGCCAGATAAATACCATAAAAAACTTGAAATACGGGAATTAT